>NW_022900935.1:7529978-7564225 GCF_012274545.1 Fukomys damarensis
TTTTATTGTACCAGAGATCGAACTTGAGTCCTTGCATTTGTGAGGCAGGCAGCAACACCACTGAGCTCAATCCCTGGCCCTTGTTATTTTTGATCCTAAAAAATGTTTTTTCTATTTACTCATGACAGCATTATTTTAGTATTAAGGAAGAATGATGGATTTTATTCCTTAATAGCTCAACAGTTGTACTAAATACAAAAGCAGCTTTTAAATCAAGATGAGACCTTCCTGGGCTTTTCCAGACTGTACTGGTGAAGCTTGAATAGTTGTCTTCAGAGAATGGATATTGATATGTTTCTTGTCTCTTTTTTGTAGGAACTGCATTCCCATTTGAAAGCCCTGGAAGAGACTTACAATCAGCTACTTGACAAAGGCAGGCTCATGCTCCTAAGCCGTGATGATTCTGGGTCTGGCTCAAAGACAGAACAGAGTGTAGCACTCTTGGAAGAGAAATGGCATGTGGTCAGCAGCAAGATGGAGGAAAGAAAGGTATCACCACCGAACGCTGTATTTGAACAGTTTACTTGGTGATGAGTAATGGTAATGTAATTATCATCTTGTTTCTATGAAGATTTTGCAAGGATTGGTATATTGTAACAAGTTGCAGACCCCATGCCTTCAGAGTTGTTATCTTCATTCTATTCCAGCTTTCTTTTCTATTTCTCTTTCCATCCTTGGCAAAATGCATTGATGAGTATTTCTACTGACAATTGCTTTGATAATTACTTCTCTGTCAGTTAAGATGTTACTGCCTAGTACTGTCCAGTGGTAGATTTTGTGTCCCATATGAACAGCCCATTTGTGTGACTGCTTAAAACAGGGTGTTGTTGGAGTTGGTGAATTGGGATTAGGAGGGTGGGAACAGGGCATTGGGAATGTGACATAATTTTCCACAAGGAATTTGGTTTGTAGTACATATATAAAATGCACGGAAATTTACTAAAAATGGAAAGAGAAGTAAATTATAGGACTTCCCACTATTCCCCCCAAATCAAGTTTTCTTCTGTATACTAGTAGAGAAAAGCAATCAAGATCAAGACATTTCCCCAAAAAGAATGTTATTTAATGAGTACAGAGTTTTACTCTGGTCTTTGCTAGTCAGACTGACTGTGAAGTAAGTATGCATGCAAACCTGTTGGCCATACCTGCTCAATACTTACTTAGAAGCATGTACCAGACACTGCTAGTTTATAGTGGAAATAATAAATGAGTGGGCCCTATTGTTAGGAAGTTAATGAGCAGAAGGACATAAGACAGATTTTCACACATAGAAATGAGCATCTTGAGAGAAGCATTAGTTTCACTCAATCCTTCTAGCATGGGGTTGGGTGATTGTAATATGAAGAGTGGCCGAACGACTTGAGTATGTGGCCGTATTCTAACCTGTGTACAGGCTCCTGCACAGGCAGAATGCAGAACTGAGACTAGAGAAGTTGAGGTAGATTCTGGTTTGTAATCAGGATGCTTCCTAAGAGTAAGGCAGAATGCCTTAAGACTTTGCTGGTCATCATTAGAACTGATCAAGCAGTGTCGGGGATTTAGCTCAGCAGCACTGCACGTGTCTTGCAAGCACAAGGTCCTGAGTTCGATCCCCAGTACTTAGAAAAACAAACAAACAGCTGTTTCCAATTTTGTAGGAGCATTGCATTTCAGGATTATGAAATCATTTACTAAATGTGTACAATGCTATATTGCTATAGTTATAATGATGGGAAATGCCAGCTGGCTAGGAACTTGGAGCACATTAATTTCTGTGACAGATTTAAGGCAGACCTTACTTATTGTTTTCTACCTGACTTGTTTAAATTGGATCAGTTTCTGTGTGTCCCTAGCCCAGTACTAGGGATCAAACCCAGGGCCTCATGCATGCGAGGCAAGTGCTCTACTACTGAGCTGTATTTCTAGCCCTGTACATTTTTGTAACATTTAGCCTAAAGTTTTTTGGGAGATTACTAAAGTAACCTAAAAGCACAAAGAAGAAAATAAAAATCATAATCTAACACAATCAGCTAGAATTAATGATAGTAAACATTTTGGTGTATATTTTGAATTTTTTTCTATGATTACATTCATTTTTAACATTCTATATATACTTTTCTTTTCCTCCTTCTAGTACTGGATTGAACCCAAGGAGTGCTGTACTAAGTCCCCAGACTTTTTTCAATATATATTTTTATTTTGAAATAGGATCTCGTTAAGTCCATAAATTACCCAGGCTCCACTATAACTTTGGTCCTCGTGCCTCAGCATTCTGAGTAGATGAGATTACAGGCTTTTACCACCATACCCAGCTTAGATATATTCTCTGTTGGTTGGTTGGGTTTTTTTTTGTTTTGTTTTATGTTTGAGACAGGGTCTCAGTAAGTAGTTCAAGCTGACCTTGAACTCACTGTGTGACCAGGCTGGCCTCCCAACTCACAGCGATCCTCCTGCCTCAGCCTCAGGAGTGCTGGGATTACAGGGGTGTGCCACCAAGCTTGACTTGGATATAAATTTTTAACAGCCTATTGTTTTGTTTTGCCTGCCCTGGGGGTTGAGCTGGCAGAAGTGATCATGGGGGTGGAAGTCCCTGAGGATGGAGCTTATGGACTCTAGAATTAGAGTGTGTTCCTGGCTAATAGCATTTTCCCTGAATGCCATCATTTTGCCGTTCTGCTCTAGATCAAAGTGTCTGAAAATTTACATCCAGTGGTATTGGATTTTTGCCCAGTTTTTGTGGTAATTTTTCTCATTACCTTTTCTGCTCTTGAGAGACATTTCAGATCCAGGCATTTTGTGTATCACATTTCTGAAAACATATATTCAGACAGCACCACAGTGGACATTTTCTTTACAGCTATATGCATTTCATTTAGATATCTCTGTCACAAAAAAATATATTAAGTGAAGCCTGCCCAGAGCAAGTTGCAGGCCCTGCAGCTCTCCCCACAATGGTCTGTTCACATAAATTTGTTTAATAGTTTTGCGTGTTCTTACATGTCCCAGGAGGGCAACAGTAGCTGAAAAAGGAACTTAGCCACTAATTATACACTTTCTTTTCCTACATAGAGTTCTTTTTCAGTTGTTTCACATTTCAATCCTAACATTAAAATGTCCACTTCTTTACAAACAAGGCATGTTTGGAGACTAAATGAGACTTCCTAGTTAGAGGTCATTTCATTTGGCATACAATTCATGTCTTTGCCATTGAAGCTATAATTCCTGAATTTAGCACTTTTTCTTTCTGTGTGTCTTTTATGTAAAATTCAGCTAAAACTGGAAGAGGCCCTCAACTTGGCAACAGAATTCCAGAATTCCCTACAAGAATTTATCAACTGGCTTACTCTAGCAGAGCAGAGTTTAAACATCGCTTCTCCTCCCAGCCTGATTTTAAACACTGTCCTTTCGCAGATAGAGGAGCACAAGGTAACTGACCGGTGGTATTACCTTCCTTTTGAAGGGAATAGTTTTTTCTTATCTTAAAAAGCAATGTTGTTCCCTCAGGTTTTTGCTAATGAAGTGAATGACCATCGAGACCACATCATTGAACTGGATCAAACAGGAAATCAGTTAAAATTCCTTAGCCAAAAACAGGATGTTGTTTTGATCAAGAATTTGTTAGTTAGTGTCCAGTCTCGGTGGGAGAAAGTTGTCCAGCGATCTATTGAAAGAGGGCGATCACTGGATGATGCTAGGAAACGGGCAAAACAAGTAAGTTATAAAAGATGTTAATTCATTGAACGGGCTTGGGCTGAATGTTTGTGTTTCTGGGATGGTTCTAATGAATGGATTTATGTGTAGTGTATTTGTTCCTGTTACAACATGTTTCTTATATAATTTTAGTTCCATGAAGCTTGGAAGAAATTGATCGACTGGCTAGAAGATGCAGAGAGTCACCTAGACTCAGAACTGGAGATATCTAATGACCCAGACAAAATTAAACTTCAACTTTCTAAGCATAAGGTAAAATTTAATTGCTCTTAAGTGCTGAGCTTGATATTCATGAAAGCTTATAGCATGCTTAAGATTAGAAATCAGAGCTGCATACAAGATGGTGAAGGGTTCCTTTTTTCTTCTCTTCTCACCACTGAGTCACACTTCCAGCCCCAAAGTCCCATATTATATGTAGATGCTGTCTAACCATGACATTGCTCTTTTAAGTAACAGTACAAGCACAGTGGTAACCAACCAAAACTATAGGCTTTTAGAATTGCTATGTATTGCTGTGTATTGCATAAACACATAATTAAGAAGTTCTTAGGGTAGGTTATTGTTAATTTTAGTTTGGTTTAGTTTTTTCTACTATATCTTTTTCTTGCAGTACTAAGAATTAAATACAGGGCCTCACACACTAGGCAAGCACTCCTCACTGAGGTACATCCCCACTCCCTTTTTATTTTCATTTTCAGACAGAGTATCACTAATTGGCCCAGTCTGGCTTTGAATTTTTAGTCCTCCTGCCTCAGCCTCCCAGGTAGTTAGGATCACAGACATATCCAGCTATGTTTGGTATCTAATCTGAAAACTCAAACTGTTTTGTTGTTGATCCAAATTAAGACATCATCTAAATTTTTGTGTGCTGAGGATTGAACCTAGGGCCTTGTAACATTTATTTTTTAACACCATTTTTGTTTATCATGTTTAACTTTTTCTTTCTGAAAACAGGAGTTTCAGAAAACTCTTGGTGGCAAACAACCTGTGTATGACACTACAATTAGAACTGGGAGAGCATTGAAAGAGAAGACTTTGCTTGGTGATGATATGCAGAAACTTGACAACTTACTGGGAGAAGTCAGAGACAAATGGGATACTGTTTGTGGCAAGTCTGTGGAGCGGTGAGCATGAATGCCCCTTTTTGGGTAGTGGCACCCCGAAAGTAACTGAAAGATGGTGGTGATAAAGCTGATGCATCAGTAAGGCGTTTTGAATTCAGCATTATGGTGTGATTTCAGTAAAGTGTATTACAGTTCTTATTTTAAACTTTAACCTTACTCTGTTAGCAAGGGAGAGGCCTATAAAATCATGCCAACAGTAACAGAAGACCAGAATCACAAATTTGTAAATCACAAATTTGTAACACCAATAACTTCTTGTACGCTCTCAATGTGTGTTAGGCACTATGTCGATTCTCTTTATACATTTAAGCATAACAGTAACCAGCCTTACTGAGCAGTTAGTACTGAATATGTTCCAAACAGTGCCTCTGAATTATTAAAGCTCATAAGAACCAACCAGTGAGTGGATACTATTCTTCGCATTTTATAAATGAGGAAATGTTCTCAAGAGGTTTCTTAACTCCCTTAAGGTCACTTACTAAGTGGCAGAGCTGAGGTTTGAACCTATATACTTTGGTTCTGTGTTACATTTTCATGTATTCTATCCACTGTGTTATGCTAAATATTACAATTTCAGGGCACTATTTGTTGTTCTACCTTTTTTGATGAGGCATCTGGGCTTCAAAAAGGCACAGATGGCCAGGGTCACATAAATGGTGTAGAGCTAAGAGTTCAACTCCTGACTACAGGCCATTACCAAAACTAACTGTCATTTTCTGCTTAGAGAGCTATGAAGTAATTAACACAGACCTCAGGTTACTAGGGTATGTCTTTTATCATTGGATTATAAGATTCCAGAAGCATCCACACCGATCTCGTGCACTATACTTAATACATTCTAAAGAGTGGTTTAAAAATGTCTGTGAAGCCAGGCATGGTGGCTCATGCTTGTAATCCCGACACTCCAGAGGCTGAGGCAGGAGGATTGTAGCAAGTTCAAAGACAACCTGGCCTACATAGAGAGTTCAAGGCCATTCCGAACTACATAGACCCTGTCTCAAAAAAACAGCACAAAACAAAAAAAATTTTTTAAAGTCTATGCATCTCTCAGTCACTTTTAAGTCTTAATTGTTCTAGCATGAAGTCACTATGTAGAGTTTCAGCAGTATTCCTTTTCAGTAGTTAGAATTGTGAGCTATTCATATGAAGAATCCATAAGGACAGGCCTGGTGTTGCACACGAGTAATCCTAGCAATTGGGCAGCTGAAGCTAGAGGATAGGGAGTTGTAGGCCAACCTAACCACAGATTAAAGATATGATTCAGCAAAAAAAAAAAAAAAGAATCCCTATGAATGGTGGAGTTTCTGTTCTTTTCTCAGGCAGCATAAGTTGGAGGAAGCACTGCTGTTTTCAGGCCAATTCATGGACGCATTGCAAGCACTGGTTGACTGGTTGTACAAGGTAGAGCCACAGCTTGCAGAGGACCAACCTGTGCATGGGGACCTTGACCTCGTCATGAATCTCATGGATGCCCATAAGGTGAGAAGCGACATTTAGGCTTCATAGAAGTCAAAGCCATTAAATCTTCTGCCTCTGTATGCCTTTTGATCTGTGTTAACCAACTAGGGGAAAAAGAAAGGCTAACAGGCTGTACTCTGCTGAGAGGCAGCTTGTTGGGGGTTTTTCTCCCCCATCTTTTTTATTTTGCAGTACTAAGGATCAAACTCAGGACCTTGCACTTGCTGGGCAGGTGCAGTACCACTGAGCTACATCCCTGGTCCTTTATTTTTTTTATTGGTACATTTTTGTAGCACATAATGATAATATTCCTTACAGGGAGTTGGTACTAGTATATAATACACTTTTTCCCCCAGTACTGGAAATTGAACTCAGGCGCCACTGAGCTACATCCCCCACAACATAATACATTTTAATTTTTTTCTTAGCCACTTCCCCTCTGCCCTCCTCTTACTGCTTTGGCTCCTTGCTTTCTGTGTTTAAACCTTTCTGAGATTCTGCATCAGTCAAAAAGAATTTACCAAAATTAGTTTAATTCAGATTTGGCAATGTGTAAATTTTGCTTTGAGGTTCTCTCTTTTCCTATTTCTCTTGGTTGAATCACAAAATGATTTTTGGGGGTGGGGGGGTACCAGAGATCTAACTCAGGTCCTTGTGCTTGTGAGGCAGGCAGTGGAACCACTGAGCTAAATCCTCAGCCCCACAAAATGCGTTTAAATTCGGGAGGGGACCCTTAAGATACTCATTTCCACTAATACCTAAAATAGAAATGAGTGATTTTTTTAAACCATTTTTGAACTAACATCCTAACACCATGCTCACCATTCTTTTTGCCACTATTTAATGCAACCTATACCTGTTATGTTTAACTGCACAATATCCTCTTGTTTCAACACAAAGTATTCAACTAGATCTTGAAATTATATCAAATTATTTTTTTATATCACGTTTCAATTTTTTTATTGGTATGTGTTTGCAGTACATAATGGTTGCATGAATCATGGAGTTTGTACATGTACATGACACAACTTAATTCTTTTTTCTCCTTGTTTTCCTCCCTTCCCATTCACAAAAAGCTCCATTTCCATTTTCCCCCATCAGTTCTCTTTTAAAATCCCTTTCCCCTTTCCGTCCCACTCCCTCCATCTTTTGTCCCCATTCCCATTTGAAAAACAAATCTCCCTACTTCCTAATATCAAATTCTTATTCTACAAACTACATGTGCATTCATATGTATATTCCATAATTTTAGAGAGGTTAGTATAATTATTCCCATTTTAAAGATTAGGAAACCAGGAGTTAAAACATGTTATCCAAAGTCATGCAACTCATAAATGCCTGAGCTGATCTGATTTCATCTGGTTTCTTACACATCATTCTGCCTGTCTCTGTGGATAAAAAAGACACATGATGAGGTCCTAACAAGGAAATTATTACTTTTCTCTGTGGTTTTGTTGCTTGAACTCAAACAAAATATTTATAAGACAAACTGTTTCTCCTATCTACTTTTCTAGGTTTTCCAGAAGGAACTAGGAAAGCGAACAGGAACTGTTCAGGTCCTGAAGCGGTCAGGTAGAGAACTGATAGAGAATAGTCGAGATGACACCACTTGGGTAAAAGGACAGCTGCAGGAACTGAGCACTCGCTGGGACACTGTTTGTAAACTCTCCGTTTCCAAGCAAAGCCGTCTTGAACAGGCCTTGAAACAAGTAAGAGACATTTTGGGAGCCAACCCAAGCCAGGGAATCTGGACATATTTGTTCTAGTTTCTTTATGATGATCAGCCAGTCTCAAACATAAAGTAAAAAATTGATACTCTGAATGTTCTTCAGGACTTTCACATTCAGTAGCATTAGAGAAATAACAAATACAGCTGGTTTTTGCAGATCTACAAATGAAAGATGACCTTGGTGGAGCTTTGACCAGTGCAGGAACTGCATGTCATACACTAAAGAATTCAGTCCCAGACCCTTTCCCTGGCATGTCCCAGAGTCTAGGACCTCAGCCACAGAGAGAGGCCCAACCAAATAATCCTTGGTCATTTCAGGCTGAAGAGTTTCGAGACACGGTGCACATGCTATTGGAGTGGCTTTCCGAGGCAGAGCAAACTCTTCGCTTTCGGGGGGCACTTCCTGATGACACAGAAGCCCTGCAGTCTCTCATTGATACTCACAAGGTAATCTAGTCCTAGGGTTCATTGGCCTGTGCTACCCATTACAGTGAGGGTTGCCCCACCACACGGGAAAACAGGGTTTGGAAATAGCAAGCCTTGTATAAAAAGGAGCAAAACCAGAATGGGCCATTCATTAGTGGGCATGAGAAGGGAAGTGAGTAGTCGTTTTTGTGACACCTTGATTCATGTTGGTTATAAACAAGTAAAAGAACGTACTATTACAGAAAGAAAATGCAGGCCATTTCCCTTTCTTTATTTCTCCCATTTGTTTGACTTACATTTGCAGATTTGAGCCTTGGTCTGACTCCAAGAACTGCTTACCAAACTTTAGAATATAACCCCTATCTGGGGCCTCTGTCTGCCCTAATAAAGTGGGAAATGCTGTTTCCTTTCCTTGTTTTCATGTTACCTACCCAAAGATTTTAATCTTGGTTTTGTCTTTGTATCCTGATATGGATATTTTAAAAATACTGTAGCGTTTTATAGTTGTCATTATATTTTTTCCAAGACAAATACTTTTAGAAATGTGGAAATGAATACAAATATGGTTTTCTATAAGAGAGAAAATAACTCAAAGAGAAAAAAAGAGCAAACCTCTGTGTCCCTTGTCCCTTTTTGGCAAATACCGTTCACCTTCCCGCATCTTGTAGAACTGGGAAAGAAAATACACAGGCACCTAGATACAAGCTTTTAGCGGCCAGTGTTTACGAAAAACGCTGAAATTTCTTACCCTGGTGAGTATAAGAAAACAGTGCTGACAGTACATTTCTTTCGTGTTTGTTTTTGAATCTTATTTGTTTAGGAATTTATGAAGAAAGTGGAAGAAAAGCGAGTGGATGTGAATGTAGCAGTAGCTATGGGTGAAGTGATCCTGGCTGTCTGCCATCCTGACTGCATCACGACCATCAAACACTGGATCACAATCATCCGAGCTCGCTTTGAGGAAGTGAGTCACCATATACCCAGGGATACAAGATTGTAGTGATAAATTAATACACAACTTTCTTATTCCCTCAGATAAGGAATTTTTTATTCACTATAAACTTGAACAAAATTTAAGGTGGCATTTTAGTAAAGGCTTCCTGGTAATGTGCAGCAGCCTGGAAGAATGGTGCTGGTCTTATAGTGATGTGTGATTCAGATAGACACATTATGTGTTTTCCTTTCCTCCTTCCTGGGAAGTCTTACGTGTACTGGGATGTACTATATCTACTCATTTGAGAACTGGCTGCTTGTTGTAGCTCTTAGCCAAGTTTTCTCACTGGGGCAAGAGAGAAGCTTCTTAACTGCTTAGGTGGTCTCTCCTCTAAAAAGTTGTGTGGATAAGATGAAAGGGGGCTTGGTGCTTGACCAAAAGAGGCCATGGTTTTCTTCCCTCTGCGCACAGGTCCTGACATGGGCAAAGCAACACCAGCAGCGCCTGGAAACTGCCTTGTCAGAGCTGGTAGCTAATGCTGAGCTCTTGGAAGAACTTCTGGCTTGGATCCAGTGGGCTGAGACTACCCTCATTCAGCGAGATCAGGAACCAATCCCTCAGAATATCGACAGAGTTAAAGCCCTTATCGCTGAGCATCAGGTATCCTAACCTCACTGGTGTTTTCTGTGCAGTCATGGAACCCATTTACTTTGCACTATGCACTCCTTTTTTAATTGTGCTTCACATATTACTATAAACTTACTTGCTTAAAACATTTCACTCTGACCTTAAGTTTCCATGGGTCGAGAGTCCGGTTATGAGTTGGCTGAGTCATCTCAGTAAACTCAGTAGGCAGAAATCAAGGTGTCAGTCAGTACTGCAGTTCTCACGTCAAGTCTGGGGCCCTTTTCCAGGTTCACTCAGTTTCTTGCAGTTCTAGGACTGAATTACCGATTTTCTTGGTACCTCTCAGCTCCTAGAGCAGTGGTGGCAAACCTACAGCACACTTGCCACAGCAGGCTGTCTGTATCATTGAAAGCTCTAAAAGGTTTACCATCACTGTCCTAGAGGCTGTCCTTGGGTCATAGCCACAGAGCCCTCTCACTGTTTTCAAAACCAGCGGGAAAAACTGTACAGTGTGCCGTGACAGAATCTTATATAATGCAATGTAATCAAAGGAGTAACTGTTCCACCATTTCATAAATATCACCCACGCTCAAGGAGGTTACACGAGGTATGCACACCACTGGCCCTTCTTGGAGCCAAGGGCCTATTTCCATTACATCTGGCTTCTGAAAGAGCTCTTGCCTGAGCCCAGAGAGGAAGGGCTAAGCTGGTGACACATGAGACCAAACAATGAGTGAAAGCTCAGTTATGGTATCTTCATAGCTTGTCCTTAGGAAGTAAGTACAGTTTGCACCATGGTAATTTACACTGGATGTAAGTAAGCATGAGTCTACTTAGTTTTACTTTTGTACAATACAGACTTTTTAGTTTGTGTAGAAAATTACTCGGGCAAGTGAGAACACACTATACTCTGGGGAGATGTTCCTATGTATTGACACCTACCCTCATGATCTCGGTCAAGGTCATCCTCCTTTTGGTCATCCCCACCGTCCCCTTTTGTCATCAAGCTCTCTCTTTCTGTGCACTCTTCTTTTGAAGCTTTCCGAGATACCCTTTCAACCCTTTCTTGCCCTCAAGTTACTGCCATTGTTGCCTCCCTTGTGTTCTAGCCAGGCTTCTCATTCCTGTCTTTTCTCTTGGTTCCCATTCACTCCACAGGCCCCTGTAGTCTACCTTCCCACCCCATCAGACCACCTCCCTGTGCATGCACATCCTCCTTTTTGTCTTACTTGACGTGTGGCATGGTTGGCTCTTTATTCTTAAAATCCCTTTGACTTCACAATCCTTTCACTTTTTTTCCTCTAATCTCCCTAACTGTTCCTTTTCAGTCATCTTAGTTCCTTTCTCTCTCTACTTGTTAAGGTTGGTATTCTCTGAAGTTACATTCTTGCTGTACTTCTTATACTGCTAATATTTATCTAGTCCAGCAGCTTTAGGAGTCCTCCATAAACCATGGATTTCCACATCTTTTTCTTCACCTCCAGCACCATTACCTCTTGAAGTCCAGACATAAAGTAAGCTAGAAGTGGCTCTAAAATTCCATTTTTATGCCAGGCATAGTGGCCTCCACATGTACCAGCTCTCAGGAGGCTGAGGCAGGATTGCTGCAAGCTCAAGGCCAGCCTGAACTATACAGCAAGATTCTTTCTCAAAACAGATAAAGTTCCTTTTTATCTTTGCCTCCTTGCATGGCCCTACCCTTTCCTTTCAAACCTGTCTCTTTCCTTACCCAGTTCCCCAATACAAAAGCCTGTGGGTCTCCCTGGTATCCTATTCCTTCTGCATCCAGCCTGTCACCACATCTTATCTGTCCTGCTTTCAAAATATCTATTGTCTTAATCATTTCTCCTTTGTACAGACCCTCACATGTTTTGCCTTAACTACTACAATAGTTTCCTGATCTCTCTTTACTGCTGGTCTCTCCCTGCACTCCACTGCCTCTCATCATCTTTTTTTTTTCCTCATCATCTTCTAATGCATGAGCATTGAACCTTTTGACTTGCCTGGGCCACACTGATTGAAGACAAGTTGTCTTGGGCCACATATAATTTAGTTAATATACCTAACAAAACTTACTTTTTAAGATTTGTTTATAATATAAAAAGGCAAATAAAGCTTGTTTTAATGAAACTGATGTATCAGGCTAATTTTTGATGTAAGTGATTGCAGTTCTTCATGAGTTCTTAAGGTGCTCATCAGAAATTTATTACCTAATTTTACTCTTCATGTATTTCTCCTTGAAAATAGTTGTTGGCAAATGTACTGCCTGTGTAATGGTCAAAGGAAGTGGTGTTAGCATCAAAGTGCACCCTCTCTGCAGTGTGTTTTGTTTCCTACATGGTCTGCACTCAAGCACCAAGCAATTAAGTATAAAAGATCTTGGTTAAAAATTACATAATAATGTTAAAAGTTCACAGTCTTTTGAGGCTGCATTAGTAGCTGTCCAGGGCCACATGCTACCTATGGGCTGCAAGTTGGACATGCCTGCTCAACTGCGTAGATCTGATCATGTCTCTTCCCTGGATCAGAATCCTTCTGTTGCCCGCATTGCTCTCAGGATTAAATTCTGTCCCTAATGCAAGGTCTTTTCTGATCTTGCTCCTACCTGCCTCTCAGCTCGCCCCTTGCCAAGTCTCTGTATCCTCTGCACAGCCAGTGAGTGAAGGGGGTCTTTGTCCATGAGGCTGTGGGGCTCCCCTGCTCTGTCCAGGCTGTGTACTCTGCTGAGACTGACGGCCCTCCCCTCATTCTTCATCCCTCAGTAACTCAGCTCAGCTTTCCTTGCCTCCTCAAACTGTGAGGTATGCATCCTGGGTCTTCTCTTGAGACCTCTCTGGCATTTAGCACTCTGAGTCTTTTGTTTTCATCACTAAACTATGAGTTCCTTCAAATTAGAGGCCAAGTTCAATCCCCGGTACCAAAAAAACAAAAAACAAATTAGAGGCCATGTCTTCCTTCTTCAGGCCTTTAGTCCTGATTTAGTTTCTTGCTCAATTAAATTTCTTAAAAGTAATGAGAGTACGCGAGGGCATCTGTCACTTGGATAGTGTGCCATGGACTTGGCCTTTAGTAGTAAGAAGTTGCTTTCTTTGCAAAAGAAAACTCAACTCTTTCCCATTTTTTTATACTTAACAGACATTTATGGAAGAGATGACACGAAAACAACCTGATGTAGACCGGGTCACCAAGACATACAAAAGGAAGAATGTAGAACCTACCCATGCTCCTTTCATCGAGAAGTCCCGCGGTGGTAGCAGTATGTTTCTAGCCCACTGATTAGCATGTTTCTGTTAATTGAAGATAAGCATTTTCTAAAACCATATTGGGTTTGGGCCAGAGATTTAGCTCAATGGTGCCACCACCACTTGCCTCACAAGCCCAGGGTTCCAAGTTCTATCCCTGATACCAAAAAAAAAATACTGGGTTTGAACCAAAATCCTTTTTTTTTTTTTAAACAGGGTTTCATTTATTTCAGGCTGGCCTTGAACTCACTATGTAGTCCATGCTGGCCTCAAACTCAGGGTAATCTTCCTGCCTCAGCTTCCCGAGTGCTGGTATTACAAGTGTGTAGCACCATGCCCAGCTTCCAGATTTCTTTTGAAACTCACTTTTCTTACACTGATTACTGTTTTGTTGAATTAGTATGAAATTTTATTTATTTATGTAGATACCAGGGATTGAACTCAGGATCTTGCATTTGCAAGGCAGGTGCGGCACCACTGAGCTAAATCCCCAGCCCCCTGAATTAGTATGAAGCTTTGAGGTTTGAAGCCTGTTCTTTTAGCAGTAGCCTTTTCAGTGTTTTGGTCATTGGTGCTATTTATATTTGCTTTGCACTGATTTCATTATAGCACATATAAGCTCCTGTATTACCCACTGCTTTTTTATTGAGTTGACATATCCCCAGTTCACTAAAATGGGCTAGAATTGGTGGGCGATACATAGGAGACAGGTAAACACTTGTTGGCTGGGAGGGAGGGTCGAGTGTTGGTGTTAGTACACTACCATGCCTCAATGTGGCCAAATCCTGCATTTCTTTTCTCAGATATTGGCTGGATAGCATTATGAAGATCTCCTGAGTTTGTGCACATAGCTGTTTCTCTCTGTGGAAGGATAAAACCAGCTTTTCTAATCTTGTGGTTATTTTTCTTTTTAGGGAAGCCTTTGAGTCAGCCCACACCTCCTCCTATGCCAATCCTTTCACAATCTGAAGCGAAAAACCCGAGAATCAACCAGCTCTCTGCCCGCTGGCAGCAAGTGTGGCTGTTAGCGCTGGAGCGCCAGCGGAAGCTGAACGATGCCTTGGATCGACTGGAGGAGGTAATGTCCCAATAAGTGGCCTTCGAGAATTTTTTTTTCTCCTAATCGAAACAGTCCTTCTGAGGCCCTTTTACTATGACCATGTAACTTCACCTGATTCTCCAGAAGTAGTCAGACCTGTGCTGAGCCAGTACTCCATTCTTTCAGCTCCCAAATGAGAAAAGACACATTCCTAGGGAAACCACTTACAACAGAGGAGCCCATGGCATCTGATTGTAGAAAACGAGAAACCAGGCAGTCTATATGAGTGTCAGGCCCCAGGCTTGATCACCTTCAGCATCTTACTATAGTCGAGAATCAGGAGCATAACTTTGAAAAGTTTTCTCCGTATGTGTAGCTTTTTGCACAAGTAACCATTATTGAGCCCTTTATGTAAATATACAGGTACACTATACAATTACTGAATAAGTCATTTGTTATAATCTTATTATCTTCACTGGCTCAAAAAAAGCAAGTCTATTTTGAATTATCATTGCCCCATATAAAAAAATGTAGTGCTGAATTTTCTAGTTTTTAAAACAAGCCTCTAATATCTTTTATATTTTTTTATTTGTGCCTGTCAAAGCAGCTATATCCGGAAGTGAGTGTTCTGTGTTTTTTTGTTGTTATTTCCATAGGTCAATTGAGTTTTAAGCATATTTGCTTCTGATGCCTTTTTTTCCCATTCCTTCCAACGATGGAACTTGAAAGACCAGGGGGAAAACTGCTACACTATTAACTAATTCTGAATGTGAATTGCTAATGTAATCCAAGTAGATGAAAATCTCCCTGCCCACTGCCTAGGCCTGCTCTTTTCTATGAAGGCCAAACATTTAACATAGACATCAAGTGGGCAGTTTGTTCCCTCTGGTGCCATTTCAAAGAAACATGCTTGGGTAAAGGGTTTGGTTCTTATTCTTTCAATCTAGATCTAATTTTCTCAACAAAATCTCAGAAAATGTTGGGAAATAGACCTGATGTGGTCCTGTGTGTGATTTCTAGTGTCTTTCAAAGCAACATGTAAGTGGTCCTAAAACCTCTCCTCTGGGATGGAATCCATTTCCTTACATCTAAGAGGATGATTCTTGACAAAGCCCAAAGGAAAAGCAAGCCTGGCTCCACCCATTCTCTTTCTACGTACTCATTATTTTCTGTGGTAGTTTTTTAGTTACTGTTTCTTCTGCTGCTGCATCATACTACAGCTCATGTAAGCGATCGTGGATTTAATGAAGGAGGCAGATTTTGCCTTCATAGAAGAGACACTTGTAGGTAGCACAGATAGTGCCCCTCTTGAAAGCCTGCGTGGCTTCACTGAATGTGTGAAAGTTTTGGTGTACTCTGGGCAGCTTGGAAGGTGCAAAACAGTAGATCATTTTGAAACTTCTGATTTCTGTCTAGTTGAAGGAATTTGCTAACTTCGACTTTGATGTATGGAGGAAAAAGTATATGCGTTGGATGAATCACAAGAAGTCCCGGGTGATGGATTTCTTCCGGCGCATTGACAAGGATCAAGACGGAAAGATAACACGTCAGGAGTTTATTGATGGCATTTTAGCATCCAGTGAGTCCACTTGCAATTCCAAACACAAGTCACACTTGAATTTCTTTTTCTTTTTTTTTGGTACCAGGGATTGAACTCAGGTCTTGGCACTCGTGAGGCAGGAGGTGGAACCACTGAGCTAAATCCCTGGCCCTGCACTCGAATTTCTTGCACTTACTTTGTGGAAGTTGTGTCATTCTACAAAACAGTCTTTCTGAAGTAAAAGCTATAGTTCTGGGAAAGAAATAATGCAAACCATGTATTAAAAGTGGTCTAGCATTTTGATGAAGAGAAGACTTATTTCACTAGGAATTTAGAAAGTCTTCATAGATACCTTGGGGCAAACACAACACATTGGAGGTTTGGGTAGGAAGTTATCTTTTATGAATGATGAGGGTCTAAGTAACATATTTAAAAAATAATTTTTTCATTAAAACAGTTTCTGTCATCTCCGTAACAGCTCACACAGTGTTAGCAGAACATATAGTTGAAGCATAAAGTGTTAAATGACTTCCCAAGATCACAGAACATTTCTTGAGCTATGCAATCTCACACAGCATAGTCACAGATAGCCTATCTACAGAGGTAAAATGTGAGCTGAGCTCCAAGTGATGAGAACGATCCAGACATATGAAGATTTATGGGAGGAGCTAAGAAGCACAGGGAACAGTATTTGTGAGGCACTGACTCTGACGTGATCTAGTAATGGAAACATTAGTGTGGTTGGAGTGTAGTGGCCGAGGAGACAGTGGAAGCGGGGGCAGCAGCCAGTTCACACAGGGCCTTGTGGGAGAGTTCAGAGCCATCTGTTTTCAGCTTAGAAACAGTATGATCCAACTTATGTTTTAATAAATCACTCTGAGTACCATAAATACTCACACTGCCCTGTGGAAAGCAGTCTGAGAATCAATCTAAGGCAGTAATCTAAACATAGAAGAAAAAAAAACAATTTATGCTATTAATTCCAAAGGCTCACTGTTCTAAAATGCTGACTAGTCTAAACCTCTAATGGTAGTGATGTGGTAAGTAAATTCTTAATACAAGTAATATTTTATGCCTTTTGGTATATTTAAAATACTGCTTTTATTTTCTTAACAGCATATATAGTGGGTAGGGGGATCTAAGCAAATTTATCAGAACCTTAACAGTGACTAGACCCTGGTTGCTACGTTTTTGAGTGATTTTTGTCTCTATAATTTGAATCTTGAGTTTTTAAGTGAACAAATACTGTGGTTTTTTTTTTTAAAATGAAAATACAGTTTATTTTTTGTTACATATTTATATAACTGCTCAACAACTGTTGAGCTACCTTGATGTTTCAAACCATGGTTCCTTTCTGCAGAGTTCCCTACTACCAAGTTAGAGATGACCGCTGTGGCTGACATTTTTGACCGGGATGGCGATGGCTACATTGACTACTATGAATTTGTGGCTGCTCTCCATCCCAATAAGGATGCTTACCGACCAACAACTGATGCAGACAAAATTGAGGATGAGGTATGAGGAATAACTATTTTGAGTGTACTTTTTGATCATCAGTTTATACTGTCCTGAATTTGTTGGTGCAGTTACTGTTATTGTCCCTTCCACTTGCCTTGGGCGGCGGGGTGATGACTTGGAGTTTCCTTTTGGGATCAGCAGCTGATGGAGCCCCAGAGGACCTCTGGCTGCTTAGCTCTAGCTCAGTCTAGGTGGATTGCTCCATAGTCACATCTGTAGTGCTCTGAACTCTCCAGAGAACCTTTCCAGAGAATTGTTCTCATCCTGGTTCACAGGTAATATCACTTAGGATGGACTAATTTTAGACCTGAGCACCCACTCTACCTCAGAATTGAGGGGTAGGGTGTTCAAAAGTAGCACATAAAGGGTGCGATGTGCCGGGCATGGTGATTCATGCCTGTATCCCAGCACTCTGGAGGCAGGAGGATCACAGGTTTGAGTCCTGCGTACGCTAGGGATGTAGCTCTTAGTGCAGAGACTCTGAGTTCAAACCCCACTACCACAGCACTGAAGAATGAGTGAGATGTTTGTTTACTTTTTTTGTTGTTGTTTGTTTCTTTCTTTCTTTCTTTCTTTCTCCAACATGGAACTCTTCCTCTGCCATTTATACTTCTGTTGTTCTTCTTCTTCTTCACAACCAATAGGTCACAAGACAAGTGGCTCAGTGCAAGTGTGCAAAAAGATTTCAGGTGGAGCAGATTGGAGAGAATAAATACCGGGTAAGGAAAAGAAGAACCATTCCTCTGGGGTGGTTGTTTCCCCGTAATATGGCCCTTAGAAGTGAAAGCAGCCTGACACACAGCAGACTGGATGATCCCACTTTCTCACTCCTGGTGCTTGACTGCCAGAGCCCATGGACTTGAGATGTGGTCACCTTTCTGCCGTCATCTCTATAAAATGTCAGGTGTCTGTTGGGTTAACCTTATTTTGTGCCCTACGTAGTTCTGTCTGAAAAATTGCCATGCTCAGTAGACCGTAGCTTGTGCTTGACAAGATACGAGACAGGAGTTTTAGTGGGGATGAAGTTATCTATGGAGACAGTAATATCTTATCTAATGACTGATGATTCATCCCAAAGAGCTGATTATCCTGAGCTGGAGTGGCTCCCAGGCTCGGAGATGGGTGTAGGGACACCAGGGCCTCAGTGGATACTGTGCCTGCTCTGAGTTGGGCTGCAGATGAGATCTACATGCTCTAGGCAGCCAGTTTCCCTTACCTGAAATAATTGGTGTGGCTGTAACTGACAGTGAACTATAGTTGTATCTGAGCTTCTTTGAGAACCAGAGTCAGGAATATAGAAGGGATTAAAAAAAATAGGGCTACTAAAATATATTCACTAAAAAAATAAATAAAATATATTCACTAGCTTGCTAGGATTCCATCATGTCCAAGAAAAATCTTTGCAAGGAGGTTAGACTGAAACACAGGAAAGTCCAGTTTCCTGTAATGTGTCCAAATGTCCTCAGTGTATAGCGGATCCACACCAGGCTGCTCTCAGCTGAGAAGCACTGGGCATCTCTACTGGAACGTAATCCAGAGCATGTAGTTAGAGTGCCAAGTAATCCTGTGCTCGCTTGTTAGGTTTTACTTTCTTGTTTTTTCAGTTACCTATGAGAAAAATGAGCTAAGGAGCAATACAGAGTGGAAATTTATGGTTGATTAAATGTAAAATCATGTTTCTGATGCAGGAGCTCAGTAAGAATACACTCTGTGTATTTAGAAGACTGGTAACATGATATGATTTTCATTCCTTAGTGTTAATATGACAAAATGTTCTCTTTTTTCCTCCCACCCTTACTTTTACTGTCTGTAGTTCTTCCTCGGCAATCAGGTACAGTGTGCCTTGCGATGTTCTCAGTGGGTATGGTCTGTATAGCTGCCTGTTCTTTGCTATGGGGAGAGGACATAATATAAAGCATGCCTGGTCACCTCTGGTTGTCTTACCAAGTGGAGAATCTGCTAATAAGGCCCAGTATCTCAAAGCTGTCTCAACAGCTAAAGAGTTTTTTAAAACACAATAAAATTTTTTCATTTAAAATTAGATAGGGGCCAAGCATTTAGCTCAGTGGTTCCGCCACCTGCCTTGCAAGCTCAAGGGACCCGAGTTTGATCCCTGGTACCAAATAAATAGATAGATAGATAAATGAAATTAGATTGGAGGAGCCAGGCATGGTGGCACACACCTGTAATCCCAACGTTTGGAAGGCTGAGACAGGAGGATCGCTGGGAGTTCAAGGCCAGCTTAAACTACATAGTGAGACCCTGTCTCAAAAAAAATAAAGTCAGATTGGAGGGTCAGGGTTGTAGCTCAACAGTGCAGTGCCTACCTGGCAAGCACAAGGCTCTGAGTTTGATTCCTGGTTCCAAAAGAAAAAGAGTTAAAATTAGGTTAGTTAAATATGGTTATATTATGCTACACTGAGTTATAAGTAATATGTCAAGGGAGATTGAGGCTATGGTATCAAACCCATTTCTCTTGTAAAAAAGCCTAGTCTTTAAATTCTGTATTAGAAGTCAGATTAACGGCAGCACAGTTCTCATTTATATCTGCCTTTTGATAGTTAACACAAATTTTGTAATGTGCACTAAGTCAAAAAGTCCTAGGGATACTTTAGTACCATCTGTTTAAGTACAACTTCAGCAAGTGTGGTGGCCCATGCCTATAATCCTAGCGCTTGAGAGGCTGAGGCAGGAAGATTATGTGAGGTCAAGGCTAGCCTGGGCTACATAGTGAGTTCCAGGCCAGTCTGAACTACAGCATGAGATTCTGTGCTCAAACAAACAAACAAAAAAAAAATCATGAATACTTTTAGCTACTTCTACATACATTGTATTTTATAAATTAGAAGGTACCTGAGAATTGTAGTGTAGTCATAATTTACCATAGCTTAAAGTTTGCTGATTCTGGCCAGTTAGCCCAAATCTAATGGGATCAAATTAGACTTACATAAAAGATTGAATGCCTTGATTCCACTTGGTAACTCTAACCTTTCAGATCTTTTTGAGAATCTTGGGTCTTGTGTCTTCAAATGTAGAAGGCAGCTGCATGAGTAAAACCTGCCTCTGCTATGGAATTAGAAACACTAAGTTGAAGTTTTCAGGCACTGCAATGATTACTAACCATAGTAATGTTCTGGGCCAGTGGGAAATGGGATAGAAGAAAAATAAAGATGTGAACAAGTCAGATTTACTTTTGAGTAAATCACTGCAATAGAGTAGCCAGCAGGCCTGCTTTCTACTGAGCATCTATGTGCTAGGGCCCTCTGACAGGGTGCTGACACCTTCCACTGCTCCGTTGGCCAGGAGAGGTCCGATGAGTTCTAATGTTGCAGACAGAATTATGAAGTTCATTTTTTGTATGAAGCACCTGAGGCCTCAAAGATTCCATGCCACTGTCACACAGCTTGATGTCAGAGCTGTGGCTAAAATCCCAGTCCCTGTAGGAGGAGAAAATAGTGATTACTGGCTACAGGACTCTGGCTCTAAGTTCCCCATCTATCTCACAGCCCTGTTTTGTAGGTCCCCATTTTTAGGGCTGCTGTAATTACCCTACCATTTGTCACTTTGGCCTCAGTTTCCGCACCTACTCTGGCCTGTGCTTTGGGTCAGTCTTCCTTTCCCCAGGACTCAGTAGAAGCAATTTAGAATCTTTCAGGTAGAGCTTCTGTGGGAAATTAAAGAGGTAAATGGTATTAAACTGTGGGACCTTGTATTCTAAAGTTCCTTCTGTTGACTCTAGAGGACATGCAGGTGCATATCCATCTTTCTTCCCTTTTCCAGAGAAAACACCACTGTGCTTGGGTCTGGTGTAGCCTCACTGCCTCCCAAAGCCAGCTCCCTCTGACAGGTGGCACTGCCCTCATGGACCAGGACTCATCTTCCCTTGCAGCTCTAAGCCACTGTCCTATCCACCAGTCACCTTATATAACACTTTCAAGACTGAGGAGAATTGGGCAGAGATACTTGTTTTCAAAATAGCAGGGGGAGATATTTGTCTCTGTGCCTGTATAACAGTTCATGTGTGTCAGGGATGTGGAGAATTACCACCAATTTATTAATACTGAGGGGAACAGTTATGTGTCCTTCCTAGACATCCTTTCTCACTTTGAATTTTTCTACTTTTTTTGAGAGTTATATAGTTCTCCTGTATAACATTGAAAATCCTAATTAGGTGATTAAACAGTTCATTCTCCACCCTTCAGGAACATTCTCTGTGAATTAAGCAAATGTTTAATAATTTGTTCTGGAATTTCATCGTGCTTTTCTTTCATTGTCTCTTACATCCTTTGGGGAAGAGGGCAATTTACGCAGGGGAAAACTCCAAATGTTAAGATAGTGTTGGGAAGTAGTAATGTTAGGAAGGAACAAAAGGAAAAAATACAGATTGGAAAATCTGTGTTAAGGTCCAGAATGATTATTAAAGACTATTTATAATCATCTTAGGAAATTAAAATGTTTATTTATTCAACGAAGTTGTAGTATAAATACTATCTTAAGCATTTACTCAGCTGAAGAAACCTTTTCTGCTGATGCCATCACAATTAAAAGAATATTTAGGATTCACTTCTGAAAACCAGAAAATGAAATTTCCTTCTAAGCTTGCAATTATGATGCTTTGCAGGGGCTTCCTTAAGGCTTGACATAGTATTTGCTCTTCTCCATTTAACTTTTGAGCACACTGTATTCAGAAGTTGGCATTCTCTCTTTTAGGAAAATAAGCATAACAATGTGGGTGCTAATTTGGGCAGAATCTTTAAGAAAATCAAAGTGAGTGAACTTTTGCCTATCCTCCCCTCTCATACACAGGGGCAGAGGTGTGGCCATCAGAACTTAACTTTATCCCAGTGCAAAATATTTCAAGACACTGGTCTGTTGCTTGATGTTTCTGCTTTTCTTTTTGTTAACCCTTTTATAAAAATGTCAAAGTATAAAACATTTTAAAATTCTGCCATGACTATTATGTTGTCATTCCCATCTGAATACAGTCTGCCTAGGGGGAAACAAAATATAGGTCTGCTTGGGAGTGTTACTTATTAACTAAGCTTTCCCTTGACTCTGCAGTTTGGGGACTCTCAGCAGTTGCGGCTGGTCCGCATTCTGCGCAGCACAGTGATGGTCCGAGTTGGTGGAGGATGGATGGCCTTGGATGAATTTTTAGTGAAAAATGACCCCTGCCGAGGTAAGGAACCACCTTGTGTGAATCACATGGTAGGATGTTAGGTAGGCCCACCTCCTCTGATCTTTCATGCTTTAGGAAATATTGATGGTGGGTCTGTTTTTGTTTGGTTTTGTTTGGTTTTGTAAGCTGCTCAAGTGTTGATCCACTAGCACAGATTAAAACGGGGTGCCTGAAAAAAAGACTAGAGAGGTGGATGCTGTTGGGGAGAACGCAGAAATGAGAATTAAGATTTTATCGGTATGTAGCTAGGCATGGTGGTGCAAGTTTGTAATCCCCAGCACTGTGGAAGGCTGAGGCAGGAGAATCACTAGTTTGAGCCTAGTCCTGGTCAATTTAGTGAGATCCTGTTTCAAAATAAAGAGCTAGGAATGTAGCTCATTGTGAAGGTCCTGGGTTCAATCCTCAGTACCCAAAAAATGCTCCATCAGTATCACCTGAATGTTTCAGTTTGGAGTGTTTCATTAACACCAGCCTAACAGGGAGCCTGGGGCAGTCCTGTGCATTCTTCTTTCTACCTCATCCTCAGCTCCCTTTGAGTGGAATTCCTATGACTGAAACTCAGGGAGAGTTTTGGGCCCTTCCCATTCAGGAAAGTATTGGTGGACTTCCTTACACAGAAGGGAGATTAAAGGATACCTCAGAGCAGCCCAGACACTTCTAAGACACCAGTCCAAAGATGAAAGAAATCTGTGGATGTAGTATGAGCAGGCGGGGAGGAATCCCAGCTGCTAAATCCTGGTCAGATACCATCCTTTCCTCTTTCCTGTTAGCAGAGCTGCATGTGAATGTACAGGAGGCTCCCTACTGTCTGCCAGTTTGTTTTTCTTGATGAGTTTCTGCATTTGCTGTTCTGTCTTTGTTTCTTTGTTTATATATTTTTTATTCTAGTTCACCATCCTGGGAGTAAAATAAAGCGCTCTGATTCCAGCTCTTCGATTTCCAGTCAGTCTCCCATAGGTTGGCTTTTGTGCTTTGACTGTCTTACCCATGTTCTAGTCCATTGAGAATGGCTTAAAAAAAAGAGAGAGAGAGAGAATGGCTTTGCTTCCTAAACTGTAACACCCTTGGCTCTGTGACATCTGCTGCCTTGGTGAATGCGTGAAATAGCAAAACTGTTATTTTGCCAACTAGGCTACATTGACAAGGCATGAAATACTCCTACTGAGACAGTATCTAAAGAATTTGTTCTGAGTTTCTGCTTAACAAATGTTTCTATAGCTCTTTACCACACACTACTATAAGCATTTTATAAGTAATAAACACATTTTTTTTCTTATAACCACCCTGATGTATAGACGCTCTTCATTCTAGAAAATCTAGCCTGACCCAGATTAGAGCGGGTATTCTTGACCACTCTCTCTTGGAGATTCATATACCCACTTATTGTGTGTATACTGGTGGTCCAGCCCGCATAAATTATTAAGGCTTATTCCTAAGCTGAGTAGAAATAAATGTTTACAATTATGTAGCGTCTTTGAAAGTGGTTTATAATCATATTCCAAAGCACTTAAGACAGAGCTAAAAGGTACTATTCTGACATGAATTCAGATGTGCCTATAAATTGTTCTTGGTATTTTAACTCATTCTGCATTTACTCTAGTAAACCAGAGGAAAAAGTAAGTAATGATAATTTCCACCAGAAGGGTTTTTTTTTTAATAAAAGGTTTAGAGATACATTTTCTGACAAAAACTTAAAAACCGTTTCACCAACTTTAGAACTTATTTATATCATAAACCAACGTTTTTTATTTTTAAATCTTCATAATTTTAAACTTTAACTCAGTAAAACAACAAATTATTCCTTTACAGATCTATTAATAAGGTCTTGGTTTTCCTGTCATGTATGAATGGACTAAACAAAAGAGATACTGCATGTAGCATTTTGGAGTCCTTGGGTGCCTGTTTATTTCCTGCCTGCTCTATTCACAGCATTATGCTACTGGCCAAGGGGAATACTGCTTGCCTTATCCTAATCTTACTGTCTAGAATTGGAACCCCAAGGAAATTTGGGAGGGTCAGAGAGTAGCTATTTTCTGTAGACCATAGTAACCTTTTCAGCATTCCTTAGAGGAAACAAGGTGTAAGCCATCCTGCCTCTCTCCAGGAGCACCTACCTTTGTGGAACCTGGTGATCACGGCAACCCAGTTACTGCGGAGGGAAAAACTCCCTGGAGTTTAGATGTCAGAACTCTACCAGTGATGGATAGACAAGTTACTTCTAGTCAAATAAAAAATAGTGCTAGGAAGTGAACACCTAAGGACTGTAGTGAATGTCAGTGAGTTGTAAATATCAAAAAGAGGTTACTTGAAGCTATCTGTGATTCTCTAGGATTAAGGTGGCTTCTAGAAGCATTGTGGTGAATTTTACTTATAGATAAATAGAGATACAGTTTTGGGGCTTTTTTTGTGGGGGGTTTTATTTTTTTGTTTGTTTTTGTTTTGTTTTGGATTTTTTTTGACACAGAGTCTCACTATAGAGATCAGGCTGGCCTTGAAGTCACTATGTGGCTCTGGCTGGCCTCAAACTTGCCTGGCAATTTTATATTATCCATTTTGCATTTACTTGGACCTCTGGACTATATATACAAAATTTATGACAAGGCCAGTTGTGGTGGTGCATGCCTCTAATCCTAGCATTCAGAAGGCTGAGATAGGACTGCCATGAGTTTGAGGCCACCCTGAATTACAGGCCAACCCCTTGCCTCAAAAAAACCTAAAAGACAATGGAAACAAAGCTTTTGTACATAAGGGAGGGAGGTGAATGGAGGAAAAAAAACCAAGATACATTATATATTGGTACAAATTCCCTATGATGAATGTTATCGTTATATATATCTATTAGTGCTTTTTTTTTTTTTTTTTTTTTTTTTTTTTTTAATATTTTTTTTTGTTTTTTTTTTTTTTTTTTTTTTTTTTTTCTTACCAGGGATCGAACTTGGGTCCTTGTGCTTGTGAAGCAGGTGCCGGAACCACTGAGCTAAATCCCTGGCATCATTATGTGTATCTAAAATGTACCAATAAATGTTTCCTTAAAAAAGAAAGACAAATTATGATAAGGATCTTAATACCAATGTGCAACAAATCATATTAGTATCATTTGTTTCCTGCTTCTACGTAGCTGCTGAAAGGAAGAACTTAATCCATATGTTGCTTTATCCAAATGTAAAAAGTAAAAATATTCTACTAGGTACATTTGCCAGTTGTATAACTTCTGGTACTGCCACAGTCAGTTTAGTTTCTGAATTCATCTGTGACAGAGGAAATCATGAGTAGAAATAAAAAGTGCTCCTGCCTTAAAAAGTGGATATTCCTAGACCTAGAATACCATATGTGTTTTCAGCATTAGACATATTATCTCCTCCAAATAAGTGAAGATCAAGAAATTTTCACTTATGGAGATATAAAAGACACAATTTGGCTTAAAACTGTTTTTGTGTTTTGTTTTGTTAATTTTGCTAAAGTACACATAAAACTTGCCAGCTGTTAATCCCAGCACTGGGAAGACTAAGGCAGAAGTATTGCTACAAGTTCAAGACCAGCCTGAAATGGCATAGCAAGGCCCTGTCTCAAAAACAGTTGGCGATTTTTTAAAATGTATTGTTAAGTACATTCACACTGTACCGCACAACTGCAGTACTATTTTCATTTTATAAAACCAAAATTCCAAGGCTGAGGATTTAGCTCAATGGTGCCATGCGTACCCCACAAGCACGTGGTCCTGAGTTCAGTCCCCAGTACCAGGGAGAGGAAAGGAAAAAAGCATTTGAAGCAAAATTCCATACTCATTAATTAATAACCTAAAAATTAATATTTACTAACAGACCTATTGAATCTCCTGTCAAGTGGCCATTAGAAAATGGCCTCTTTGGTGGTTGGAGAGTTGAAGTTGAGATAGTAGCCTTCCAGGTCTGCTCCTGCAGGTTCAGTGACAGGTAGTCCCCCAGGAAAAAGACTTGTGAGGGAAAACTCCTATCAGAATATTTAAACATGAGAGTCAGGGGTCACCTCATTGGTAAAACACTTGCCTAGCATGCAAAAGGCCCAGGGTTTGATCCCCTGCACTAAATGATAATAATAATAACAACAATAACAAAGTGGACACCAGGCCACCGAGCACGGGACACTTGATCCCACGGTGCCTGCTCGGTCCCCAGGAGGCAGCCCTCAGGAAAACAAGACTTGTTCAGATGCATTTGGAGGATGCCAAGTTAAAGCTAAGTGTGTTGCTTCTAGCGCAGGGCTTCTCAGAACAGACAGTGCCAGCTGCTTTCGGGCTCTGCCAAGGGGATGATGCAGAGACCAGCGTTTACCAAAGCCCTCTCCTAGGAAACTTCAGGAAGCTCCGTCTGGGAGATTCTGCTCAGTGCAGTGAATCGGCTCCACACACACAGCTTCTTATTTAGAAATTCACCCTGGGGGTTGAGCGTGGAGAGTTCAC
Source organism: Fukomys damarensis (assembly GCF_012274545.1). Classification (NCBI taxonomy): domain Eukaryota; kingdom Metazoa; phylum Chordata; class Mammalia; order Rodentia; family Bathyergidae; genus Fukomys; species Fukomys damarensis. Next base: position 7,556,923 of record NW_022900935.1, read on the forward strand.
GATGGGGAACAAGACGACAGGCTGGAAGCAGCTGCTGTCACCCAGCTGGAGGGGGGTGGAGGTGACGCTTCATGAGCCACACAACCACAGGGAGTGAGGAAGACCCTAAAATGTCAGGGGATGAGCTTCCACCAGGTACAAAGTCCAAGAGGGAGAATAGGACTGCAGAGAATGGCAGCAGAATGAAAGAACAGGCTGGGAGGCAGGAGAATCAAGAGAGCAGGTGTTCTGAAAGCCAAGGTAGAGGAGTATTCTAAAAAGGAAGAGCAGTTAGCAGTTCCCCACATACATGAGATATAAGAGCAGAGAGATGCTTTTACCTATCAGATTTTCAGACTTATGTGTATGTCTGGTACTAGGGATGGAACCCAGGGCCTCACACATGCAAACTGTCAGACTTTTACCAGTACACCCCCTTAATAATACAAAGCACTGACCAAGGTGGGGTTAATTGAAGGTACTATATTTAACGTTTTGGAGAGCACCTAGCATTTGTCAGCCTCGATATATAATATGATACGTGTAAGTTGACATGTTTTTTACCTTGAATGTGCATCCTTTTTTCCGAGCAGATCTGCTTGTAGACATTTACCTTAAGGAAATACCATGCTAAGTGCAAGGATGTCCTGTAAGTTATGAGAGCAGTGAAAATATTTTAATAATTATAAACAAATTAAGAATGCAATACTGCTGGGTATGGTGGCACACACCTGTAATCCCAACACTCAGGAGGCTGAAGCAAGAGGATCAGCCCAAGTTTGAGGTGAGCCTCAGCATCGTAATGGGTGTGCAAGGCCTGAACTGTATAGCAAGACCCTGTCTCAAAAAAAATAAAGAAAGAATGCAACATTGGACTGGTTAAATAAATTGATACCCATATGGTGAAATTATACTTCGCAGCTAGTTGAAATTTCACAAGATATATAGAGACTGAGGTGACATTCCTGACATTTTTGTAATGAAAATACATACACCATGTGCTAAGGAATAGGTGCACACCAACGTTTTGAAGATGATATCCTCTGGACTTTAAACTTCAGCAGCTCTTGTTCTGTTTGTACTTTCCTATACATTGAAAACATCCTATGCTCTAAAAATGCCTGCATTTTAGTTCTCAGTGCCCTTTGGCGGCAGTTTCCCCGAGTCGTGGGGACGGAGGTGAGCGGGGACAGCTTAGGGTGACCTCATCCTGTGGGTGCCTCCGTTCTGTTGTGTGGGAGGAAGGGTGCTGGTGATAGTCAAGTGCAACATCGTACAAGATGACATTTGTAAAACTGTGCAGCGCACAGAGGACATATTGTTACAGTTATTACAGATAGTCCTCTCTGCTTTTCCTTGCTGTTAACTGTTTTTAGACAGAGTCTCACTGTGTTGCCTGAGGTGGTTTCATGCTCTTGCGTTCAAGCAGTTCTCCTGCCTCACCCTTTCAAAAACATTCAAAATATCATTGTCACACCTAAGTTGTCATTTCAGAGTCTTCCTCTTGTGTCCTCTGTTGTTTCATTTTCTGGCAGTCTGCTCAGGAATGAACTATCACACGTTTACTAGAGATTTGGGTTGCACACTTGAAGTTTGCTATGGCTTGGAACCACAGACGGCTCTTTTGGGATATCCGGATCCTCGGTTGAGTACATGATTCCCCTCCATTGGTGCTCTTCACTGCTTTTTGCACATTCACCACTGCTAGGGACTTGAGAAGATGAGTAAGTGCAGGTTACACTTCCACAGTACCTAGTGACAGGCTACCTACTGAAGTCTCAAGTGCTAAAGGAAACTGTTTGAGAATGACTGTCTGCTAAGGAGTGTAAATACAGAGCAAAGAAGTGTGGAAAGCAGATGAGTAGACACCTCATAGCCAAGAAATGGACCTTGAAGGGCATGTTCTGTTGCCACCTGAGGAGGAAAGAAACGTGATGGAAGGACACAGTCGAGTGCTTCAGGGACCATGAAGTCATAGACCAACCAGGCAGGCTGACCCTTTAGAGACCCACTGGCCTGATCACCTCCAGTGACCCTGGAAACCAGGGCCCAGAACAGGAAGGAACCTGCCCTCTGACTGGGAGGTTTTGGATCTTCTCAACGCTTTTAACATATTCTTGATGGGGTCATAATTTGTATGTCTTGATGTTGAGTGGCTCTGAACCACCGGACGTATATACATGACTGCCCCATAAGATGGCTGGGACCCTCCCTTTGGGTGGTACAGGCCACCTGATGGGACAGTCATTCATGTACCACTGTGGTTCAAACCAGCAGAACTTGTTAACCTGATGTTTGATATGTCAGCATGTAATACATTGAGACCTTACCGTGGCTTCTTTTTCCCAGGGTTCCCCAGCAGTCCCATGTTTAGCTATGTCCAATTCTACTGCATTCCCAGAGTGAAAAGTCTAGGATGGATCAGATGGTAAAAGTTACTGTAGGATTCTGCCTTTCAGTGAGAAATAATTGAAGAGCATATTCTAGAAGGCTTTTTTTTTTTTTAATTAGTGGTGTCAGGCTGGGGATTTAGCTAAGTGGTGCTGCTGCCTCCCTGCCAAGCACAAGGTCCTGAGTTCAATCCCCAGTGCCCCCCCAAATTAATAGTGTCTTTCTCATTTAATATTTGCAGTGGCCATACTTGAAATCTTTTGACTGAATCCACATTTTGATTTCTGGTCTTACAGCTCCAGCAAGGCATGAGTGAGCACCTATGGACATTCATCCTGGTTCCAGGTCTTCCACCTGGATGTTCCTTTCCTACTTGCATTTGCCTCTCAAGCTTTTTACTGCTTTCGGTTTTTGACTTAACAGTTTCTCACTGGCATATTTTATGCATGGTCTTGATCTCTTTCTCTCTCTCCCCACATGTTTACTTCTTAATGATTCTGTTCTCATTATTTTACTACCCTTTACTGAGTTCTTGGAGCCCTTTCTTTAGGATTGCTATTGGCTGAATTCAAACAGAAGAGTCTAGACAATGTTGATTTGACTAATGTGTTTTTCTCCACTATTTCATTACCAATATCCTGCAAAAAGTACACATGTCCATGAGAGAGAAAAGGGGGTTTTGATTGATGTCAGAGGCTTGTGGACTGTTGCATCTGCTTCACCTTGAGCAGTTACACTATGCTTACCCCAGGGGACAGTGGCAGAGCAAGACCATGACCACGGAACAGGATGGTACTTTGTACACAAAGACTTATTACAGTAAGCCAAGGTCTTCCTAGTCAGTATGTCTGCTGTGGATTAGAATCATGGCAATGCTGTTAAGTCATGAATTTATTTTTGAAGAACACACAGATGATACAAAGCCTATTATTTAGATAACTGTTATCTGGGGTCAAGCAGCTATATGACCATCAAAGATATATTTTTAAGATTAGCTGACTTTATATGTGTGTATTTATTCCCATTTTAGCACGAGGTAGAACCAACATCGAGCTTAGAGAGAAGTTCATCCTACCAGAGGGAGCATCCCAGGGAATGACCCCTTTCCGATCACGGGGTCGAAGATCCAAACCGTCTTCCCGGGCAGCTTCTCCCACCCGCTCCAGCTCAAGTGCTAGTCAAAGTAACCACAGCTGTACATCCATGCCCTCTTCACCAGCCACCCCAGCCAGTGGGACGAAGGTATGTGCTGACGCCCCTTGTGGCCTCCTTCCCTGCTGCCATCTCAGCATGGTAGCCTCTGAAAGTCTAGGGAGAAGAGAAGCCATACAAACATACTGTACAGACATGCTCCATCTCCTGGACCAGAATACCCAAGCCCTAGCAGTACACAGACGCACACATAGCCTAAGATGATTACAAAGAACATTTATTAAAGTATGCATTCAGGCTGGTTACATCGGAAACACTTCTTTCTTTCATTCCCAGTTTGAGTGTGAGCTCATCCAGTCACTAATTTTGAAAATCCAGGCACTATCTGTGCAGCTGTAGCTAACTTTGGAGAAAAATTTGCTATTATAGTGGGCTATAAAAGAAGAATATTGTTGTCTTTCTGCCTGGTCCCTCTTATCCCATTAGACTGATGTGCATTTTATTATGTTTTCTGTTTCTTTAACATTTAGTGTCTTCTATTTATTTTTTCTCTTCCCAATTTGCTCCCTTTCTGTTCCACTTTAAATTGTTCCCGTCCTTCCCTTTGGATTTCTGTTTCACAGACTTCACTTCAGTTCTCTCGCTGTTATGACAAACCTTGGTTGGTAAACAGTAAAGCGGGCACCCCTGTCAGGGACAGCCATTGTCCTGACCTCCGGCTGCCCAGCCCCGAGGTAGAGTATGGCTTTGCTGAGTGGGGACACATTCAGGATGAGATCCTCACTCACGCCAAGATCCTGCCCTGCTTTTCTCCCTGACATGAGCCTATCTGTCTTCTGTCTTTGGTGCTTGCTGGCACAGCTGATTCGCCAGTCTAGTGTTTTCAGGGGTTTCTAACTCGGAGTCACTGAAATTGGAGATAAATAAGAGAGGCCTAAAACTTTTAACAACTTTATAACAATCTTTAGCATTTCATTTATTCAGGATGGTAAATAATGATTATTCCTGATGACTTATTGATATTGTTTATAATCAAGCCTCTTGGAGTCTCCAAATGTCAGATACCCAGATGAGTTATGAACACTTGAAATTCAACTATGGCGTATGTTCGCCAATGTTGTATATCTTTGCTTAGAACAAGAGTGGTTGGTGCCACCTACCCTGAGACACCTCTCCAGGGCGGCTGGTACTGCTACACTGGTCCATAGCGTGGGTGCTCTCTAATTCAGCCAAGCGCAATATCAGTTTCCACTGCTGAGGCTCGGATTTTATCTTCCTAATTCTTTTGCCTAGGCATGTGGGTTTCTGTCACCTTCATCTGAATACCCATGCCAGCAAGTGAGTATTTTAAGTGGAGCCATTAAAATGCCTAAACACTTGGAAAACAGTGTTCAGAAGTAAAACATGGACCAACAGCTTGCCTGATAGCAGTATAATTTGCATTCTGCCTCCTATGGGGAAGCATTGGGTTCTTGCGCCTCAAAACACGGAACTTTTATCAAGCAAAGTTTCAGCCTGAGAAACTGGGGAGGCACAAGAAACCAGTGGCTGTGAATGAACTGCTGCTTTGGGATCCATCCCACTCCCAGCTAAAACTCCAGTTCAGAAAATCTACCTGGTTTAGAACATGATCTGGGGACCCACTGCTGCTAAAATCTTAAGACTCAAGATGCTGATTTTGCGTTTCTTCTTCCATAATGGCTCCAGTTTCATGAAAATCTCAAGACTTCTAAAATTTTAAATGTTTAATTTCTGAAGTATAAATCCTCATACAGTTCTGATAGATGGCCTTATTTTGTCTTAAGTTGTAATGTTTTGTTTCATTTTGAGATTTCATCTTTCTTTACTCGTTGGCATCCTGTAGCCAGGCGATGATGTCCTGACTGGACGCCCAGCCCAGGGTCTCTGGGCTGTGGATTCCCAGCAGCAGTGCTCAGGAAGGATAGCTTCTGAAACGGGCTCCTCCTGTGGGCCAGGAGAGCTCATGCTTGAGTGTTAATTACTTCCTGTCGCTTTTGCATTTTCGTTATAAATTAAAGAAATGCAGCACACACAATGAGATGGGCTACTATACTCTTCTATCTGTATAAACATCTTAAAGGTCCTGGAAAACTATACACAGCTGATTTCATAATGTAGCATGAATGATATTTAAAACAAACCTTCAGTTATTCTTTCTTCTCCAAATTAAGTATGCTTAAATATCCTTTGGGGAGGTGGTAATGGGGATCACACTCAGGACTTTGCACTTGCAAGGCAGGTGTATTGCTACCGAGCTAAATTCCTAGCTCTTAAATATCTTTTTTTGAAAAATCATAGGAGATGTCGCTCCTACTGACAGCGGTAATAATATAAAATTCTTCCAGATTTGGAAATGCCTCTACAAATCATTTATTCATTCAATAAGGTTTTACTGAGCCCCGCTAATACGCTAAATAGTTTTAGGTGCTAAAGATATACAAGAGCATAAAACAAAGTCCTTTCTTTTATAAGTGGGCACTGTAATGCAAGAGAAAGTGGCAGTGAGCAAGTATGTCATACATAAGGCAGGGATAAATACTATGCAAAAAAACAGCAGGGAGTCAGGCAGGCAGATCATAAGCTTGAGCCCAGCCTGGGCAACTGAAGGACCTAGCAAGATCCCATCTCAAAATGTGAAAAAGAGCTTGCAGTGCAGCTCAGTGTAAAGACCCTGGGTTCAACCCCAATACCGGGATTGGGGGTGTTTAAAAAGGCAGAGGAAAAGGTTAGAAAGGGACAAGCTGTATGGAGTAGTGAGGCAGAACCTCTGAAAAGGTCATCCTTTCAGAAAGCAGGGCCACTGAAGGAAATGAGGGAGAGAGCCACCCATGTTGGAGGGTAAGGGGTACAGTAAGAGTCCAGACAGAGTGAACAGCAAGGGGACAAGACCAGAGACTTCCCTGGGCCTTTGGACAAACATCAAGGAGGCCATCGTGCCTGGGGTAGGCTAAATAACAAGGACTATAGAAGTGAGTGGGAGAGGCCAGATTCCTGAGGGAGAAGCAGAGAGAGGCAGGTTCATTGAGACTGCTGTAGTTCCTGGGCTCAAATGCAAACCCAGGTCTGCCCACTGCATATGCAGGGGCGTGTTCTTTCCACCACAGTCCTACTGCCAGTGCCCCTCATCTATTTGATCTACAGTCAAGTAATTCTATCTGCATTTTACCATTGCTGGAGGAAATAGACTAACAAGAAGCCTTGACTAAAGTTATCGTACCTACTTAATGACAAAAGTTGGAGTAATATCTCTATCAGTTTTTTGTTTTTTTTTGTTTTTTTTTTTTTTTTTAAAAAATTTGAGACAGGGTCTCATTGTGTAGTTGAGACTGACCTGGAACTTACTATGTAGCCCAGGCTGGTCTCGAACTCACAGCAATCTTCCTGCCTCAGCCTCCCAAGTGCTGGGATTACAGGCGTGCACCACCACGCCCGGCAGTATTTCAAATTTCTACCCCCAGAAAATTGATGCATAGGACTATTTTAATCTTTTTCTTTATTCATTTACCATGTTTCATTATAATTATACTAATTTTACTATCTGGAGATTTTTTTTTCCATTTCTAGTAGAAATTTGTCAGTAAGATAAAAGGTATTAAAAGACATTTTGAAATGTTAAATCAGAATTTAACATCTTTATTTTGAGAATCATCAAAATCCATGGTCAGGGATTCAGCGCAGCGTTGCCACACCTGTCTTGTAAGCACAAGGTCCTGAGCTTGATCCCCAGTACCACAGGGGTGGAGGATGGGGGGTGGGGGTG
>NW_022900935.1:7569256-7576331 GCF_012274545.1 Fukomys damarensis
AAGGTCCTGAGCTTGATCCCCAGTACCACAGGGGTGGAGGATGGGGGGTGGGGGTGGGTACTATGACCTGTAGGTATTTGTTTTCCTGGACTTTAAAAATTTGCTTTTCAAATGATCAGATATAAAGAGGCTTTTAAGTAAACCTTTTAAAATGAAATGTCTATCAAAGATTTCATCAAGTAAATATGGCCTTTAAATTTTTTTTTTTTTTTTTTAAAGATAATTCCATCAACAGGCAGCAAGTTGAAACGACCAACACCAACTTTCCATTCTAGCCGAACATCGCTTGCTGGTGATACCAGCAATAGTTCTTCCCCAGCCTCCACAGGTGCCAAAACTAATCGGGCCGGTAAGTCCCATGGAGTCTGCATTGGGTCAAGGGGTGAGGGGAGGAGCCAGGCTGAGACAAGGAAGCAGCAGCCCATGGGCCATGCACCGCTGCTCCCAGGAGCCAGTAATGAAAACAGCACTTGGTGCAATGCCTGGAGCGATCTGCCGTTCCGCTGACCAGCTCCGGCCTTGCCATGTGAGAGCTGGTGCTTCCATACGCAAAGCTAGGCCACCATTCCTCGATCAGAAGCCATCACAATTAAAAGAGTGTGAAAGGAAGAAGGGCCAGAGTCAGGCAGGCAGTTTGCTGGGATTTCTTATGGCTGGTGGTGAAATGAGAAAGTAATGGAAAGACTCCATCTTACCACCTGACATTCGGATTTGGCATCTCTCTTGGCTCTGCGTTTCACTTCTTTCACCTCCATTCTCCATTTGCCCATGTATTACCTACTCACCTGCCCGCCCACGGGTGCGATTGTGCAACCCCACCTGACTGCTTTAGGGGCTTGGGACGTCATAGATAGTTCTGCTGACCAAATCTGCTTTCCACTCTGACGAAGCAGGCCTCTCAGGCAGACTCACAGGCCAGAAAAGGCTCAGTGGCTGGTGAATGGGTGTGGAAACCAGGGTTCAGAAAAGCTGTGATTTGCCCGAAGCTACACGGCAAATCAGGTAGTGTTAGGATCAGCATCCTGAGCTGTGGTCGCTTCTGCTGCCCCATTATCATCTCTATTACAGTCTGTTATATCAACTGCTCTTTTCTTGAATTCCAGACCCTAAGAAGTCAGCCAGTCGCCCTGGAAGCCGGGCTGGGAGTCGAGCCGGGAGCCGCGCCAGCAGCAGGCGAGGAAGTGATGCCTCTGACTTCGACCTTTTAGAGACGCAGTCGGCCTGTTCAGACACCTCAGAGAGCAGCGCTGCAGGCGGCCAGGGCAGTTCCAGGAGAGGGCTAACCAAACCTTCCAAAATCCCAACCATGTCTAAGAAGACCACCACTGCCTCCCCCAGGACTCCCGGTCCCAAGCGATAACACTGTACAAGGACCCCACGCCACTACCCACTTTGAATCCTGCTCCATACATTGGATGTATATTTATTCTGAATGGGAGAGGTTATATTGTTAAAAGTGTAAAACAATAATTGTGTTATGAAGCTGCCTTATTTTTTTTTTTTTCCTTTTTGTAAGTTACTATTTTCATGTGAATATTTATGTAGATAAAATTTGCCTCCTGGTAACCCTGTGATGGATGGGGCCCAGAAATGAAATATTTGAGAAAAACAAATGAAAAGGTCAAAATGCAAATATGTATTAAAAAGAAAAGCCTCTAACTAGGGTTTCTGCGTGGTGCAGGGTTGTAAAACTGCTTTATCTTTTAGGATTATGCCTAAGTGCATCTTCTTTATAAACTTGACTTGCTGTCTCAGCAAGATAAATTATATTAAAAAAATAAGAATCCTGCAATGTTTAAGGAACTCTTTTTGTAAATCACAGACACCTCAATTAGCAAGAACGGAGGGAAGGGCACTCATAATTGTGTTTCCATTGTTTTAATGTTGTGTGATTTTAGCCGAAGAGAGGGAACCTCATCTGGGTAGCATTTGCACACAGTCCAGCAAAGGAGTTCATTGCAATACTGTCTTGGAATACTGTCTCAGTACTGGGTGTGTGGAGAACACATAGCTACTAGAATTCAGGGGTAAATGTAACTGTTGAAAATGTCAGAACATTGGGGTTTTAAACTGATTTGTAACTATCAGCCTCTCCACCAGTAGCTCCTGTGCTCACCAGGCCCCAGACCCTCGGTGAGGGAGACACGGTGGTGGTGGTGTGGATTACAGATTTGTTTACCTGCATTTTTTGCTATTTATTTAAATGGTCGATCAACTTCCCACAAATGGAGGAATGAATTCCATGAGCCTATTCTGAAAATGTGGACCTAACACAAATTCTTGCTCATCCTTCAATGGAGCTCACCAGCACACTTGTTCACCAGTCCTGTTTGCTTCCGTCTTTTTTTGTGCGTAATAAAGTCAACTGACCAAGTGACCACAAAGGGGCTGTCTGGGGCTCCTGTTTTTTAGCTGCTGTTCCTCTTCAGCTCCGACCATGTTGCTGTGTGATTATCTCAATTGGTTTTAATTGAGGCAGAAACTGAAGCTCTACCAATGAACTGTTTAAAACAAGACACACTTTTATATTAAAATTGCTTGCAGTAACAAATGTTTTGTAATTCCTGATTTTCTTCTCAACTCTTACCTCATATTTAAATGTCATCCGGGGTCTGATAGGGTTGTAGGTGCTCAAACACACCATTCAAATCAAGCTTTCTTAGATAAATTATAGAGCTCATGGGTTGTTTAAAAAAAAAAACTTCATCCTTGTTTATTTCACAGGATAGCAAACACAATATTGTTAACATAAATATGTAGGGTATCTGTTCCACATAATTAAACACTAGCCTGTAAAATGTGTGTATTAGAAATCAAAATCCTGTGGTATGAGAGATTGGGGCCAATTTCCCCATATGCTGATATTTGTTTAAATGATAAAATTTCAGAGGTGAGAAGCAAAATTGGCCATCCTGTTAACCACACAAAAGGCTTGCTCTGTTGGCTGCTCAACAGACAGGTCAATCAAGAGGCAAGGCAGTGGCAGAGAAAACTATTCCCATAAGTGAGCTGGTCAGAGGTAGCTGTTTGTGTCCTCACTCTGTAGAGACATCTCACCCAGAAGCTGACAGGCACAGTTTATATAGGAGATGGTGGTCCAGACTGGTGGGCACCTGCCCACAGGTGGAGGTGTGTGGGCAGACTACATGTCCAATCCTAACTGCCTAGTCAGGTGACCCTTAATTCCAGGGGTTATTCTTGGGGATAATTAGTTTGCCCACGTGAACCTGGTGACATACTACACTGCATAGGCCAGCACAGGTCCCCAAGGACATCATGTGGAGCACATGAAAACATGCTCCACCTGACATGGAAGACAGTGGTGAATTCAGGTTATGTGGGTAGTGGGTAATAAGATCTTGTCCCAGTGCTCACAAGGGAGAACTCGATTTTGAGAAAGTGATTTCCCTGACCTCACAAAGTAATTGATAACAGGTGGTGGGTTCTCAGCCCAGAAATGCAAGGCAGAGTAAAAAGGTGAGTGGACATATACATTGTGGCACAAAAGCAGAAAGCTGCATTTATCATGAAAGCAAACAGCCCCCAGGTAGAACCTGGGAGGGGGCCCAAAAAGGATTTCCAAAGGGACTCTAGCTGGGGGTTTCTATACACAAACATTTCAGCCAAGTTGAGGTTAACCTATGGGGTTACCAACAGGAAAGTTTGAGTTGTAAGGGAGTGAGCCTATAGGAACTCAAGGTATGTAGCAAGTCTTTAGGGTTATGAATATCTTGTTGCAGGGCAAGAAAAATCTCACCAATCCATGAGGTCTGTGTGCGCTGAACCTCCAGTGCCCTGGCCATAGCCAGCATCCTTGACTGAGTCTTCCCGACTCACTCCCTCTTCAGCTCAGCCCTTCCCTCGGGCCGGTATCACCCTGAGGAATCTCTCTCTCCCACCCGGCCCTGCTCATCTTCAACATTTTCTAACCCATTACTGAAGCTGGGTGGCCATATTACAGTTCTTGCTAGGAAAAGGGCACCCAAACTTAGCAAACAGGATACAAGCCCGGCTGCGCCAGGGTGGAGAGCTCTCCCAAGTCTCATTCTCTCTCTCCCTGCTTCTGTCTCCCTTCTCACATCTGACAGTTCCTGCTTCTAGCCCTTACTTGGCTGTGTAGTGTGTTAAATAACCAAATATTAACTTATTACAGGGAAAAAGGCAAGAGAAAGCAAGGAGAGGGGAACATAGGTAAATCATCTATATTCATAATTGGATCTCTTTTTTGAGACAGGATTGCACTGTGGTCCTCTTGCCTCAGCCTTCTGAGTTCTAAGACGACATGCATGTGCCAACTTGGCCGGTTGAAGGTCATACTCTAAAATACTAGAATTTGGCAAAATACCAATGAATGTTTTGTTGAAACTTAGGTTACATGCTCAAATTAAAGGACATGCAGCCTGAAGAGTCAGAGGAAGTACTCTTGCCTGTGGCATTGGCTAACTTCAAGCTGAGAGAATACAGTGTGGAACATTGTTCTCATCTGAATAGCTTTCACTGGGTCTTCATTGCAAAGCTCAGCTGGGGGTAGCACCCACAGAAAGCATTTCAACTCAACAAGCTCCTGTGTGTAAGACCGTGTAGAAACACCATTTAAAAAGGGGTAAGAGGCTGGGGATTTAGCAAAGTGGTTCCACCACCTGCCTTGCAAGCACAAGGACCTGAGTTGGATCCCCGATGCCAAAAAAAAATACATAATAAGGGTTAATGCACAGTTCTGAGTAACAGGGAAAGATGTTTGGTGTCTGCTGGTATCTTGAATGATGTAATGACAATAGCTGATGTTTAGGGAGGGCTTGTGACGGGGCAGCGATTGTGCTAAGCTCACTGTGTACGTTCTCAGTTAATGCCGGCCCCATTCCTGGGATCTCCGGTCTCCTTTTATGGATGGGGAACGGCCTGAGACTAACTTGCCAAGGTCCCAGGGTCACCAGGTGCCAGAGGAAAGCCCTTGTTTTGACACGACTTCCCCGGCCCTGCTATGTCCTGCCAGGTACTTTGTCGCTCCTCTGCGAGCACAGCTTTCCTTCTGCCGTGGGAAGTGCCCGAGTTCACGACGATCCGTGATCTTTCCTGTTACAGTGAGGACTGCGCAGGGCTCAGGTCTTGTCTGGCCCTTCTCTGCTGAGGACCCAGCACGGAGCTGCGCACCCTGGTGGTTCCCGGGTAGAATTGCGGACCGGGCTGCTCCTCAGCGACACAAGCTTGGGAAGCCCTTTGGAGAGCATGCAGCCATCTACCGTCATCCTAAACTGAGAAATGCTTTCTGACTGAAGAGTCATCCCCGACGCAGGGCTGCTTGCTGTCTAACTGGGAGCCCAGCGCTGCACAAAACGCAGCCCGGAATTACAGGCTGCAAAGCAGGATCCAAATGCTGTGCTGTGGACCTGGGGGAGCCGATGGGTGCCCAGGGTGCAGACAGGACAGTGAAGTGGATGCGGGAGGAGACTCGGCTCCTGACCAAGCTACGTGGACAAGCCCTGGACTCTGCCCTCTGCCTCACTCACCACACCCTGTAGATTCAGCCTCCTAAACGGCGTTCTCCTCTGCCCTCCGCCCCTTCCCAACTAGAAGCTGTCAGCCTCTCCCTCCTTCCTCCTTCCTGTACCTGCTGCCAAGTCCAGACCCAGACTCTGGTCTCTGTCCCTCCCATCCACACTGCCCGCGGGATCCTGGCTCTCACCTTGCCTTGGTCACTTTCCATGGCTAATGTGCATCACCCCGATAGGTTAAAACCTATGTCCTTATGGGGCTTTCAAACCACATGGAAATTTATCTGATGGGTAAAAGACAAGCCAGGCATGTGTTTAAAGCATCAGCAGGATGGGCCGGGGATTTAGCTCAGTGGTTCCACCACCTGCCTCTCAAGCACAAGGACCAGAGCTCAATTCCCGGTACAAAAATAAAAAATAAAAATAAATAAATAAGCATCAGCAGAGTGTTACATTAAGAATTTAGTTGAGCTGGGGATTTAGCACAGCGGTGCCGCCACCTGCCTCACAAGCATAAGGACCCGAGTTTGATCCCCAGGACAAAAAAAAATTTTTTTGGTTGACATTTAGAACTTTGAAATGATTACATTAAAATGCAATTTTGGGATGGGCAACACACCCTAATATGTAGAGGTTTAATCTCAAATCCACAAGGGAGACACCACAATTGTCCAGGGTCCCTTGTGACCACCTGCAAGACCCCTGGTAGCCCCTCTGTGGTGGTCCTTCTAGCCTGTTTGTCCCAGCTCCCTAGTCTCTGCTGATCATCTGGAAGGTGCCACCTGCTCCAGCCCAGCGCCACTGACATGACGTGTAACCTGAGAGAGGCCCCTAACGACATGCGAACATTAAGGAACAGACACAGGACCTGCAGAATATACCTGGCACGTGGCAAGTGCCATTCCGACGCTCCCTGGAGTCTTGGAGCCTGGACACGAGCTACTTCCTCTGCAGGAGCACTCTGCTCCCACTGAATGCTTACCCAGGACAATTTCATGGAGCCTTCCCAGCTCAGGCTGGGTGCCACTTCCTCCTCCATGAATCAATGCTCAAAGAGAGCCGCTAGTGGAGGGAAGGTGCGCAGCGAGGGCTGTCAGTGCTTACGTTTCCTGAGGCCCCTTCTCTTCCACTCCACAGACAACTGAGAGGATGCACGAAAGCGGCTCCTGGGAGGGCCCCAGAGCTGCGGGTGGTGCTGGAGGCGGAGGCGAGTAGATCAGCACTGGAGTGCACAGCAGGGACCGGAGGGGGCGGCAGCCCGAGCACACGGGAGTAGGGTGGGTGGGAGCCCCGGGAGAAGCGACCGAGCTCAAGCCGCATCAGGAGCCATCGCGGCGGTACACAGGGACCGCGGGGAAGGCGCCTGGCGAAAGTGAGGAGCTGCGGTGGACAGGAACCCAGGGGAGGAAGGCACCCCAGCCTCAGGCCAGGGCTGGCACCTGCGCGGCGCCTCCAGAGGGCCTGGGGGCGCGGGTGCAGCCGGGTGGTACGACCTGCGGGGCGACAAAGGCCACGCCGTGTGGGAACCAGGTGCCCGCTTTCCCAGATCGGCGTGGGGACGCTGGGTCTCCCAGGCGAGGCCA
>NW_022900935.1:7578231-7586241 GCF_012274545.1 Fukomys damarensis
TTTTCAAACCTTGGAGCCGGTTGGTCCTGAGGTCTCAGAGGTATTTTCCCACTGCTCTTTAATCTGCAGGCTTCAGTACTTAAGCCTAGTCAGGTCCCCATCCACTTTGTCTCCTGTCAGTGGCTGGTGACAGGAGGGCGCTGGCCTGGGGCGGACAGCAGGCTGTGCGGGGACCAGGCACTGGGGCTGAGAGCAGGGAGAGGACCCTTAACCGGGCCACCAGCCCCCTTCACCCACAGTGTGGCTTGTAATCCTCCCAGCCCCATGTGAATAGCTGTGGTCTCCCTCTCCTTCTCCCAGGTGAGACACAGCCAAACCAGGACAGGTCCAGGGCGGATGGACATGCAGTGCTGTGACATTTCTGTCCTCAGTCAGGCTTTCAGGGTGGAGAGAGCTTTCTGACAAATTTGGGCAGAGGAAAACGAGAGATGAACAGCAGCAGGTTGTTGGGGTCCTTGGCCATGTTTCCTACACTGGGGCAGGAAGAGGAGACAGGCACACCTCTGTCTCCAACCCAGAGCTTGTGGCACCTGAGGTAGGGGAGTGAGCAGCAGTGCCTCCTCAGTGCTGAGAGCCAGGCCTGGCGCAGGGCTCCGTCCAGTGGGACCTGGGTACTGCCTTCCTGCTTAGAAGGCAGGGTTGGGCCGTGGACAGAGGTGACCATATGTGGCTGTGACCAGAACCATCCTCAGGACAGCCTGACCCAGGGCTCAGGACCAAGAACAGGGTGAATGGACTTGCCCAAGAATGTCCCCCGGGCGAGCCCTCCTCAGAATGAGCCACTGCCCAGACCATGGCTGCTTCCCCCAGCATCCCCTGCATCAAAGCATGCAAAGCCCTGGTGGGAGCTGTTGCTGTGTGATCTGAGGGAAGTCCTGGTCCTCTTGTGAAGTAGGGCTCCTAGGCAGCCAGCCTCAGGGTTGAGAGTTTCCTGACTGCTGATGGACTGGCAGGAGCTCCGCCTGTTCCCCTTGGAGAACAAACATCACCTGGCCACTTTGGCCCCTTCTCCTTCCCGGTGCACCCCAGCCTTGGTGTGGATGTGACAGGAAATCCTCAGGTCTTGTAGACATGAAACCCAGAAACAGATTCTAAGAGCCACACAAGGAGTCTAGAAGTAGATTGGCCACATGAACTTTCCCAGCCTTCGATTCTCATTAGTCCACGCAACGTGTGAAACTTTAGCCAGCTGTATTCCATGGGCTCAGAGAGGTCCGGAGGCCACCTCTGAGCCACGCAGCACGCCCAGGGCACTTCCACCACTTTTTCCCACGCCGTCTCCGCGTGTTCCTTTAGGACCTGTACCTCGGATGCTGTGGGATGAACAAGCAGGCCTTTGTTCAGCAGCAGCCCTGGCTGTGGGTGGCTCCTGCAGAAGGGCAGTTTGCATTCCACCTTCTCTGCACCACAACTCTCTTAGCCTACGTTGTTTGTCTGGTAATCACCCAGCCCAACCGTGAAGGTCAGGGCCCCAGAACCACCGTGGGGTCTGCCGGCCATGACACTTGTCCACACCCACGCCCAGCTCCCTCACCTGCTGCCTCTGGCTCCACCTCTCCTGTCAGCCTCATCTGGCTCCTGACTGGCTGGGTCTGTGCCTGCCAGGCCTCTGACTGTTGATGGCAGCCGAGGGCCCCAGAACTTGGCGTTCTCCATGGTCTCCTGCCTGGGCTCAGGCCGGTGAGGAGCACGTACCTTAGGAAGCCGCAGGAGTTGCAGGGCCCACATTGGGAGCCATGGCTGTGGTCAGAGCTGGCTGCCCTGCCGACTTGTCTGTCCATCCCAGGCTGTTCCTCTGGGCTCCTCGGGGCTGGACGCAGTAACTGGGCAGTAACAGTGGGGAGCAGACGAATCTTGTGCCTGGTTCCCCTGTGCTCAGGGAGGGGAGAGCCCTGTCTCAGCACATGACCCAGCTTCCTGTCCTCACTGCCTGGCCCTGCCCTGAGCTCTGTATGTCTCACCTTCCCTTCCCTCCTTGGACCCTGCTTTCCCATCCAGGCTGCAGTGATGGTGTTAGAAAAGCAAGGTGCCTCCCAGACTGGTCCTGTGGCTGTCAGAGGCACCTGCTCACAGCACTGCCCCATCCTCTGGGTGCGACTGTCTCAGACCTGCCCGGCCCCAGCTGAGGGAAAGAGGCAGGGAGGACCACTCTGCTCGGGCTTCCTGAGTCCTCCCACTGAGGGTCATTGTGGAGTTTGGCCCACGTTCCAGACAGTGCAGTCAGGCTTGGAATGTAGCTCAGTGGCAAGCACAAGGTCCTGAGTTTGATCCGTGGTACTGGAAAAAAACAAACAAAAACCCAAACAACAAGGCCAGGGATTTAGCTCAGCAGCACAGTGCCTGCCTGGAAAGCACGAGGTCCTGAGTTTGATCCCCAGTACTAAAACAAGACAACAGAAAACAAAAACCAGACAGAGTGCAGGTGTGAGTGGCACAAGCAGGCAGACATCTAGGCCGAATCACTGTGGTGAACCAGACTAAATATTCTCATGGGGGCCAGGGATTTAGCTCAATGGTTCTGGGCCTTCCTCAGGAGTGCAAGGACCTGC
Source organism: Fukomys damarensis (assembly GCF_012274545.1). NCBI lineage: Eukaryota > Metazoa > Chordata > Mammalia > Rodentia > Bathyergidae > Fukomys > Fukomys damarensis. Next base: position 7,580,781 of record NW_022900935.1, read on the forward strand.
GTTCAATTCCCGGTACTAAATGTGTGTGTGCGTGTGTGTGTGTGTGTGTGTGTGTGTGTGTGTGTGGTGTGTGGTGTGTATATTCTCATGGCTCGGGACCAAGGACAGGGTGGTGATGAACTGAGCTTCTTCGATTTGGGAGAATCAGGGCTGAGTGAAAACTCAGGACCTTGCCTGGGCCCTGCTCTGCCCTTGCCAGCCTTGTGACCTAGAAGGGTGATGCTCTCTTTGGTTTTAGGGTCACTTTTCTTAGTTCTCTATGAGGAAATTCTTTCATTTCCCACTCATTCATTCAACAAATGGTTGTCAGTACTTACTGTGTGCCAGCCCAGTTCTGTTTGCTGGGGATGTAACAGAGAACCATGTTTGCGCCTGTGGTCGGGTGAGTGGGCTGACCTTCCCAGCCCCTCCTGGGACGACAGGACTCCGTGGGGGTGGTTTCTGGCCTGGGCATCAGGTGAACATTATGCATCCTGACTCCAACATCTGCTGTCTGTGATCTGGACTTTCCTGTCCACCTCTTTGAGGCTGTTTCCTGCTCTGTACAGTGGAGTTCCTCATTTGGGGGGCCGTGAGGACTTGAGTGAGATGCTGCCCAGTGATGACCACAGTTCTGGGACCTGCACATCTCTTCCTTCATGTGCGTCTCACAGTTACTGTCATGTCTTTGCTTTAAAAAGAGGAGAGGGGGCCAGGGATTTAGCTCAGTGGTTCTGCGGCCTGCCTTACAAGTGCAAGGTCCTGAGTTCAATCCCCAGTACCAAAAATAAATAAATAAATAAACAAATAATAAAAATAATAAGAAGAGAGGCGACCACAGAGAAGATACAGGGTTTTCCCAAGGCCACACAGCAGACTGTCCCCGTCTGCATATCCTGTGTTTGGCCCCTACATAGCAGCTGCCTCTCCAAGCGGCCCAGGCTGACCCACCATTTAATGCAGTAAAGGCTGCTGAAATAGACTGTGTTGAAAGTGAAAATGTGAGACAGACTTGTTTAAAAATATGGGATTTATTAATGTAAATTCCCTGTAGATAATTCAGATCATATAAATTAGAAAATTTCATGCTGGGTGTGGTGACACATACCTGTAATCCCACCACTGGGGAGATTGAGGCAGGAAGATGACTGCAAGTTCGAGGCCCACCTACAAAGATCCTGTCTCAAAAAATAACAGCATAAAAAATAACAAAATTTACTTTTCATTGTACAAAAATTCAGACCACATATTCAGAAACATGTAAATATGGAAGCCCCTCATAATCTACTCTGTATTTGAGTGAAAACCAGCGTTAATCCTTTGGTGTTTCACCTCCAAACCCAAACTAGCCCTGATGTTTTATCAGTATAGATACTAACGTTTGTATTGCATTCATATTTTTAATAATGTGGGACATGCATGCTAAATGTCTTGCTACTTTTTCATCTGTCTTAAAAGGTGACTATTATAGTGACCAAAAATAGTTGTCGTTCTCTAGGTTGAAGATGAGTCCCTTTCCCCCAAACCCTCCCTGGCCATCAGGATAGTGTGGCCTTGCGGATTCCTCATCTCAGTGTTTCCCCCTCACCTCTGAAAATAAATGAGTGTTACCTGAACCCCACTGACAAAAGAGGAAGCTGAGTCTCAAAGAGCAGAAGTGACGGCCCAGGTCCTGGGTACCAGATCCTCAGGAACAGATGTGAAAACCAGATCCCAGAGAGTGGCCAGTTGTCCGCAGAGGTGGACAGCAGAGTGGCAGGTTACTCTGGAGTGAGCACACTGGGTTGTCCCCTTGAGAGCTGCAAGAGGATGAACAGGTTAAAGCCTCTGCATGTGTTTGCTCTCCTTTAAAATCAGGATACTAATACCTATTCCATAGCGCAATGACAGGTGAAGGTGCACAAAAACTTCACAGCCGGCTGCAGTGCTCAGTCATGGCAGCCACTGTGGAGAGGGAAGAGCCTGCTGCACTGTTCAGACGCCCATCCCCATCATCCACTGTGTGGCGCAGTGAAGATCACTGCTCCGGCATTGGGAGGCCTGGGTCCAATCCCATCACACAGCTCGCGGTGGATGCTGTTCCATCTTCCCTTCAGCAGGGTCACTCACTACCCTGGCTGCCTGCAGTGTGGGCTGCTAACAGCTCACCACTGAGTCCTTCTCTAGGTACTGATTGGCTGGGCCCAAGCTCAGATCTCTCCCTGAGACACCCCACCTCCAAGGATGTTCCATGAACTTGTAAATATCTGGCTGCTGTGCCATCTGCCCCAGAGCTCCCTGTGCAGCGGGAACTGGCTGAGGCCTTTGTTGTGATTGCGTCACCAATCAGTGTGTCCAAACCTGCTCCGTTCATTCCTTGCAAAGAGAATGATGACCCATGGCAGTCAACCTTCCAGCTCAGAGTGTGTGGCCCAGGGAGCCCAACCTAAGATAATATTGATGGGAATGTTGTCCAAATCATTTCCTCCTCTGTGCCTCAGTTTTCTCATCTGTGAAATGGGGGATCCACCTCACAGGATGGTTAGGAGTATAAATGAGTTCATCTACCAGGACAGAACATGCTGAAAAGAGTGCCTGGGAAATGCTCAGTAAATGTCAGTGTTGTTGGTTTCTGTTTAGCCCATGGCGAGCAGTTAGTGGCAAGACCCAAATAAAACTTAGTCACTTCCTTTAACTGCTAGGTCCATCTGAACAGCCCAGGACACAATAGGGCTCTGAGGAATCTGAAGGCTGCATGATCTATCTGAGTATGGAAGCTGAATTGTTAAGGGTTTTAAAAATAGTCTGTGTCAGTCCTTGGCAAACACTGTGAGGAACCTACTGTGCACTGTGTCCCTTCCTGGTTATCTCGAGAGCCAGCAGGAAGCACAGCCAGGCCCCACTTCCGCTTGTCTCACTGGGAAAGATGGGAAGATAGGTTCGCAGATAATATAAGGTATCATGGAATGGAAGAAAGGGCCTTCACCACTCAACCACAGAGGGTATGAGGGTCCAACAGGGCCGAAGACAGAGCAGTCTCTCATTTGTGGGAGACAAATTAGGCCAGAAGAGGAGAGAGCATCCTGGACTTGTGGCCAGAGGAGGGGGCATTTGTGCTGGTTCTTAAAGGAGACCAAGGTGACTTGGAAGGAGTTGAGAGGAGAGAGTGTTCAGGCAGAGGGGAAGTGAAGGAGAAGGTGGCCTCTGATGTTCTTGGAACTCCAGTTCCTCAAGTGAAAATCTAGTCATGGCTTTTGCTGCGCAGGATTCTCCTATGTGTTCCTTCAGGTCAGAAGAGAGTTCAGGTTCCCCCGCCTGGCATTCAAAGTGCAGTTTTCCAGCCCTGCTGAGGCCCTGTGTGTTCCTTGACACATCCCCCACCTGGCGAGGCCCTGAGGAGAAGCAGAGACGTTAGAGTCAGAGACGCCTGGGTTCAGATCCCACCTCGGTCCCTCCTAGTTGTGGCCTTATGCAAATCAGCTGTCTTCCTTGATCTTCAATGTTCTCATCTATAAAACAGGGTGAATAATGCGTCTCCCAGCATCGGTGTGGTCACGGCCTCCTCCGTGGACTTGGGAGGGCCCTGCTCCCGGTGTGCGCACCATTGGGTGGACCCCTCCATCGCCACCGTTGCTCTGTGTGACGATGGTGATGCGTTGTCCCTGCCCAGATCGGGTTCTAAAGGTCTTCAGCTTTCGTTTTTCTTGGCTGGGGAGTTCTGGGGAGTCACGTGGTGAGCAGCCCGTAGAGAGCCCACCAGTGGGGAGCCCATGTGTGAGCTCAGAAGCCAGCTGCGCAACTCCGTGAGGTCTTCAGAGCCTGACACCTTGTGACCTGGTGACAGACCCTGACCTAGACCTGGGCCCTGAGAAATGATGTGAAACAAATGATTGCTGTTTAAGCCGCTCCATTTGAGCAGTTTGTCACAGGCAATGATGACTAACATACAGGACTCACATAAGAATGGCATCTGTAACGTGCCTGACACGGTGCCTGGCGCTTAGCTCAGGGCTTTAAAAGTGGGACCAGCACATGTTTCACCTTCATGCTGTTGCCGGATGACTGCCGTCCATTCTGCCTGTCAGAATTTTTCTACCATTCTTGAACGTTTCTAGAAAAGCGCCTCTGACCCTTCTCCCCAGGCCACCCTGTGTGATAGTGCACCTCCTCCGCTGTCAGGACCCCAGTCTCTGTCTGTCCGTCTGCATATCTGGCCCCTCCTTCTCCTAATCCCAGGGAAGCCTGCACAACCTAAAATGGGCCAAATTTGACTCAGGGCACCCGTCCTCTCTGTGTCCCCAGCCCCCGCCTGCCAGTTACTCTGCGCAGACTGGTAGGGCAGGAGGAACTCAGCAGGAGGCAGGGAGCACCAGGAGTGATGGATGCTGGGCTCCACTGGGTGGACAGAAGTGGGGCTGGTCCCCTCTGTCTTAGCCCCACCCTGAGGCCCTGCCGGGTCCCCGAGAAGGAAGGTGGCTTCAGCCTGCTATCTCGGGGCCCCTGTTGACAGAACGTGGCAGACAGGTGACCCTTCCATCCCATCTAGGCCGGTGATTTACCTCAGTGGTTCGGCCACCTGCCTAGGAAGAGCAGGGACCCGAGTTCAATCCCCGGTACTAAAAAAAAAAAAGTCTTTCCCGTGTTGCCATCTGCTGAACTCTAGGCCACTCATGTCGCCTTAGCGCCAAGCCTGAAAGCCCACCCTGGGGACCCTGTCCTCTCATGTTCCAAACAGCTAAGTTACGGCCTCTTCTAGGCTTCGGGTCCCCCATCTCTGCAGGGTTGCCCACAGGCTTGCCCAGTTCTGGCCCCCTGCCCACGGGTGAGGACTCCTCCAGGGTGAGCCACAGGGTGGGGAGGCCCACACAGCCCACCTCCTCACAGAAGCCTCCTCACAGCCAGAGGCGATGTTTCTCTGTGGCCATGTCTTTCTGGAAACTTCAAACAGTTCAGTTATTTCCCGGGTTTCAACTGGAGGAAGCGCATCCTTCTTCCTCATATCTCCTGGGAACTATTTTTGGTTTGGTTTGGTTTTGTTTCCCAGTATGGATGATTGAACTCAAGACCTTGCACTTGTGAGGCAGGTGGGGCACCACTGAGCAAAATCCCCAGCCTTCCTGGGAACTACTTTTGACCTTGGTGGGCTTGATGTGGTGGCCTGTGTGGGTGTTCCCTTTTAATTTAGGTTCTGAAGCCGTCTGAGGACTGGGCCAGTAATTATGTGTTCAAAGCCATTTATGGAAACAGCTCATGAAGGTCAGCAGTAAGACCTGGCTCGAAATACCTCAGAAAAGACCCTAGGTCTGCTCTCCACAGGGCTGAGATTTCTGGCAGGAGAAAGCCCTTCAGCACATAGAACTGTGCTCCAGGGGCCTGTAGGGTCCACAGAGACCAGGGTCTTGTTTTAGGGGTGTGAAGTGGGGCCCCTGGGCCTTTGCTACCAGCAGGACCCGTCAGACAGGCCCAGCCTGTCCACCTCCAGGGCCCTGGGAAGCCTGTCCCC
>NW_022900935.1:7586814-7593073 GCF_012274545.1 Fukomys damarensis
GGAAGATGTCTGCAGGCAGAAAGTACAAGAGATCACAAGAGACAGGCAGGCGGGCAGGCAGACAGCTGCTCGAGGTCCTCCTGTGGACCGTGGCAGGGGCATGGGAAGGGTTTGCTGGGAGGCAGGACGGGTCAGAGAGAACAGGGGAATCTATTATGACAGCCACTCTGAGCGGGAGTAGGAGGATGGCTGTCTTTTGAAGTCTTACTTTTGGTCAGAAACAAGACAGATTTAGGTCTCCTGGGTGAGTCTAATTTCATCTAGGGAACAAAAATAGTGTTTTGTTGGTGTCGGGTGGACGAACGCAGGGTTTGGCATCAGGAGATCTGGCCTGTGACAGGTGGGTGCAGGGCCTGGGATGTGGACAGCAGCATGGGGACAGTGCCAAGCCCAGGGATGCCACCTCCTGCCCACAGTGGGCCTCTCCCGGAAGCGTGGGAGCTGGAGATGGTTTCTGCAGAGGGCAGAGGATGAGGCCCAAGGTTCTGTGATTATTTTCTCACAGCTACATTAAAGCAGTTAAGAAAGCAAACTCTGCTTCTCCAGATGGAGCTTTGTAGCCATAACTGTTCATCCCTGATGTCCGGCCCATGTCCCTCCAGCCCCTGTTCCCCTATGGAGCTGACTGTTAAGGGTCCCAGTGAGTGCTGGGAACTCTGCAGGTGTTTGTCCTGAGTGGGGTCATGCACTGTCACCACATCAGGATCAGCTGAACTTTATAAAACCCCTCCTCAGTCCCAGGAGCTTGGGCTCACCGTGCTGAGTTCTCGAAAGCCAAATCCATCAGGTGGTGGCGTTTTGCGCGCTTCACCTCCTCAGTACTGAGTGGCAGCCATACCTGTCTCCTTGAAGTTTCTCAAACATGCAGGGCCTTTGCATTTCAGCTTCCCTCTTCCTCTACTTCGTCCAGTGCTGGTTCCATCTCCTGTAAACTCCGTTTACCAGGCTTTAAAATAATGGATGGGTTACGAGCATGAGCCAAAGGTGGTGGTTCTCAACCAGGGACAGTTTTGCCCCACGCAGCGTTGGGCAGTACCTGGAGTCACACTGGATTGTTGCACTGGAGGAGTGGAATGGGGTCCTGCTAGCATCTAATGGGCAGAAGCCAAGGATGTTGCTAAACACCCAGTAATACACAAGAAAGTGCCCAAGACAAAGGATAGATTGCCCAAAACATCAGTAGTGCCAGAGTTGAGGAACCTGTCCCGAGGAGACCAATGTTTGATGCTGATGCACTACAGATGTTAACATCCGTGATGAGTTTTGGCGTGCTCCTGGTGTCCATGTTGTCCCTCTTGTGGCCATTATGAAGCCCCTGTATGTTGGCCTCTGCGTCCCTGGGAGTTTCTGAGAGCCTCTCTGATTTCCAGTCCGAGAATAAAGTCCAGGCTAGGAATGGTGTTTGGAGGCTGCCTCCACCTGGCATCCTTTCTGTGCCTTTCCAGTGAACAAAGTTGACAAATAACGTGTTTTCTAAGATTACAAAAAAACGAGGTCAAACTGACATTTTGAATTCAAATTTAGGTTGGTAGGCTCTTGCTTAAAATCCTAGTCTTTATATTTTTGTTTTCTTTTACACTGAATAATTGGTCCTGACAACATGACAGCAATGGTTTGCTTTATAATTATATGTGTATCATTATATATAATACATTTATAATAGTTACAGGATGATGTCAGCACAATAATGTGATTTTTTTACTGGCATGTGCCACCACGCCTGACATACTTTCTTGGGTTCATGTGACTACCCATATGGTATAAATTCCAGGAGGCAGGGGCTGGCCTGCCCTCTTCACTGCAGTGATTCCTGTGCCCACAGAGTGGCTTGTGTACAATAAGTGCTGCTTCTGAGGGTGTCGAATATGTGAATTAATTAACATTCCTGATTGTGGCAGGAAAAAAATGGATGGGAAAAGTGAAGGACCATGGAAAGGCTTCCACACCATTAGAAAGAAACCGAGTCACGAATCTTTTTCCCACGTGCCCCAAAATGAATTTATGAGACCCCTAACAGTAGGAATCCCCACCCCAGATTTTGCAAACAGGAGGAGTAAGGACCACTCAGGAACCCTGCTCCAGATATGAGCGCCCCCTCCCCCCAGGACCACCGTGGGGAGAGGATTCCTGGCCAGACAGATCCCAGATGGGCTCCATCCAGCATGGTGGTCACATGGGGGCACCTCCCCCACTGCAGCCCCAGCCTGAGTCTGCCAGAGACACAGACATGGACTTCCCAACCCCAGAGCCAGCAGCAGAATTTTACTGGGAAAACCCAAGGGATCCCAGAAATTGCCTCTGTGGACCCTCGAGCCAGAGAAACAGGATGGAAGCAGAGCAGGCATTTTGTGCTGTGTATTCTAGCAGCGACCGGTTTTTGGACAACCCCAACTTAGTTTTATGGTGCTTTTTTTCAAAATCATATGCTGTTAGCACTGTGTGGAAGGAACCCTGGGTCCCATGGCCGCACGTTAAGTACAAATCAGGTGTGGTGTTACACACCTGTATTCCAGCACGGAGGAGGCTCGGGCAAGAGGCGTGCGAGTACAAGGCCAGCCTGGACCGCACAGCTAGACCCTAACTCACAGGTTCCCCTCCTGCTCCAAAATAGCACAGGTCATATTTGGAGGTGTCTGTCTGAGCCAGGTGTGGGAGATGTTCCCAGTGGTGTTGCTGAGGGCTGCCTCTAAGTCCTGGATCTTTGGGAGATTCCAGACTTTGGTTATATGGGAAGGTCGGGGTAAGCACACACCAGAAAGGAAATACTCCTGGATAACCTGTCAGTGGCATCTGCTGGACCAAAACCAAGTACTGATGACAAGAACAAGCCTAGCTCTTCCCAGATCTCTATTGGCCTTGTATGCAAGTCATGTGGCAGCTAGGGTCCTGAGCCCAGAAGGTTAAGTGCATGACTAAGGTCAAGCAGGTAAGAGGAAAGCACCTGGAAACCACCCAAGTGCCTCTCCATTGAACTGATACATTTTCATGATACAGTTTTTCATTTCTTATTTTGATTTAGGAAAATAAAGTAGAGTGGAGAGCCTACATATTTCTTTGAATATGTACTTTTACATTTTTGCCTAATAAATCCCTATATGCCTCTAAAAAGAGAAAGAAAAAGAAAGCTGAAATACCCTTCAACCCCCACCTGTTGCTCTTTAAATCTCAGGCGTGGCCTCCTGATAGTGTTGCCTGGCACCTGGAATAAATTAGGAAAATGGAGATCAGTGCCTCTCCCACGTCCCGAGGAATGACCACCACTCCCATCCCATAGTTCCTGCCCTTTCCCAGCCTTTCCACTTCACAGAGGGAAGCGGGGAAGCATCTGAGGGCTGGTGAGATCAGAACACCAGGTGCGCCAAATCAGCTATACCTCTCGGAGCTGCCCCCGTTGTTAAAGCAGAAGTAACCTGCCCAGAAGCACTGTGGGGAGAAATCCAGGTCCCAACAAGGGCTCGTCCACGACATCAGCTTTCCCAACCCAAGGAACAGACACTGAGCAGCTGTGGGTCTATCCAGGTCAGCAAAGAAAGGGGCACTCCCTTTGGCCAATTCCAGTAATATCTGATTCAGTGTTGCACCACGGGAACTTTTACCAATTTCAGATGAAAATTACTGTTTTCCTAAAGATTTCCCAACTTCTAGTGCATTCTTGGAACAGCCAGAGTGGGCACTTTCCTGGGCAGTTTATTGATTTCTCAAACTCATGACAGAGAAGTTTGGAAGTAGGACCAGTTCAGCTGAACAAGAATGTTTCTAGATAACCTGTGCAAGCCACACAGGGGCAGCCACAGACCTTGGAGCCCGCAGTTGTGTGGGTTGCTCCTTTAGTCTCCAGATCCAATAGGAAGCCCCAGGATGCACTTGTCCATGGCACTGTACCCAGAAGCAGGCACATATGATGCTTTGAAAGGTAGGGAGAAGGGGCTGCCTGTAGACCCATCTTTCTGTCTCATGTTCATAGTTAACATCCTGGATCTGTTTTATCTTGCACATCTGAGAATCTTTACACAGTCACATAACAGGTGTCTGCAGTTCCTGCATCGACTGAAATTGTCACCTACGGCATTTGTGTATCTGTAGGTGGGAGGAAACACAGGTGTAGGTCCTCAAAGAAGAATCACTCAGCAAAACCCCAGAACCCTGACCTCATTCTTTTTGCCTGTAGGGTAGGGACCCAGACCTGGCCTTTGTCACCCTCCCTGCCTCTGAAAACAGCCTGGCTCTTGAGTGGGCATGTGCTGCATGCCCCAGTGCCCCTCCTATGCTGGGGGACCCGCACATACCATTCCTTCTCCTCCCTGGTCTGGGGACAAAGCCTCCCACTTGCTCCTGCCCAAATGTGCCCGTCCCTGCCCTGCCCAGCACAGATGTGTGCCTGTCCATGCCGGGGCCACGCACCATGGGGACAGGAAGTGCTCCCCACATCCGCCTGGCTGCATAACCTGGTGCTTTTCTAAACCTGACTTGTGGTCACTGAGCCAGAGAGGGTTTTTTAAAAGACTCACACACATATAATTAAAATCTCAGGGTCGGGTTGTGGGCGAGGCACTTGGGCGGCTCCCACTCCTGCTTTCCGGAAACACAGATTTTTGGCTTTCGAAAGTGACGAGAGGCTAAAGGGAGACTGGCCTAAGTGTACCACCCTGGGCATTTCCGTGCAGCTGGGCAAATGTGTGATTCATTCCACCACTGTGGCCTTTGCCCAAACAGAGAGGCCGCCCCCGCCAGTGGGCCCCACCTCCATTCTCACCGCTGCCCCACGGGCCCCCAGCACCCCACACACCACGCTGCTCCCCAGAGGCACAGCTGTGTCCCCAGCCCAGTCCGGCTCACAGGCAGGCCTGGCTCCACCCTGACGCGACCGCACCGCAGGACTCGGGGAGCCCCCAGCCCCTCACCCGGACACACCGGGCCCCTCCCTGCCTGGGTGCCTGCTCACCCTTCCAGGCCAGTTCAGAAATCACTGCCCCCGGGGAGCCTGCTCAGATCCTGCCACTCCTGGGACCCTCCAGCTTCCCCAGCCTTGACTGGGCCTCTCCAGGAGCTCCTTGTCCTACCCTGGGGTTTCTCCTCCCTCCACCACCCTCCTGCCTCCTTCCCCTATCCTCTAAAGGGACTTAACCGCTTCTGGCAGTGGATCTCCTTCCCTGCTCTCAGGCCCCTCTGCCTTCAGCCTTGCTCCACTGTCCCGTCCTCTGCAGGGTCCTCTCCCTGGACACCAAGGCAAATTCTCACTCAGCCCGCGGGCTGGGCTCGGCTGTCGGATCAGAGCTGTCTGCTCACCTACTTCCCACCCAGGCGTAGGGTGGGCCCGGGTGGCCCTTGTCCCACTGAAATACAGCCACTTATGTCCCTGCCCCCAGCAGACCAGAGCCTTCTGCCTTGGGTCTGATGTCCGCCTCCCCTTTGGCCTGGCACTCCCACAGCAGGGACTGTCCACGGTCTCCTCTGCGGTCCCAGGGCCAGCAGGGGGCCCAGTGCGGGGTTGCAAGTGGGGTTTGGGGCACGGCCCGTGGAGCACTTGCCAGAGCTCCTCACTAACCTGGTGGACTGGTGGAGCCCTGTGTACACCTGGGGCAGAGCCTGCAGAAGAGGAAGCTGGCCCTGATCGGGCTGCCCGGCTTCCCACTCCAGAGCCCAAGCCGTCTCAGCTGCTCTCGACTGCCTCTCCCGCTTTGTCTTCCAGTGGAGCGTGACCATGCCCTGGGCCACCAGGAGCCCCACTGGAAGGAGTTCCGCTTCGATCTGACACAGATCCCGGCCAGGGAGGCCGTCACCGCTGCCGAGTTCCGGATTTATAAGGTGCCCAGCACCCACTTGCTCAACACGACTCTGCACGTCAGCGTGTTCCAGGTGGTCCAGGAGCACTCCAACAGGTGCCGTCCTTCCGCCCGGGCCGGTCCTCTGTGTCCTGCTAGCCCTGGGATGGGGAGCGTTTCCCAGAGGACGAAAGGGGTGCTTCCTGGGAGAGCAGCCTCAGAGACGGGAAAGAGGCTGGGCCTGAAGCTCTGCACTGCCTTGCTGTCCCGGCTGTAGGGCTTTGGACGGAACCCTGAGCCGCTGCGCCTCAGTCTCCCCAGCTGGTCGTGAGCACAGAAACATGGACTGGGGTGGAGAATGAGACCGAAGGCAGGAAGGAGCCCAGCCCAGCCCAGAGCCAGGGTGGGGTGGCTGTTCCAGCAATGGTCCCAGGAGTCAGGGAGGCTGGCCCTCCACCCTCGGTTAATTGTTCTTTCGTGTCCACAGGGAGACTGTG
>NW_022900935.1:7595552-7595988 GCF_012274545.1 Fukomys damarensis
GGGATCCCTCTCCTGACCAGCAGCTACATCAGCCCCAACACGACGGTTCATCTGCACAGTGAGAACGGGATCCTGGGCTTGGGCCCCTTTCCCTTAGAAGACCAGGTGGACGCGGCCGTCATCAACGCGGGCAAGCGGACGGTCACCGTGCTTCCCAGGGCCTCTTTCTTTGTCAGCGATGACTCCTTCGCTATGATCCGCGGGGGCCACATCCAGCTGACCATGCTGGGCGCCATGCAGGTTTCCAAACACGGAGACCTGGCCAACTGGATGATACCCGGAAAGAAGGTGAAAGGGATGGGCGGAGCCATGGATCTGGGGTCCAGTGCCAACACCAGAGTGGTGGTCACCATGGAGCACTGCGCGAAGGCAAAGGCCCCCAAAATCTTGGAGAAGTGCACCATGCCGCTGACCGGGAAGGGCTGCGTGGACCGCG
>NW_022900935.1:7596042-7596284 GCF_012274545.1 Fukomys damarensis
CCCTGGTCAAGGGCTGGCGGGCCGACCGCGCGGGCGACGTGGTCTTCGCGGGAGCGCCAGGAACTTCAACGTGCCCATGTGCAAGGCAGCCGACGTCTCGGTGGTGGAGGTGGAAGAGATCGTGGACGTGGGCACGTTCCGCCCCGAGGACATCCACGTGCCCAACATTTACGTCAGTCGCGTGATACAGGGGCCCAAGTACGAGAAGAGAATCGAACGCTTGACCACGCGCACCGCGGAAG
>NW_022900935.1:7596514-7598222 GCF_012274545.1 Fukomys damarensis
ACCCCAACCTGGGCATCGGGATCCCTCTCCTGACCAGCAGCTACATCAGCCCCAACACGACGGTTCATCTGCACAGTGAGAACGGGATCCTGGGCTTGGGCCCCTTTCCCTTAGAAGACCAGGTGGACGCGGCCGTCATCAACGCGGGCAAGCGGACGGTCACCGTGCTTCCCAGGGCCTCTTTCTTTGTCAGCGATGACTCCTTCGCTATGATCCGCGGGGGCCACATCCAGCTGACCATGCTGGGCGCCATGCAGGTTTCCAAACACGGAGACCTGGCCAACTGGATGATACCCGGAAAGAAGGTGAAAGGGATGGGCGGAGCCATGGATCTGGGGTCCAGTGCCAACCCCAGAGTGGAGGTCACCATGGAGCACTGCGCGAAGGCAAAGGCCCCCAAAATCTTGGAGAAGTGCACCATGCCGCTGACCGGGAAGGGCTGCGTGGACCGCGTCATCACCGAGAAGGCCGTGTTCGATGTGCACCCGAACAGAGGGCTGACGCTGGTGGAGCTCTGGCAGGGTTCGACAGTGGACGAGGTCAAGACGAGCACGGGCTGTGCCTTTGCCGTGTCCCCGAACGTCAGACCCATGCAGCAGGTGGCACTGTGAGCAGGGAGCCGCCTGGGCCACACCGTGGGCTTCCTGGGTGCCTGCTGGGGCTTCCTGGGAAGAAGTGGTAACCAGGGGGCTCTGTCAGGCACCAGCGGGGTGCTGCTGACCTCTCAGGCTTTCTACTGCTAGATACCCGGTCCTACCAGAGCCATGGGAATCTAATTAAAAACGAAAGGGAACACCCAGGCGCCACTGGTGTCCTGTGAGTGCTGCGGGGTCCCTGCCACCATCACTGAGGACGCTGGTGCTGCTGCACCGTCTGTGATGTTTACAGTGAGTCACACGGCCTAGAGGGTCCCCTAGCAGGCTGCTGGTCCACTCTTCTCCTCACACCTGAGTCATGAGCTGTAGGGGGAAGGGATGAGGGGAAGGAACCCCTCTGAGCTCACCTAAGGTGCCATTTTACTGCTGCCGCGAAAAGCGTACAAAGCTGAGTGTGATTGTGCAGATCTGGGAACCTGAGCAATAGTGTGGCCATGTCCGGAGTCCCGAAGGGGCCTCGTGGGACATGCTCCCTCCTAACCCAGCAGGGCTGTGGGGAATGCCATCCTCGATCTACTGCCTCACACACTAAAGTAGAAAAGAAAAGGGATCCGTGTCGGTGTCGGGTGTGGGTGTGAACGGAGAAGGCAGAGCTTGGTGTGCAGCGTGCACTTGGTCAGCTCAGCCACGGAGATGCTGGGCGGAGCAGGGGATCCCAGGTGCTCACAGGCGGCTTTTTCAGGCCCCATTGAAGTCTCAACCCAAGGAAAGGCTATGTTCTGGTATCCAGAGATAGTGCGGGGACACCTGGGGAGGTGCCACCGCCAGTCCAGGGAGGATGGCTCATTGTCTGGCACAACACGCTGTACTTTTGGGGCTTCTGGGGGCCCCTGATCTGCCCTGGGCGTCAGGAAAACTCTCCAGCAGCAGCGTGAGAAAAAGTTGAGGTCCAGGAGCAGACAGGCGGGAGGATATGTTCTGGAGATAGTGCGGGGACACCTGGGGAGGTGCCACCGCCAGTCCAGGGAGGATGGCTCATTGTCTGGCACAACACGCTGTACTTTTGGGGCTTCTGGGGGCCCCTGATCTGCCCTGGGCGTCAGGCGTCAGGA
>NW_022900935.1:7599773-7619015 GCF_012274545.1 Fukomys damarensis
AATTTATCAGCAGTGGACTCTCCTCATCGGTGAAGGGCCCTGATGGGTCTTCTGTACAGTGCAAAATATTGGGTGCTGTAAGGTCTAGCTAGGGAATTAGTGGGGGAAACTGAAAGCTGGATTACGCTTCCCAAATGTCTGGGTCACCTATCCCTGACTGTGATACCTGTGCACCCCGTACCCCCTTCCCAGACCTGTCCTCCAGACAGCCAAGGCTGAAGTTAGCTGGCCTCAGATGAGGGAACTGAGGCTCAGCGGTCCCCCAGGTCCTCAGAGCACAGAAGTCCCTGCTGTGTGTCTGTGACAGGAAAACCCCCGTGAGTGACCCTTGTTCTGTCTCTCTCAGGGCACAGCGTGGACCCTGGCCTGGCCGGTCTGCTGGGGCGACAGGCAGCACGCGCCAGACAGCCTTTCATGGTCACCTTCTTCAGCGCCAGCCCGAGTTCCATCCGTGCCCCTCGTGCAGCGCGGCCCCTAAAGAGGAGGCAGCCGAAGAAAACCAACGAGCTGCCGCACGCAAACAAACTGCCAGGCATCTTTGGTGAGGGCTGGGCCGGGCCTGGGCCTGAGGCCTCCCTCACCGCGAGGGCCCCCTTGAGCCCCTGACCCTCTGGGGCTGGAGTGGCCCAGAGGGTGGGCTGCAGCCCGAGGTGACTCCAGAGGGAAGCAGGAGAGGCCGTGCGACGGCTGAGGGTGCTGTGTGGTGCCTGGCGGAGGGGCCAGAGCCCTTTGGGCTGAAAGACGAGGCAGGTCTGGATGAGCATGGTGCTGCTCTGCAGGAATCAGGAGCCACCGAACGCTGTTGAGCTGGGGTTGGGGGACCAGGGATCGAGGGCTGGGATCCCTGAGAACCGAGGGTTGCATTTCCTGTTGCTCCTTTATGTGACAATGTGCCCTTGAGTGTGTCCCTCACCGAGCAGGAACCCCAGAAATGACCTGTGCTGTCTGTCTGTGCAGATGTCGTCCACGGCTCCCACGGCCGACAGGTTTGTCGGCGGCACGAGCTCTACGTCAGCTTCCAGGACCTGGGCTGGCTGGTGAGTCCGACTCCTTCCTGACTGCCCTGGTGGGTCTCCAGGGTCACCTTCACGAGGGAGGAGTAGACTGTGTGGCTTTCGTGGTTTATATACACAAAACCCACCAAAATGGGGACTTCCCGAGCCCTCAGCTAACTAAACTCTCAGCGCCGCAAAAGGGAGACTGAGGCCAGGTGGGCCGAACCTCTGAGCATTTGCTGCAGCTGCAGCTCCAGGAAGGCTGGAGTGGGCAGGACAGAGACAGGCTGGGGAGGAGGAAGCAGAGGCGGCCAGGGTGCGGAGGGGACGGAGCTCAGGCCCAGGCCTGTGTGCTGAGGGTTGCTAGGTGGATTCAGCCTCGGGGACACGGCCAGGGTGCCGAGAGTGGGTTTGGTGGCGTTGAGGCTCAGGGAGGGAATGGGCTGCCCGGGTCCTCCCGTGACGGGAGTTGGGCTGGGAGCTCTGGGAGCACACGATGGGACTCAACACCGGTTCCCCCAGGATTGGGTCATCGCCCCCCAAGGCTACTCGGCCTACTACTGTGAGGGAGAGTGCTCCTTCCCGCTGGACTCCTGCATGAACGCCACCAACCATGCCATCCTGCAGTCCCTGGTCAGTACCGCAGCCATCCCGCCCTGGCTTGTCGGTGGGGGCCCCGAGGACAGGGCCTGGCAGTTGGGAAAGAGGTGACAGCAGCTGAGAGAGGCGCTCTCTGGGGACCCAGGCATGTAGGTCAGACTCCACATGGTGAGGTCGGGTGTGCAGGGGGTCCTGTGCATGTGGAGTGGAACAGAAAGGTCCTGAGAGAGACTCAGCGTCTTGAGAGATGTGGCTCATGGATGGTCTTAAGTCCCGAGGACAGACAACGTCAGGGACAGGCAGCAGCCCCAAGAGTCTGGGCAGGAAGAGCAGCCGTGGGCCTGGTCAGTGAGGAAGGGGAGGGAACCTTGAGGTCCTGGGGGCCCTCCAGGCCACCCCCAGGGCCTCTGTCCACACGGCAGCTAGGGGGTCTTCCTGCCACAACCGCACCTGCTCACACCCTTCTCAGCCAGGACACTGTGCCCTTCCGATTATTCCAGAGGATTCTGGGTCCCTGGCTTGTCACGTGCAGCCCCTCAGCCACCCTGTCCAGCAACCCCCTTCCATGTGTCTTTCCTTTTGAGACAGGGTCTCACGATGTAGTCCAGGCTGGCCTTGAACTCACTATGTAGCCCAGGCTAGGCTTAAACTTACAGCAATCCTCCTGCCTCAGCCTCCTGAGTACTGGGATTTCAGGCCTGCACCATCACGTCCAGCCCCAGGGGTCCTTTTGAGTCAGGCTGTCCCCAGAGCTCCTGCTGCAGGGTGCTGAGGGCCTGCTTTTGTTACTGGACTGCTGTGTGTGTCCGTGAAATGCTGCCGTTCACTGCCTGGGAGTCCTGGGCTCCCCTCCTGGCTCATGTTCAAATATGTATGTTGGAAATGAGAAGTGTGGTTCTACTTTTGGCCGAGAAGGCTGTGTCCCCCGGGCATGGGATCGTCCCCAAAGATGCACATCCACAAGCGCCACAACTTCTGATTTCATTTCCCACACACAGTGTGACTCAAAAATGAATGAAACGGGGCATGGGGTGCAGGTCACTGGTAGAGCCCTTGCCTAGCATTGAAAAGGCCCTGGGTTCAGTCCTCAGCACTGCAAAAGGAAAACAAACAAAACTCCTCAGTGGAACAAACAAGTGGCCGTACGGGACCCTGCACACCGGAGTCGGTCTGTGATACCGGGTGGATTAAAGGCCGCTCCCCTCGGTGCTGCCCATCTGGTGAAGCCAGAGCTGTGGAGGAGCCACGAATGGCAACACCCAGGCCGACTCCTCTCCAGGGTTCCCTCTCAGGGACGGCCCTGTCTGGATTGTGGCTGCTCAGGGCCCATCGGCCATCACAGGCAGCTGGCACCTCCTGGTTCCTTCCTGTGGACCTGAAGATGCACAGATCACCACGGGCCTCGGGCCTCGGTGCCTCAGTTCATTGTCTTCAAAGAATAATCTTTGCCCTGGGAGTTGTTAGGAGCAGGGAACACGTCCAGGGGTCTCTGGAGCCCTAGGACCTCTCCATTGGCTCTGTGCTCATTCCTGGCTCAGTCTGGAGGGGAGACCACCCGTCCACAGCTCATGTCGGGAGCCGTCGGGGATGTAGTTATAGCACAGAGAAGAGTGTGAAGCAGAGGGTGCCCAGGTGCAGGGGTGCTGGGGACACACAGGGTCGTCACATCTGGGGTAGTCAGTGTGGCTAGGGGTGGCCGAGGGGCCTGGAGAGCTGAGGGGCAGGTGTTCGGGACCGGATGGCTGTGCCAGGTGCCTGGCAGTGCCCTGAGGGTGGTGGGCAGGGCAGAGGTGCACCTGGCTGCAGGTGTAGAATGACCTTGGCAGAGGCAAGTGGACGGAGACCTGCAAGACGGGCGACAGCATGCGGGACCTGGGAGGGGGCCGGGTGGGCCCTTGGAGGAGGCCTCCAGGCTCCCGTCCCTGCCTGTGCTCGCTCCCTGGCCAGGTGCACCTGATGAAGCCAGATGCAGTTCCCAAGGCGTGCTGTGCACCCACCAAGCTGAGTGCCACCTCTGTGCTCTACTATGACAGCAGCAACAACGTCATCCTGCGTAAACACCGGAACATGGTGGTCAAGGCCTGTGGCTGCCACTGAGGCCCCGCTCACCTGCTCCGCTGCAGCCGTCCCTCTCCGGATCCGGACCCTCTGTAGAGGCAGGAAATCCTCAATCCTGAGATGCTGTCACATCTCAGACAGGAGTAGTTGGACCCTCACTTCCCAGTCACTTCCTGTCAGGCTTCGGGTCCTCTCCTGGCCCCTTCCCCCTCCCCGTGGGGCTGTGCACAGCTGTCCTGACTGCACTGTCCGGAGTCTGCACTGAAGTCCTACCTTAGGCCCTCCTATGCCTTCTCGGCCCAGACTGGGGCCAATCCTGCCAGGTCTGAGAGCTGCTAGAGCCCTAGGCTGCCTTTCCCCACAGGGTTTGAGTGTGGGCGGGATGGCTCTGCTCTTTCCTAGTGCAGCACATGGACACTTCCGGGGCATAGTTAGATCTGCGCGTGGCCTCAGTACAGTGTGTTTTTAGATTCCTCTACTTTGGGCCATGGGCACATTTAGCTTATCAGAAAGAGAAGCTGGCTGGGCCCCACGACTGATGGTGAAGCATGGGGAACCGAGACAGCACATGTCTTCCTTTGCTTTGCCCTTCCGCCTGGGGAAGAGCAGGACTCCTAGAGCAGCAAAGGACCTTGGGTTCTCTACCACATCGATCCATTTGGAGATGAGCACTGACAGAGTTACCTCTGGGCAGAGGCAAGGGCACTGACTGCAGTGGCGGCCCAGGCTGGCACACAGCAGGTGTCACCAAGTGCTTCCCTGTGCCTGCGGCCAACATCAGTCATCTACCTGGGATCTCTTCACACCTGACCAAGGTGTCCACACCCTCAGCCCAGACTGCAGACGGCCACTGCCAGGCGAGGAGCAGTCTACTCCACCCAGGGCATGGTGACTGGGCAGCCTCTGGCCAGGTGTGGGCCAAGGGTAAGGAATGTCAGTGTTTGCTTAGGTCTCGGAATCAAGAACAGGCTGGTCACCAAAGTCTGCATCACCCTCGGTGCCCA
Source organism: Fukomys damarensis (assembly GCF_012274545.1). Taxonomy (NCBI): domain Eukaryota; kingdom Metazoa; phylum Chordata; class Mammalia; order Rodentia; family Bathyergidae; genus Fukomys; species Fukomys damarensis. Next base: position 7,604,431 of record NW_022900935.1, read on the forward strand.
GCAACCCTGTCCTGTTTCTTGCACCTGTGAGACAAAGAAAAGGCCCCTCTCCCAGGGGCGTGACAGGTGGTAATTGGCTGGGTTGGGTGAGGAGCTTTGTCTCAGCCTCACAGTTTGCAGAAACCACTGTTCTTCTTGGAGCAGCCACTGGGAGTTGGAGTTTATTTGGTTTCACACTTGCTGAGTCTGTAATTTACCTGCTAGAACAGACAGAGTCCAGCTGCCTGCACTGTCATTAAGAGCAGGTCCTGGCCCTGCCCCTGTCCATACCCACCCCCAGTGGACCCACCCATGAGCCCTGAGATACACATCGCTGGAGTTTGTGCTCTGTGCCCAAGGAGGGGTCTCGAGGATGTCAGGTATGGCTGTAGGGCAGAGGCTGGGGCCACGCTGCAGGACAGCAGCCCCTTCCATCGGGACCTCCCCGTGGGAGTGCAGAGGAAGGCACCCTCCTGCATATGCAAAGGTGGGCCCAGGCAGTCTGGAAGGTGGTGAGTTCCCCGCCCCGAGCTGAGGGCTTCAGAGATTGGCAGGGGTTAGACAGGATGCAAACTTAGTGTTTGAACAGTCCCTTTTCGTCTCCAAACTTAGGTCTCCTGTCTGTGACATGAAGCCATAGGACTTGTGACAGTTGGCTTTCTGTTACTGTAACAAAATACCTGAGACAATCAAGCCTGTGCTGCATGCCTAAGGACCTGGGTTCACTCCCCAGTACTACACACACACACACACACACACACACACACACACACACACACACATCAACCACATCAAACCTTGAGATAATCAATGAAAAGGAGGAAAGGATTGTTTTAGCTCACCCTCTCCGGCTTTCAGTCCATGGTTTGTTGAGGTCTGTGGCAAGGCGGTGCATCATGGTGGGGAGCAAGAGGCCAAGCAAAGCTATTCCCCTCTCGGTGGCTGAGAAACTAGAGAGAGAGAGGAGGGATTTTGGATCCTCCTGCCTCCTTCCAAGCACCCGCAGTGACTGGAAGACCTCCTACTAGGCCCCACCTCGAAGTCTACCATTTCCGAATAGTGCTAAGCTGGGGACTGCGACTTTTAATCCGTGGCCTGTTGGGGGACGTTCCATTCCAAACTGACAGGATTCTGCTGCCACCAGACACATCATTAGGATTTGAAGCTGGAGAGAGCAGAGGGAGATGAAGGGACCAAGATTACTCTTAAAGTTTGGGACCACGCAGAATCATAGCTGGTCAGGAGCTAATGGCGGCATGGAGCACCATGTTCTTTCTTTATAGTGGAAGGCAAACAGGAAGAGAAGGTGGGCAAATAGCGCTCCCATCAAGGCACGCAGCAGGAAGGGAACAGGGAAGGACACACAGTGTAACTGTCCCCCGGGGCTGTGCCACCAGGGTCTACAGACACAGCCTGTTTGACTCTGGAGAAAGGAGCAGGGTTTAGGCAAAAGGTCATTCTTTCAACCTTCTGTCATCCTGACCCTCTCCTGTCCCACAGCCTAACACCCCGGCATGGGACTTGGGAACTTGTCCAACGCTCCCTCCTCCCAATGTCAGAAAGCAGACCTGGGAGCCATGAGACAAGGGCCAGCATTCGATCTCTTCAGTGCCCAGCAAATAACCTGCCATGCTCCGGAGGCACCAGGAAAGTGTGTGAAGTGAATGTTTTGAACTCTGTCCTGCCTACTAGGAGGTGTGCAAAACAGGAACATGACGATCGGGGTGTGGCTCCTTTTTCCTCAGCACACCCCAAGTGCAGTGTCTGTGCCTTACAGCCACGCTCCTCACACATTAGCCATCCAGGCAGCCACCAAATAACATCCAGTAGACAAGGTCGAAAAGGGAAATGGCTTTGGACGTGACCTGCGAGGTGTCAGTGTTGTTACCAAAGCTACTTGGTTCTTTGCTTGCATCTGGCTGCCCGGGTTACACGCGAGACTGCACATTACTTGAAACACTAAGGGTGGTCACCCCGGTGCCCCAAGAGCAGTAAGTAAACACTACGGGGAGGTGGGGTACAAAGCTGGGGCTCGGTATGGGGCAAACCCCATGGACAGCTTCCCTGTGATGTCCAGCTGAGCCTGCGAAGTCCTACTTTTGGTCTTTATGTAGTGAAGTGGGGGATGTGCCACAAGAAAGGCGGCTGTGGACAGGACAGTCTGACTCCAGCCACCACCCTGAGCCTGCCCTGGCCCCCACCCTGCCCTTGTGCGGCCTCCCTCGAGTCAGAGGTGCCCACAGAGAACCCCGCTCTCCTTGGACTTGAGGTTTGGGCCACCTGCCTTCCTAGGAACGTCCTCTAGGATGTGCCCAGGGCTGCTGCTCACCTCCTTACCTTGTGCTTGCTATGCTTTTCCTCAAACTTGACTCCCTTGAGATGAGGTGCAGACCAGCACTCCTGCCTGCCTGGGGATGGAGGTGGACCATGGTGTGGACACTGGAAGAGGCAGGTGTGCCCCTCAGGTGTGGTCCTGTGCTGCTAGTGACAGCAGTGCTCACCGTCTCTGCACAGGAAGCTGAGGGGACTTTCTGTCAAAAGTTTCTTTCAGGAAAGTCCTAAGCAGGCATTTGAACCTTCCCCCTTGCCCCCAGTACTTCTGTAAAAATATTTTTACTTACCAAAAAAATTTGTTTTTTCCTCACAAGAAAACATTACATGTGTACTAGGGAAAATTTCAGGGGAAAAAATTACAGCACCCCAGAATCCCAACACTTGGGTAACCAGCGTGAACAAGCCCTCCCAGCCTTTGTTCTTGGCACACACTCGTCTGTACCTGATATCTGGCACAGTTAGGGTCATACTCTATGCCTGCTTGGGATTGGATTTATACACTTTTATATATTTTGAAACTTTCTGTTATTAAATATTTAAAAGCACAGATTTTAGCAGCAGTCTATGCCTTCAATCCTGCCTTTCTCCTCCTCACGTACCAGGCCTCTCAGCAGGTGGCAGGCAGCCTGGGTCAGATGACATGGTCACGAAGTAGCCACTGGGCCAGGAGCTCTCTCTCTTCTTTGTGCAACACCTGGCAAAAGCAAGGGCAGAACTGTGCGGAGGGAGCTGGGTGATAGGGTGTGGACCGACACCTTCCCTTGGAGGCCCAGGTGACCTCAAGAGTATAAGGCCACAGGTGGACCCAGTGCGTAACTTCTGGGGAAGCCACCGATGGCTGCTCTACCACCTCCCTGGCCAAAATCTCAGTAACATGGTCCTCCTTGTAGCTCAATTTTAGGCCTTGTTCCACAGGATTGTGTGAACAGTCCATCCTCCTAGGGCCTCGGGCCAGTCTGCTCCATGTCACGAGAAGCTGGGATTACCCTGGCCTCACTGTGCCGGTTCTGAGCACTGTGATGAATCAGCAGTGAGCGGGACGTCTGTGTGAAGGCATGAGGTCCCTGCCCGATCCCGGCCCAGCGAGGGCAGAAGCCCGTGGGCAGGCAGAGAAGCAGGCTCTAAGGGTGTGTCAGAGGTAGGGCTGGGGTCACTGGGGCTGAGGCCAGCAGGCTTCTCCTCTCCCCTCCAGGCTTCTCCAGATCTCAACTCAAAATGAGAAGCAGCCCTGCCCAGCAGATCCCTGACGCAGGAGCTCCAGGGAGGGGGTCTGGGGCAGGCAGCAGCCCAGGGGTGCGGACAGGGCTCAGCCTCAGGTAGTGAGAGATGCAGTGAGGTGGCCAGGCTGGGCCACCACTGGAATAGGGTACCAGCCTGCCAGCCTGCCACAGGCTGTGAGACAAGGCACCAGACTACACCTCCAGGCAGGATGGCAGCTGGAGGCATCGTCTTGATTCTTATGTCTCCCCAGTACCAAGCACGACGGCTGGCAAAGAACAGGTGCTGACATTCTTCAGGGGTCTGATTCTGACTGTGGCTCAGAAGGTGAAATGAGTGGACAGGTTAGTGAGACTAATTACAGGAACCTGCTAGACACACAAGTGGCTGTGTAAGAGCAGAGGGGAACTGGGCTGACCCAGCAGGAGAGGAGACAGGCAGTCTGCGCGGCTGTCACTTCTATGCTCTGTGCCCAGGGGCTTAGCCTCAGGACGGTCAGAGGGAAGATGTGGACCCCCGCCTGCCTCCCTAGGTGGGGCCTGGCTAGAGGCTGCAGGACAAGAGCCAGGGTTCTCAGGTGGGCCAGGGCGGGTCCTGGCACCGCACGCCTGGGAAAGCCGGTGGACACAGTCAGCTGCCCCCGGTGGGGAAGGTGGCACCTGCATGGCTCCCAGGCTCACGGTGCACCAGTACAAGCCCAGAGCAAGTCCAGTCTGTGCTGCAGAGGAGCTGCTCCGGGTGGTCCTGAGGAGGAGCTCAGACCCAGTACCGCCCGCTTCACACAAGACACCCTCGGTGCCGGCTCAGACCCAGGCAGGAGAGAGAGGGTGCAGGGTGGCGCCGCCTCACAGATACTCCCCACAGTCAGAAACGATCACCTTCTGCTTTGGCTTCCCGTCCTTGCTGCCCTGGGCCTTTGTGGGAGGAAGAGGAGGCGGCGGGGTCAGGGGAGTGAGGGACAGGAGATGGAAGGGGCTGGGGAAACCCACCCGCTGCAACCAGGCAGAAGCAGCCCTGCCCACCCTCCCACAGCGCTGTGCCCCGCCAGCCACCTCAATCTGCCGCAAGACGTCCAGGCCTTCGGTGACCTCCCCGAACACCACATGCCTGCCGTCCAGCCAGTCTGTCTTGTCACAGGTCAGGAAGAACTGGGAACCGTTCGTGTTCGGGCCAGAGTTGGCCATGGAGAGGAGGCCTGGGAGAAGCAACCCCATCAGCTTCCTCCACCCTGTTCCCAGCCTCGCGGGCAGGTGTGCGCAGACTGCACATCCCTAGGCCACAGCCTCGGGCCGGGGCGGGGCAACAGGCCTGTGGGTGTGGCCTCTCCTCTTTCCTTCAGTTGGCAGTGAAACAGGATGAAGAGGATTGTTTCAGTCATTTTATACTCATCTGTCCTCCATTCACTGATTCATTCATTCAGCAAATCCTTATTGTCTGCTTGGCAATGAGATCCTTGTGGAGCCCTGGGGATTCTGGCTCCCGTCCTGGTAGAACTCACAATCTAGAGGGAAAGAATCACTCAAAAGGTAAATGAGACTTGATCCAACATGGCTGACTAGATGAGGCGTTGAATCGAAGATGCTGATAATGAGGTATTCTGAAGTGGGGAGGGGATGACATCCTCAAACAGAAAATTAGTAGGAAAGACGATATACGTAGGTCATGCCAAACATTTGGATAGCTGAAAGGGAGAAGCAGTGCGCCGTGGCTGGTTCACGCCCCAGCCCCTCGCTCCTCGTGGAGCACCTCCACGTGTCACAAGACGGTCACAGACAGCCTGAGGGGCCGGACTAGCGCGCAGAGGCCAGACTCCCAGACTCCTGGGACAGACTCTGCTATACCAGCCTCTCTCACCCCTGCCCCAGCTCCCAACAGAGGAAAGCTTCATTCCAGCACTCAGCACGACCCTGTGGCCAGCACCCCACTACCCGCCCACTGAGTCACCCTGTGCGCACACCCATGTCTGCATGAGGCCACCTGCAACATGACTGCAACTAAGGCCAGAAGGGACCTGTGTGGACACCCAGGCCCCATGGCACGGCAGGCACGACAGATTTGCACGTATGTTCTCTGCTCAGAGTGCTGGATCCAGATCCCTGCTAGATTTTTTTTTTTCATTTTGGCTTTGATTGAGTTGTTTATTTTCTGTCTCCCATCTCTCTATTCCTTTCCTTGAACTTAGCATCTATCTGTAGCAACACTATTTTCTTGTTTCTGCCATTTAAAAAACTCTTTTCAAGTTTTTTCTTCCCTATATTCTGCTCACCCTCAGACATTTCTCTCATATTAACCTCCTGTCCTTTTTTTTTATTATTTATTTTTTGCTCTTCCTCATCCAGGCTAGCCCATCTTCCCTTGTCTCTTCTTCGCCTTTTAGTTACACAAACAAGTCAACAGGTTCTAATAATCTTGAAGCTTTCCTTACCAGCAAATTATACCTCCCTCTTCCTACATCCTGGCCCTGCCCCTACAAATGCCTTCTTAAAACCCTCAACTTTAACCCTCCACTTCAACTATAAAAGACCTAAAACAGCGTCTGACCCCTGAGCTGATGTTTTCTCCTTATTATTTCTCCTATCTCTCCTCCTACTGACTTACACATCTTCCACCTGTCCCTCCATCTCTTCCCTTCCTCTCTCCTTCCACAGTGCAGACTAATGGCTAACAACAAACAGTACAAACTGTAAAGGTAACTGATAACAGGTGAAAGTGTAACTCATATAAGTGATGTATGATCAGATCTGATGACACTGTTATAACCAATAGTAATTCTCTCCTCACAACACAGGGACAGAGTCCAAACCACTTAAACTAAATAGCAGAAGGGGTGAACAATACCTTTAAACAAATAAAGTCACAAACATATTACTGAAAGGAAAGGTTCTTTATATGAACTACAATCTCTCCTCACCCTACTTGACCTCAGTCTTCAGCCTGTGCACACACAGAGAATTACACACACACACACACACACACACACACACACACACACACACACACACACACACACACACATATGCATACACACAGGAACATGGGAAAACAAAGCAACAAAAGGCCCTCAAGATCTCCCAAGTCTCCCAAGGGCAGATCAATAGAGAGGAAAATAAAGACCAAGTAGTGGAGCTTTACAAAGTGGTTAAAGAAGATGTAAAGAAACCTGTCAAGTTCAGAGGCTATGACCCAAAAGTTCATGGAATTGCCACACAAAATGACCAATGAGGATATGGGGAAACAAATAAAAATTTGGAAGAGCTGGCCAAAATGGCTAAAAACATGAATGACAAATTTACCACAGGTATAAACTCCATGAAAAAGTATCAGACAGAAATACCAGATATAAAAAAATTGTACAGAATTCATAAATTACAGAAATGACCAATGTGAAGACAAGTTTCTGAAATGGAGGAAAAAAAGGCAAATTATGATAAATAGCTCAGAGAAAGCTTAAAAACAATAAGAGAAGAAGAAAATTCATCCAAAAGCTACTAGATGACACTAAGAAGACCAACCTAAAGCTAGAGTCAGAGAAAACAGAAGATGGCTCACACGGAATAAAAAATTTGTTTATAGAAAACTTCCCAAGTATGAGGAAAGAGTTCAACACATAGGTGAGGCCTGGAGTTTAGCTCAGTGGTTCTGTCGCCTGTCTCACAAACACAAGGTCCCAAGTTCAATCCCCAGTACCAAAAAATAAAAAATAAAAAAAGAAACATGTAGGTAAGTGAGGCTTACAGAATAGCAACCATGAGGAAAAAAGAAGCTTTCTATGACACAGTTTAGTCAAAATTCCAAATGTCCAACAACAACAAAAACAGGAAAAGATAACATATGTAAATATATATGCACAGAATACTGGAGTATGTATCTTCATAAAACAAACATTGCTGGATGTAAAAGGTCAAATAGGGCCAGGGATTCAGCTCAGTGGTTCAGCTGCATGTCTCCCAACCACAAGGTCCCAAGTTCGATCACAGTACCAAAATAAATAAATAAAATAAAAGGTCAAATAAACACCAACACAATCATGTGGGTGACCTCAATACCTCACTTTCACAAAAAGACAGATCAACTAAATAAAAAAGCAATAAAGTGGGCTGGGGATTTAGTTCAGTGGTTCCATGCCTGCCTATCAAGTGCAAGGTCTTAAGTTTGATTACTGGTACAAAAAATGAAACAAAAAAAAACCCCAAAAAAACAAAAAACAAAAAAATAAATAAAAAGCAATAAAGAAATACCTGAGCTGAACCACACCTTTGAACAAATGGACTTAATAAATATCTACGGAATGTTCTACCCTACAACAGAGTATAAATTGTTCTCAGTAGCACACAGAACTTTCTCCAAAATAGACCACATACTAGTCCACAAAGCCTGCATAGTAAATACAAAAGAATTTAAATCATCCTATGTTTACTATCATACCATTGTGCACTGAAACTAGAAATCAATCATAGAAGAAACCATGGGAAATGTATAAACACCTAGAAACTGAATAACACAATCCTGAACACTCAGTGAGTCACAGACAGAAATCAAGGAATTAAACAATTTCTGGAATCAGACGACAATATCAGTACAACATATCAGAACCTGTGGGACACAATGAAAGCAACCCTAAGAGCGAAGTTTATTGCAATCAAGGCTCACATTAGGTGTGGTGGCACACACCTATAATCCCAGGACTTGAGAGGCCAGGCTGACTGTTGAGTGTTCCAGGCCAGCCTGGGCTAAATAGTGAGTTCAAAGCCAGCCTGAACTACAGCGCTAGACTCTGCCTCAAAAAAACAAAACAAAACAAAAAAAACAAATTGAAGTGCTGTTTTTTGAAAGACAATACAAAATAGTTAAACCATTAGCCTCACTTATCAAAAGAGAGAAGTCTCACATCAATGAAATTAGGAATGAAAAAGGTTAAATCATGACAGACACTGCTGAAATCCAGAAGATAGTAACTACTATGAAAAATTGTATCTAACAAAGAAAATCTTGAAGATGTTGTCAGATTCCTAGACTCATGTGAATTAATAAGACATAAAATTTTTGAACAAAACAATAATAAGCAATGAAATTGAGACAGTAATATAAAAGCTACCAATAAGAAAAGCCCAGAACCAGATGAATTTACTACTGAATTCCACAAGAACTTTAAGGATGTTATGACACCAGTACTCAAAAATCTCCTGTGAAAGTGATGGATGAAAAGTCTGGCATGAGGAAGTAACCACTTGAGCTAAAGTCAACCCTCTTCCGTGACACTGAAAGGAAAGAAGTGCTTCCAAACTCATTCCTGGGATTTCTGGAAAGATGGCAGAGTGGTAAGCAGAAGAGAAAGAGCCTCTCTGAGATTTGGTGTCCAGACCCTGGAATATAACAATGTGAGAAAAAGGAGGAGGGAAGTGGGTTCTCAGGACCCAGAAAAGATCTGAATTGCAAACTGAAGCCCATAGGGAGAGCAAAGAGAGAAACTTCAATGAAGGAGGTGGTGAGCAGCACTTTCTCCATGAGCCCAGACTCACTGTGTGAGAGAGGTGGCTCGAACCTGCAGACGCACAGTGACTACTGGTGACCCCAGAGGCCTCCACAGAGAAACACCAGTGAAACACAGCAGTTGGCACAGTGGACTGCAGTGGCTGTGAGTTATAGAGGCTCGGATGACTCCCAGGAGAAGGCAATTGGCTGCCAGCCATCTTGGAGAGGGGCCAAGTGAACACAGAACTCAGAACAGCTACGGGCCAGCTCCCTCTGGTGGGTCCAAGTGTGGGTGTGAGGCTGCCAAGTTCAAGTCAGCAGGAGGTCAGGGAGTCAATTTCAAGCCAGAAAGAGGCGCATGGACTATTATAGACCACAGATATGGTTCCAGCCTCACAGCCAGAAATCAGCCTGAACTTCAGTAGAACTAAAAGATCAGGCTTGCTGGAATTATCTCCTACCTCTTCATAAAGCTACAACTGGCTCGCTAGGATTAATCAACTCAGATCTAGGCTCTGTCTGTCCCTATTCTCTATCATCAGTGACAGGAGAGACATGCCCTGAGGTGGACTTTTTTTTTTCTTATTTTCTTCTTGTTTTTTGGTTCTCATTTTTATATGAGTGTGAATACAGTTTCCAATTTTGTTGTTGTTCTGTTCTGGTTTTTATTTCTTCCTTCTATCTTCCCTTCTTACCTTCTTCACCAGTTTCCCAAAGTTTGCATGATCTTCCTATGTCCTATCTTCCTTCTCTTCTATTTTTATATGTTTTGCCCCTAACCCCTTTTAAATTTTCTCCCGAGAGTAAAATTGCCATGTTGAGGGTTTGTTTACTGTACAAAATTTTCTGGTTTGTTTTAGATTTTGTTAAATATCCACAAATCTGGTTCACACAGTTAAAGGTGACAAATTAATAATTATCACAGTGTGTCATTCTCTAGGCTGTGTTTGATGCTATGGTTATTGCTGACTGTACTACTGTAGCCAGTAACATAATTGTTCTAATCAGTTGTTCTTTCTGATTTACCAAGACTGAGCTTGCCTAAGGGTCATAAAAAAATACTAAAGGCCAATGGTGCCATGTTGAGATAACTTTCTATAGAATAGATAAATGTGGGTGAAATATTGTGCTGAGAATTCCTCACTCTTAGTGAATACTATGAGAAGTACTTTTATACCTAAGACAAAATGTGATTAAAAAAAAAAATCCCAGCATGTATTTAAATAGTCCCCCAAATATAAAAAAATAGGATTTGGTTTACAGTAAATAATCTGTCACATACTACTATATTGCACGAATCAAAATATGTAAGAACACAAATACCAGAGCACATATGTGATATTAATATCATTAGTAAATTATTCCCACTACAGATTTATTCTTTCAAGAACTGCACTTTATGTGGAGCATTAGTTTACCACAAAACAATAACTTACCTACCTCACAGGGCTGTTGTGGGGATTATGATGTTTATTTGAATCTTGACTACCTTGAACATGTTAATAAACATATTTTTCTACCTCTTGTAAAAAAAAAAAAAAAACCTCAGACCAGTATCAATGAACCAAAGGCTGGGCCAAGTAGGCAGCAACTTTTCATTCTCAATAAATTAAATAAGTAGGATCTTGTAACAGATTCAAAATCCAAAAGCCAGCTATATCTCTGAGAAGCAGTCACTTCCTAAGGGTTCTAAATACTAAAATAAAGCTACTTACCAGAAACAATTTACAGGTATCAACCCAGGAACTAAACTAAAAAAAAAAAAAAAAAGAAAAGAAAAGAAAATGAAAAGACACTTAAGATGCAATCCCACACTTCCAGCTCACCAAAGGCAAACCCAGGGAGCAATGAGAGAAACAATTTGAACCATCTCACCCGCCTCTACCACACCTGGACTCTCTGAAGTGGTAACAGTGGAAATAACAAAGCAGATGAATGAATCTCTAGAAAAAAAAAAACACACATCGGAAATAGTTTTGCAGATAAATGCAGATAAAAAAATAGAGAAGCTTAGGAAAATTATGGAAACCGTGAACACACTACATAGGAAAGAAATGGAATCCATGAAACAGATTCAAACAGATATCCAGGAGATTAAAAATTCCATTGAAAGTATAAGCTGTAGAATGAGCCAATGTGCAGGCAGACTAGCAGATATAGAAGACAGGACTGCAGTTAGCAATCATGAAAAGAAAGATCTCTTAAAAATCACAAAGGACCACAAAAAAATCAGTCCAACAGCTGCTAGATAATGCAAAGAAGAGTAACTTAAGGTTGATTGGAGTGAATGAAAAAGCAGGATAGTGCAAATGACATCTAAAAAATCTGTTCACAAAAGTAATTGGTAGTTGGGCCGTGGATTTTGCTCAGTGGTGCCGCCACCTGCCTCACAAGCACAAGGACCTGAGTTCAATTCCTGGTACCAAAAAAAAAAGTAATTGGTAGAAAACTTCTCAATCAGGGAAAAGAATTTGACATACAGATAAGTGAGGCATCTAGAACACCAGTTAGTCTATGTTTAAAAAAATCTACAGCCGGGGATTTAGTTCAGTGGTTCTGCCCCCCTGCCTCACAAGCACAGGACCTTGGTTTGATCCCTGGTACCAAAAAAAAAAAAAAAAACTACACCAAGGGTCAGGGATTAAGCTCAGTGGCACCATGTCTGCCTCAAGGTCTTGAGTTTCATTCCTGGTTTTAAAATACGAAAACAAAAACATCTACACCAAGACATATAATAGTCAAGATTCCAGAAATTAAATACAAGAACAGAATATTAAACTCTGTTAGAAAAAAGAAACAAATTGTCTATAAAGGAAAGCCCATCAGAATCACAGCAGACTTCTCAACACAAACTCTCAAGTCAATGAGAGCTTGGAGTGAAGTATTTCAAGCCCTAAAAGGAAACAATCTCCAGCCCAGATTGATGGACCCTACAAAGATATCTTTCAAATTTAATGGAGAAATAAGATACTTCCATGACAAAGAACACCTGAAGAAATTCATGACCACAAAACCAGCACTCCAAAATGTTCTGACGGATATTCTAGAAAGAGTTAGCACTGGGCTGGGGATGTAGCTCAGTGGCACTGCATTTGCCTTGCAAGTGCAAGGTCCTCAGTTGGATCCCCAGTACCAAAAGGAAAAGAAAAAAAAAAATATATATAGAGAGATAACAATGATGACAACTCCATGAACCCCAAAAGAATGAATCCACCAGACAAGGCAAGCAATTAAACAGGGGAAAATAAAGGGAATCAATAACAGGAATATACCATGACAGGGATAAGTCAATGCATATCAGCTATAACCATCAAAGTTAATGGTCTTGAGTCACCAATCAAAAGAAACAGACTGGCCGGGCGTGGTGGTGCATGCCTGTAACCCCAACACTCAGGAGGCTGAGTCAGGAGGATTGCTGTGAGTTTGAGACCAGCCTGGGCTTACATAGTGAGTTCCAGGTCAATCTCAACTACAGAGTGAGACCCAGTCTTTAAAAAAAAAAACAACAAACCAACAATAACAACAAAAACAAAACAAAACAAAAGAAACAGACTGGCAGAATGGGTCAGAAGCAATATCCAAAAATATAGTGTATACAAGAAACACATTTCATTCAGAAAGAAATTCACAGACTGAAAGTTAAAGGATGGAAAATAATACTCCATGTGATAGGTACATAAAAAAACCAGGGGTAGCTAATGTATTTGCCAACAAAGTGGATTTCAAACCATTCAAGAGTCATTAAAGTAGATAAAGAAGAACAACTGCATCCTTGTAAAGGGAACAATCCAAGGGGAAGGGATAACAATCATAAATACAGATGCACCAAATACTAGCACACCCAAGTATATAAAACAAATATTAACAGATATGAAAAATCAAATAAGCATTAATACAATTGTAATGGGGAACCTCAATATCCCACTGTCACAAATAGATCAACTAGACAAAAAAAAAAAATCAACAACGAAATATCAGAACCAAACCAAAATTTGAATAAATAGACAGTAAATATCTACAGAGTGTTCCACCCAATAACATTAGAATACACATTCTTCTCAGCTGCACATGGGACATTCTCCAAAATATACCACATACTAGCTCAAAGAACATGCTTAAGTAAACGCAAAGGAATTGAAATCCCACGCATATTATCAGACCATAGTGCAATGAAATTGGAACTCAATGGGAAAAGAAACCACAGGAACTTCATAAACACATGGAAATTAAATAACACCCTCCTGAACAACCAATGGGTCACATATGAAATTAAAGAAAAAAATCAGACAGGTTGTACAATTACATGATAATGCCAATACAACATTCAAAAACTCATGGTACACAATGAAAGCTGTCCTATGACAAAAATTTATAGCAGTGAATTCTTAAATCAGAAGAACAGAGCAAGCTCAAGTAAACATCCTAATGTTGAACCACAAGCTTCTAGAAAAAGAGCAAGTTAAGCCCAAAACTCATATGAAGGAGGAAATTATAAAGATAAGAGTAGTAATTAATTTAATGGAGACTAAGAAAATAATACAAAAAAATCAAATAATTGAATAGCTGGTTCTTGGAAAGATTAAAATATATAAAATTGAGAAACCCTTATCCAACCTTATCACAAAAAAGGAAAGATTCAAATCCATGCAATTAGAAATGAAAAGGGTGAAATCACAACAGATCCTGCAGAAATCCAGAAGATTATCAATATCTACCTTGAGAACCTATATTCCAATAAGATAGAAAAGGGCTGGGGATTTAGCTCAGCGGTACCGCTCCCTGCCTCACAGGTACAAGGTCCTGAGTTTGATCCCCAGTACCAAAAAACAAAAACAAAAAACCAATAAGATAGAAAACACAGAAGAAATAGAAAGATTCCTAGGTACATATGAATTACCAAAGCTGAATATATAAAAATTCTAAATAAACCAATATCAGTTAATGAAATTGAAGATGTAATTAAAAACCTACCAGGGCTGGCTGGGGGTTTGGCTTAGTGGTTCTGCTACCTGCCTCGCAAGCACAAGGTCCTGAGTTCGATCCTCAGAACAACAACAAAAAAAAACCCCAAAAAAACCAAACCTCAAAAACAAAAAAACCTACCACCAAAGAGAAATCCCAGGCCCTGATGGATTTACTGCTGAATTATACAAGAAATTTAGAGAAAGCCTAATTCTGCTACTTCACAAACTCTTTAATGACATTGAAAGGGAAGCAATACTACCAAATTCATTCCTGAAAACAAGTTTGATACCCAAACCAGAGAAGGATCCAACCAAAAACGAGCATTACTGGCCAATTTCCCTAATGAACATAGTTGCAAAAATTTTCAGTAACATACTGCCAAACAGAATGCAGCAAATCATCAAGACTATATACCACAGGGGCCAGGGATTTAGCTCACTGGCACTGCACCTGCCTCACAAGTGCAAGGTCCAGAGTTCGATTCTGGGTACAAAAAAAAATTGATTATACACCATGACCAAGTAGGATTTAACCCAGGAGGGCCAGGGATTTAGTTCAGTGGTTCTGTCTCCTGCTTGCAAGCTCAGAGAAAAAAAAAAAAAAAAAAAAAAAATTTA
>NW_022900935.1:7619158-7636163 GCF_012274545.1 Fukomys damarensis
AAAAAAAAAAAAAAAAAAAAAAATTTCATCCCAGGAATACAGGGAATGGTTCAACATAAGCAAATCAATAAATGTGATACATCATATTAACAGCACCAAGGACAAAAAGCATATGATCATCTCAGTAGATGCAGAAAAAGTAGTTGAGAACACCCATTCATGATAAAAATTATACAGAAAATTGGAAAACATGGTCTTTATCTTGATCTGATAAAAAAGCCATCTATGACAAACCAACATCCAACATCACACTAAATGGACAAAAACTGAAAACTTTCACTTAAAATCAGGAATAAGACAAGGATGTCTACTGTCACCACTCTTACTCAGTATAGTTCTGGAAACATTAGCCAGAGGAATTAGATAAGAGACATAAACAAAAGGAATAAGATTAAGAAGTTAAATTATCATTATTTGTGGATGACATAGAAGACCCCAAAAACTCCACCAAAAGACTTCTAGATTTAATAACCTAATTCAGTAGCATAGCTGGATCAAAAATCAATAGCATTCCTGTACACAAATAACAAATTCACTGGGAGAGAAATTAGGGAAACACCACCTTTCACAATAGCATCCCCCAAAAATGAAACACCTAGGAATCAATCTAGTGAAGGAAATAAAAACTTTACATGGAAAACTATAGCATCTGAAAAAGGAGCTCAAAGAGGATAATGGAGCTCAGAAAAGGAAAGACATCCCTTTTTTTAGGTAGGAAGAATCAATACAGTGAAAATACTTCCAAAATTGTTATACAGATTTAATGTAACCCCAATCAAAATTCCATCAGCATATACCACAGAATTAGAGAAAACAATTCTAAAATTTATTTGGAACCAGAAGAGACCTAGAACAGCAAAATCAATTCTGGGCAACAAAGGCAAGGCAGAGGGCATTATATTCCCTAACTTGAAATTATACTACAAAGCTACTGTGATAAAAACAGCATGGTATGGTTGGGGGGAGCTGAGGATCAATGGAACAGATTAGAAGATGCAGAAACAACTCCAGACATACTCAGCCACCTTATTTTGACAAAGGAGCCAACACTTTCATTAGAAGAAATATCACCTGCTTAATGAATGGTGCTAGGAAAACTGGCTTTCCACATGGCAAAGATTAAAATTGAACCCATAGCTTTCAGCATTCACTAAACTTAAATCAAAAGGGATCAGAGATCTAAATATTAAAACAGAAACACTGTTTTGTCTGCTAGAAGATAAAATAGGTAGAACTCTTGAAGACTATAATAGGCAAAGACTTCATGAACAAAACTCCAGTCACACAGGAACTATCACAAAGAACCAACAACTGAGATCTCATCTTATTTAAAAAAACCTTTTGCACAGCAAAAGAAACCAAAAGAGAGAGAGACAACCCACAGTGTGGGAAATTTTTTTTCCCAGCTGTTCCTTAGACAAATGACTAATATCTAGAATATATAAAGAGCTAAAAAAAAAAAAAATCAGAATCTCCAAATTCAAAGACACAATTGAAAAATGGGCATCTGAAATGAACAGACTATTCTCAGATGAAGAAGTAAAAATGTGAAATAAATGTATAAAAAAATGTCCACATCACTGGTCATTCAAGAGATACAAATTAAGGCCAGGATTTAGCTCAGTGGTTCTGCCACCTGCCTCACAAGAGATCCAAATTAGCCGGGTGCGGTGGTGCATGCCTATAATCCCAGCACTTGGGAGGCTGAGACCAGCCTGGGCTACACAGTGAGTTCCAGCAGTCTCAACTACATAGTGAGACCCTGTCTCAAAAGACCAAAAAAAAAAAAAAAAAAAAAAGTATCAAGATGTGTTAAGTGCAAAATAAGATAAATGTAAAGTTCATGTATTGCAAATCCATACTAAAAAAAACAAAATAAGTAATTATGCAAAATAAAAAAGATAAAGGTGGATACATCTTAGGAAGACAAGGTTGACGTAACATCTAAAATCCAGTTAATATAATATGCCATAATAGAATAAAGGTCAAAATGACACAATTGTCTCAATAAATGCAGAAAAAGCATTTGACAAAATCCAATGCCCTTTAATGATTAAAAATCCTTGATAAACTAGGAATATAAGGAAAACTTTCTTAATATGACAAAGAACTATACAAAAAAAATCACACAGCAAAAGACTGGATTTTTTCCCTCTAAAATCAAGAGCAAGACAGTGATATCTGCCCTTACTACTTCTATTCAATATTGCCTTGGAGGTTCTAGCAGGCAACTACAAAAAAAAAATTAAGAAAGAAGTGAAAGGAGTCCAAATGGAAAGGAAAATGTAAACTTATGTGTGCAGGTGACATAATCTTGTATATAGATAATCCTAAAGAATGTACTAAAACCATTAAAACTAACAAGTCCAGGAAGTTTCCAAGATATAAGGTCAGTATCCAAAAACATGTGGTCAGGCATGGTGGTACATACCTGTAATCCAAGCACTTGGATGGCTGAGGCAGGAGGATCGCCACAAGTGCAAGACTAGGTTGGACTACATAGTGAGTTCAAGGCCAGCCTGAGCTACATAGCGAGACCCTGTCTCCAAAACAAAAACAAATTATATTTATATTCATTAGGAATGAACATCATGAAAATAAAATCAAGAAAACAATCCCACTTACAGTAACATTAAAAATTAAAAAATACTTAGCACTAAGCTGAAAAAAAGTATAAAACTCATCCTCTGAAATCCACAAAACATCCTTTAAAGAAATTAAAGACCTGAACAAATAGGAAGATATCCTGCGCACATGCATTAGAAGACTTAATATTATCCAGATACTCCAGAACTGATCTACAAATTTAGCACAATCTCTATCAAGATCCCAGCTTTCTTTTTGCAAGAATTGACAAGCATATCTCAAAATTAAAATGGCAATGCAAGAGAACCAGAATAAGCAAGACCATCTTAAAATGAAAACCTAAATTCAAGGACCAGCATTTCTTAAATTCAAATCTTAGTCTAAAATTACAGAATTCAAGTCAGTGTGGTAATGGCCTAAGAATGGACAGGAATGAATTATAGTCCAGAAATAAACCCTCACATTTAGTCACTTGATATTCACCAAGGATGCCAAGAACACTGAGCAGGAGAAAAACAGCATTTTGTTGTTATTGTTTTGGTTTGCTTTTTTTTTCTTACACAGGGTCTCATCAGGTTGTCTAAACTGGCCTTGAACTCTCTATGCAGTCCAAATTCTGGGATTATAGGTATGTGTCACTGGAGCCAGCTAAGCAGAGCCTTTTTTTTTTTTTTTTTGTACCGGGGATCGAACTCGGGTTCTTGTACTTGCAAGGCAGGCGGTGGAACCACTGAGCTAAATTCCTGTTCCAAAGCAGAGCCTTTCCAATAAACAGTGCTGTAACAACTAGATATCCATAAGCAAAGGAGGGATCCAATTTATTTTAAAATTTTGAGACAGACAAGGGGAAAACATGAGAACCAAGACCTGTCATGTAAAGGTACAAGATCCCAATAACGAATGTAATTGTACTGTATACCTAAAATGTACCAATAAACTCAATAAAAATAAAATAAAATATTGAGATAGGGTCTCTTTAAGTCTCTAAGTTACCCAGGCTGGGCTTGAACTTGCCATCTGCCTGCCTCAGCCTCTCCAAGTGCTGAGATTATAGGTGTACACCACCAAATGGGGCTGGGGATTATGTTTTAAAAGCATGGTGCTGACTACCACACAAAAACCAGACTATGAAAGGTCAGAGGCCTCTATGGAAGCAGAGAGAACAGCTTGGAGGATCCTAGTAGCACCGGCAGGAGGGTAGGAAGCAGCTGACCCTGAAGACAACGTGAAGACGGCTGTGCTCTATGGCACAGAAGAGGAGTCAGGAGCCCTAAGTTTCTGACAGCAGCCAAATGGACAGTGGTGTCATTTACCAAAACAGGGAAGATGAGGAGGAAGAGTGCAGGGAGAAGAGTTGTTTTGGCCGTGATGCTTGAGGTACCCCATGGGGTACCCAGTGAAGACCACAGGCAGACAGCTGGACAGGAGCCCAGAAGGCAGGGAGAGATCAGACAGGAGAAATGTGGACAGACTCAGATTTCCAGGAAAGCCCTAGGACTGAATGCAACTGCAGGGGAGCAGGGACTCTTGGTGGGGTAATGCTGCCCCCTAGGGTCTATCTGAGATCTATAGGGTATGTTTTTGGTTGTGCGTAGTAGTGGGAGTTAGGGACTGGTGAATCCAGATGACCTATAACATCTCAGCTGGAAAATTATTTTATTTTTTTGTAAATTTTACTTTGATGCAAGGTCTCACTAAATCACCCAGGTGGACTTAGCACTGCCTGCTTCGAAAGGTGTGGAGTTCAGATCGCTGGTGGAGAGCGGAGAGGGGAGAGGGGAGAGGCAGAGGGGAGCACAAGCAAGCTTACACAGGCAGGTATCTAGGCTCCCCATGTCTCTTCTGCAGTTAACTCCCATGATCACAAGGAGGTCTCTTATGAGCAGCTAGCACAGGAAGAAAAAGGACAGGCTCAGTTCACCAATTGGTCGGCTCAGTACACAGGGACGAGCCGCAAGTAGACTGCTACTATACTAATGCCTTACTCAAGGTTACCCCAAAGGACAGTGATGAGGGGAAATCCTCTCAAAAGGCAGAGCTTCAGGTGACAGCTTTGGATGGAAAGGATGGTTATCCCTAGGAAGAATCTATACAAACTCAAGGGCATTAACAAATGGCTAGGACAGTAGGTGAGGAACCTAGAGAAAAACAGGTTAGACTGGGATTAGGAAGCATGGAGCTGGAACCATGGCAATGGCTGTGAAGTTAGAAGACTTTTTTCACCAACACAGACAGTACCCATAGCTGGAGAAATAGTAAGCCACTCATAAACAGAGACTCTGAGCAGACATCAGCTGGTGTCTCTCATGGGTCACTGCAGAGCAGCACATGGACCAAGTAACCATGGTGTGATGGTTAATCTCAATTGTCAACTTGACTGGCTTGAGAGATGTCTAGGAGATTAATAAAGCACTTCTAGGTGTGTGTGTGTGAGGCACGACCGTAGGGATTTACTTGTCCTCTGCCCCTTCTCTTCAGCATGCTTTCCCAATGCTGAGTTGAGAACTGCCCTCCTCACACCGCTGCACCATTGCCATTTCTGCCTTGAAGCCAGGTGACCATGCACTGAAACCTCTGAAAGCATGAGCCAAAATAAACCTCTCAAGGACTCAAGTCATGTTAGGTATTTGTCCCAGCAGTGGAGAGCTGCCCGATACGAGTGTTGACCAGAGGGAGGAAGTACATGAAAGTAACAACATGGACTTCACTCACCAAGGCTGATCTGGCCACGGATACCACCAAATGTCTGAACCACGAGCAATCGAGACCAGCACTGACACCATTTCAAGATCCACCAACCACTTGGCAGATTGATTACCTGGGCCCCTTCTACCATGGAGGGGGAGTCACTCACCCTGAGAGGCATTAGCAGGTATTCTGGATATGGATTTTCTGTTACCGCCTACACGTTCTCAGCTCACACCATGATTCACATGCTTACCATAGCAAATGACACACGGTCTCACTGTCACCTCTGAAACCCAAAGGTCAAGGTATGGTATTAAGAGGTTGGCCTTTAAGGGGTGATTAGGTCATCAGAACATTTGTCAAGGTTCTTATAAAAGAGGCTTCACACAGCCTTTCGCCCTTCCACCTTCTGTGATGCAGGACATGGTATTTATTCCTCCCCTTTGCCACCTTGGAGGCAACAGGCAACTGAACCTGCTGGAACCTTGACCTCAGACTTCCCAGTCTCCAGGAAGGACTATGAGAAAATAAGTATCTGTTCTTTCTAAATCTAAGAGACTGTACAACATCACATCAAACCAAAGGACACATTTTATAGCAGAAGTGAGGCAGTCAGCACATGAACTTGGGATCCACTGTTCCTATCACACGCCAGCCACATGGCTCAGACTGACAGGTGCCAAGACCTTTAAATTCAGATGAGGTTCCACCTTAGAAATGACACTCTGTGTGGATAAGAACAAGATCAACCCCAAATCAGAGAATTACCAGATGTTATGCCCTGGGAGCCTGGGACCAAGGGATGGCTTGCAACCCTCCCCCCAATCTTCCCAGCACTGTAACACAAGGTTTCGTGGCCAAAAGGTCTTGGCTCTCAGGACACTTTCTCTAGTTAAGACAACCAGATCCATTACACATTTGAGCTGTGACTACTGCCTGATCACGTGAGGTCCCTTATGCCAATAAGAGCAGGTGCAAGGAGCCACAGTCTTGGCAGGATAACAGACCCGGATGTCAGAAGGAGGCAGGTGTACTGGTCAGAACAGCCTGACACCCAGGGGAATTTCTCTACCCAATTTTGACAGGCAATCACTGACTGAGTAGGACATAATGACCAGGAGGCCAACCCCAGAGATAAGTCTAGATTTCCTCCCACCCCAGGTCAGCCATTTAGACCTGCAGAGGAGACACCTAGGTGAGAAAAATCTAGAAGTGTTAGTAAGGAGGACGATGAGGGTATCATCTGTAGATCTGGGGTAACAGTAGCAATGGGGACTATAGTTCACCCCCTTAACTTTCTGCTTGTTTTCTCTAATTTCTTCCAGGAAGAGACTAAAAGAGCCCTGGAGGAGCTGCTCCAGGTGGAAGGAACTTGTCACACCCGTGATGCTATGGGATGCCACTCAGATCCCCTGCCCAACTCCCTAAGCCCCAGAATATTGGGACACTCTAGTCCTAGGATAAGAGCTGCCCAGGAAATGGCTTTGATCAGAAAGGGCTGCTCCACTGAGTATACCCCAGGCCGAGTCCATGAGGTGGAAAGGCCTGGTCGTGGGATCAGAGCCCTCCATGTGACTGAGGCAGCTCACAAGCCCCCTCTGCACAATCTGCTTCCCTCCTTCTTAGCTTAGCTGTTCCTGAGCCCATTTCCAGTACATTCCCTACATGCAAATCTCCGAGTTACAAGACCAGGAATTCAATGACCAAGTGGGGAGATTGTTTGTTAATGTTTCTATAAAGTGATGAAATCTGAACATGACCAGAAGAGAACAATGTTAATTTTCATTATCTTAATTGTTACATTTTGACTATGAGGGAGCAGTCTTGTTCTTAGGTGTATGGGAGACATATGTAGTTTTTGTTTTTTCTTTTTTTGGTACCAGGGATCGAGGCAGACCACCGAACCGCTGAGCTAAATCCCCGGCCCTGTAGTTTTTTTTTTTATTTTAAATATTATGTGGAAATTCAGAGGATTTTGTTTCAAAATAATTTTGGAAAAGACAAAACAAAATTGAGAGACTTACGTGATTTATTTATTTATTTAGTTTTTTTTTTGGTTTTTTGAGACAGGGTCTTACTATGTAGTTGTGACTAACCTGGAACTATGTAGCCCAGGCTGGTCTTGAACTCAACAGCAATCCTCCTGTCTCAGCCTCCCAAGTGCTGGGATTCCAGGCGTGTGCCACCATGCCCGGCTGTAGTTGTATGTATACATAAAACAATGAAGCATGGGGCGAAGAGTAAAGAAGTAGGTAAAGGATATATGAAAGTTCCTTGAACTGTTCTAGTTTGAGATCATCCTGGGAAACTTAGCAAGAGTGTCTGAAAATAAGAAACTGGGCCAGGGATGTATCTCAGTGTGAGTCTCGGTTCAATTCCCTCCAACCAACAACAAAAACCTGAAGATGGCTACCCCAACACCTTGCTGAATTAACTCAAGGAAAAAGTTCATGTCTACAGCTCAACTCATAGCTAGGGCTCAAATGAAAACCCGTAGCACAAGCACATGAGAAAGATGCACTTCCCTTTCCTGTCTCCTAGGCCGTACGTACTCAACAAAGGACAGGGACTGCTTGTCAGAGCTGGTGGTGGCAGCTATGTGCTCAGGTTGATGGAAGAGAAAACACACACAGAGAAGCAGGAATCCATAACACCGAGTGGGGAAGTAGATTCTGACTCTAAAGGGAATCATGAGCCAGGCCTGGTGGCCTTCACTCACATGCACTTCCTGTGGCTGAGACAGCCACTACCCAGCCACTAAGGTGGGCTGAAGAGCCTTCCCCAAAATTTCCTATCTACCTGGACCTGAAACTGACCTTATTTAGAACTACTCTGTGTCAATTAGTTGAGATCATACTGTATTTTTGTGGGCCTTTAATCCAAGCATTCTGGAGTGGTGCAGCTGCTATAAGCACCAGAAGACGAAAGGAGGGATCCAACTTTTTGGTACACATCACTTGTGAAGTATACTCTTCCTCTCTCATCCCTCAAGACCGCCACTTAGCTCCTGGTTACTGCTGAGTTTCCAAAACATGCTATTTCCAGTATCTCTTCCTTTATAGCACTAGCATGATCCCAAGAAATACAAATCTAATCTCTCCTGCTTGGCATTCTTCAAACCACCTCAAAACTCAGAACTCAAAAAATAAATAAATAAATAAATAAATAAAAGGCAGGCATGTTAAGATCTTCATGATCTGAGAGTCTTGCTTGCTTCTCTAGCTTCTACAATGCAAAAACTCTCTCTCCCTGGTTAACTCGATTTTTCAAACTCAACTCCGATGCCTCACCGTTTTCCTTCATCTTTCCAAAGGATATTCCCCAAAACACCAAACCCTGTGCTTGTGGCAAATATAGATCACACAACTGTATCACAGCTGCTCCAGTCCATATGGTAAGACTCTGTAATCCCCCAGCTATTCTGGAAACTCTTTCCTGCAAGGGTCTAGGACCATGGAGTCAAGGGGAATGAATGGGAGCCAGAGCCTGGGATGAGGTCAGTGACAGACCACACAGCCACTTCTCTGGGTCTAGGGTGAGAAGTGGTCAAAGGCTCAGGGCCAGGCTGGCAGGCACCATACACAGGTAAAGAATAAGGCCCCATAAGAGATCTGTCCCATGCAAGTGCAAGGTCCCGAGTTTGATTCCCGTACAAAAAAAAAAATCTGTCCCAGGCCACTGTGTCAATCCTCAATCAATCTAAACCCCACTCCACCCTACCTGCTGGAGGCAGCCATCTAATCCCCAGGTCTGCTGCTGAAAGCCCACAGGCTCCATCCCTTCACCTCCGCCCATGAGCTACATACAGCAGCCACTGCCACTGATTCAGCTGGGCAGCTGAAAGCACAAGTGAGAGGTGGTGGCTTGTGCCTGGAGACTGAGGCTAGTGGGCAACTGATACGCTGTCTCAAAAAAATAAGCTTTAAAAGGCAGGCAGACTGGTAAGCCAGGTGTGGTGGTGCACACCTGTAGTCCTAGCACTTGGCAGGCTGAGGCAGGAGGACTGCAGTAAGTTCAAGGCCAGAGTGAACCGCATAGCAACAGTCAAAAAAAAGAGCAAGGGCCGTGGATGTAGTTCAGTACTCCCCGGGTTCAATCCTTAGTACTGGGGGAAAAAATACGAAGTTATTAACTATTTGAACAAAGGATGACACTATCAAAAAATAGGGATATAAATTTTTTGAAACAATGTTACTTAACGTGAGACCAGCTCTTAAGGAAAAAGATAAAAAAGAACCTGCTAAGAAGGAATGACACTGCCTGGGTAGGACACTACAGTGTGAAGGGGCTAGAGGCCAAGTAAGAAGCTAAACTGCAAGAGTAGGGTAAGGTCTAACTGGCTGACCTTACCAGATAACTGTGACATGGAGGAATGAAGGACCCATAAAACACCGCCGGCTTTAGCGCTTGTTTGCAATTGCTACAGACTTACCTCCTGAGCACTCGCCCATTGCTAGAGGACACTCTAGTTGCAAAACCTGGGCACTTGGATCGGCTGACCTGTTTGCCTGACAAACTGACCATGGGACAGACGGGACAAGCTCCAACCTAACAAAGAAGGGAAAGGGGTATGGGGAGGGAGCTAATCAGCCAGCTCTCATTCTGCGTCCTTGGGTACATGCCAACCCAGTGCCCCATTTTCAGAGCTAGACCCAAGGCCTGCTTTGACCATACCAGATTTAAATATCCATTTTAAGTTAAATGGGGGGCATTAGTTTTCAATGGTTCAATTTATATTGATACCTTGTTCATCCTCAATTCATTTGAACCTATTTGCATCTAAGATTACTCCCAGTGAAAACTGCAGTTTACAGAAGAAAACTGGCCAGTGACATGGGTAAGACAGGCAGTTTTATGGAGATTTTTTTTCTTTATTGAGAAACTTAAAAGACTTGGGTACATCAAATAAAACCAATTTCTGGGGAAAAAAATCAAAACCCATAATAGAAAAAAAAAAAAAATGTCTGGGTCACAGCAGAACCCAGAGAATATACTTTTATAATTGAAAAGTTCTAGGTGCTTCATAATTGACCTTTTGATACAAAATGACCTATTCAATTTGCAACTTGTGGTTCTTGATGTTGAGGTCCATAGGACAAACTAGAAAGTCTTCAAACCTTCAGCTGAATTCCATGAGGGATTATTTGGCTTTTCAATCCTGGAAAAAAAAAAAAAAAAAAAAAAAAGCACCAACACAAATAAAAGAATTTTCCAGATTCCTTGACAAAGAAAGATATTCTAGAAGAGCAGCTTTCAATGTCATTTCTCTCCTATCCCTATGGGCAGGCACCCACCACTGGTATCAAATTACAATTTCACTCACCCAACCCCCTTCCTCTCTCCAAAAGGCAGTGAAAGCACAGTCTGTAACTGCAGTCTGCTATGGAGTTGTCTCTGGCACAAGATCATGATCAACACCAAGGCCTCTCTGGCTGCTGTGTGTCCAGAGCTGAGCTGTGGGTATATACACAGCCCCTCCCCAGGCTCGGGCCAAACCAGGAAATAGCAGAGAGGCTCCGGCATGTGATGCTATTTCAGAGACCAGCAAATGGGGAAGGGTGCTGGGGAACAAATCCAGGTCCTTGTTCGTGCTAAGCACATATGCTACACCTGAGCCAACAAAGCTACTTCTTGAGAAGATCTGACCAGGTGCTCTTTGAGAAAACTAAGTTTTTCCTCCCCTTGAGACAGGGTTTTACAATATTGTCCAGATTGGCTTTAACTCCTGGGCTCAAATCCTCCTGCCTCAGCTTCAGAGTAGCTGGGACTACAGCCACTGTGCCTAGCTCTTTGTTCTTTAATTCAAAACCACTTTGTTTGTTCCATAGTAACTGATTCAGGTGAAAGGCTCAGGTAATGGCCTGCCAAATCATAGGTAAAATGTCAGAAACATGCCCACCCTCTTTTACAAAGATATAAATTAAAATGATGACTGAAAATGCAATAGCCAAACATACGTGTTTCCTGGTCTAAGAGGTAGCAGCAGCAACAGCGCCCACCTTCTGGGCAGCTTCTTTCTTGGCATGATGAGCCTGTAGAACTGCCACAGCTTCATCCACCTAGGAAAAACCTCCAGGCAGTCAGTGCCTGAGGAGAGTCACTTAGCCCCTCCTTGGTACTTAGGCCCAGGGATCTCTGCTGACAGCTTTCTCAGCACCCACACGAACAGCCTCAATCTTGGCTGAGGCACAAGAGGCACATGGTGGCAGAATACCATCTCTGCTCTACCCAGTGCCCAGGTCCCCTCCACCCTCCCAAGCCAAGAGGATCTGAGAAGCAGCTCACCTTGGAGCGAAGAGACTCGGGGGACTCGAGCATGTGCAGCAGCTCCGAGTTGTCGATCTCCAGCAGCATGCCTGTGATCTTGCCAGCCAGGTTCGAATGCATTGTTTGGATGAGCGGGAACAGACGTTCTCCTATGGATAGGACAGTCAATAAAAGACCAAGTCAGACTGGTGGTGCACACCTCTAATTCCCAGCTATTCAGGAGGCTGAGGGAGGAAGGCCAGAAGTTTTGAGGCCAGCCGACTAACTTATTAAGACCCTGTCTCAAAATTTTAGGAGGGCTGAATGAAGATATAGTTCTCCCTGGGTTTAATCCCAAGCACCACAAAAAAGAAACATAAGAAAACTCAGTGAACAGAAGTGGTGCCCAGGATGGCTACCCTTCTCTTGCAGGCTGATGGGGACTTACCCAGCATCTGCTTCTGTTCCTGGGGAGGTGCTGCAGCCAGCATGGAGGCGGTCAGGGGCTCCTGCCCCTGCACATGGACTGCAGGCTGAGGTGCCTGAAAACCAGGACGGGTTAGGGTTAGTACCAAAGAAAGGAAGCTGGGCTCAGAGCCTCGCCACTCAACATATGAACATCTAAATTCTCTATCTGAAAGAGAAATGGAGGTAGCCGCCCTTGTTTTCATGAATTAATTTTGGATATAAGGTACAGAATGCTATGGACACTAAAATACAATTAATCACAACAAAAGGATATGCTATCCAGCTGGGTAGGTGGCATAAGTCTGCATTCCCAGCACTCGGTAGGCTGAGGCAGGAGAATCACTGTGCATTTGAGACCACTGCGGGCTACTGTAAATTCAAGGACAGCCTGGAATAAATAAATAGCTAAACTCTACACCAAAAAAACAGAAAGGACATGCTATTTGAAGGGATAGAAACCCAAAATGTGAAACAAATGTAATGCTAAGCAACCACTGCTGATGTTTCCTCTGATTCATACCATTCAAGGCTGTGCTATAAATCAGGTCACAGTGAACATCTGTGCATGCAGCCTTTCCCGAAAGTTTCCTTTAGTGTCAATTCCAATACAGACTGGATGGGTCAAAGAATGTGACCACTGGGCCTGGGATTTAGCTCAGTGGCTTTGCCGCCTGCCTTATAGGCACAAGATCCAGAGTTCGATCCCTGGTTCCACAAAAACCAAAACACTTATACCACTTTTATTATGACAGATGTTTTTATTATATCAACTGCTTGAGGACTTGTCAACATGCAGCATTAATGCTCATTACACAGCCCTAGAAGTAGGGCCTATGCAGAAGACACCTCACACTCAGCATTAAGCCCTGGGAAATCCCTTGAGAACAGGGGGAAGGAGGACATCTAAAAATGAACTATCGGACTGGCAATTTAGCTCAGTGGTTCTGCCGCCTGCCTCACAAGTGCAAGGGCCAGAGCTCAATCTCTGGTACCAAAACAAACTACCAAGCACAGCTTATGGACTTGAAGGCTGAGTGTGGCCCTGACAAAATTGCTGAGCTCTGAAACAAACTGGTTGTGGCTTGGTTTGCATTTAAGAGCATAGCTCTACAGATTACAAGTTTCACCCTAGGCAATCTGAGCCATCTCACCTAACAACCCTGATACCGAATTTATCTCTAAATTGAAGTTTATTTCCTGCCTTAATGTCCTGATCATCCTAAAAGCAAACAAACAATAAAGGATTCTGCTATACAGTTTAGGCTGATCCTGAATTTCACACGGGCCTCCAACTCACAACAATCTTCCTGCCTCAGCCTCCTGACCATTGGGATTACAGGTGTGCGCCACCAAGCCAGCTATCCCAATCATCCTGCAGAGCAGCCAAGGATCAAATATGGTACTGGATAGAAAAGTCACCTGGGGGCTCAAAGAGCTCAGCACAGGTGTCACACAAGCAACAGAGGAAGCATCTGCTGCCCTCTGTGGGCCAGTGAGCTGTTCTGAAAGAACCCTTTCTCAGTGAGTGTCCAAATCACCACACAGAACACAGCACCCAGCCAAGCTTGGAGGCCATATGCCTAGAATTCTAGTACTCAGGAGGCTGAAGGAGAAGATCACTGTGAACTCAAGACCAGCTGGGGCTACACAATAAGACCCCTATTCCCCAAAACAAACAAACAAATGAAAAACAAACCCTAAAACACAGGGACCTATCAGGGGGCAGGGATGGTAATACCTATTGAAGGAATCAAAGCCAAATATCTTTAAAGCCATGCCTTTAACAGCACCTGGTGGCCTCACCTGCAGAGGCTGTATGGCAGGGTGTGGGCTGCGGACACTGGAGGCATACTTGTATGGTGCCACAGCCCGAGGAGCAGCAGTAGCAACTGCAGCCCGAGGTGCGAGGTTCGGCACTGCTGTGGGAACACCTTGAGGAAAGAATAAATACAATTAAAGCCCATCAGTCTGGGCAAAGGCCCGTCAAATCCCATCTTTCCCCCTTCTGTGTGCATCCAATACCACCTCCAGACTGGCAGCTGTCAGTCAGCCCTTGCTGGGCGGCACCAGCCCCACCAAAGTCCATAGCCAAGCGGTCCGGGCACTCAGACCCTACAACAGACCAGCAAATGCACATCAGTGTTGGAGGCCAATGTCCAACTGGCCACGTCCCACGGAAGGAGAGATTCCAAAGCATGTTCACATGACACATCACACTAGGGGCTACTACTACTACTTTCCAGGATAAGCCAAAGGCTAACACAACTTTTCCACATCTTGGAGTACAGAACACTGTAAAAAAGATCCGTCACCCCACCAAAAATAGGCTGTCATCATCCAGCTAGCAAACTTCTATAATTAATGTTTTTCACAAGAGTTGCTAATAAGCAAAGAATGGTGAAAGTAACCCATACACCTAGAACTCCATTGGCTCTCTGCTACTGAATGAAGTACCTACCTAGCCAAATACAGATTGAGGTAACAGAACCAGGGCTCCACACTCGAGCCCAACAAACTGACCAAGCGAGGGCAGAGCTGGTCATCCTGACTCCCTCCTCCCCAGGCCACGCTCCTACAGGCCAGTTTGCTCACCGACTCTCTGAGTGGTAGTAGGGAGGCCACGAGAGGCCGGAGCATTACCAGTTGGAGCCAGGTGGCGAAGAGTTGGACGAGGCCCAGATTGGCGTATAGCACTTGGCATTCCTTGAAAGCCTGGTATCGAGACAAAAACTGCTTATTACTGACAAACAACATGGGCCAGAAGCAGCTAGGCTATGCCTCACAAGATGCACGCAGGAAAAAGCAGGTAGACCAGGCTAGGTATAACCCGGGCCGGCAATGCTCCCACCACCTACCTTGAGGTCTCCCACCTTGCTGCCAGCGTGGATTAGGCCTCATCTGTGCCAACTGATTAGGTGTGTAATATGGAGGTCTTCCCTGAGCCTATAAGGAAAAAGCACCTAAGCCCTTCTATTTTATAGACCTGAACCCACTCTAGAACCTTAACTCACTATACTAAGGCCCTAGGCCAATGATGGCAAACCTTTTAGAGATGAGTACACAAACCCAAAACCCACTTTTTTAAGGCAAAGTGCCAACACTGCAGTTAAACCCAAATTCTGAGGTTTTCCTTTGGGCGGGGGGAGGACCTCATACATAAACTGCAGCACCAGGCTAATCAGGGTGGTTCACTCACCTCTTCCACTACACATGTACGATTACTGTTGGATCCTTTTCTATTTTTAGCAGGGGACATGACATGGGACGGGGGACTAGGGAGGGATTGAACACGGGGCCTTCACACTGGCTGAGCTGTATTCTCCAATTTATTCTTTTTGTGTGTGTGTGTGTGTGTGTGTGTGTGTCTGTCTGTCTGGTACCAGATATTGAACTCGGGACCTCACACTTGCCAGGCAGGTGTGGCACTGCTGATCCACATCCCTAGATCTTTTTTATTTTCAAGTTTTCATTTTAAGAAATGGTTTCACTTAAATTGCCCAGGCTGGGCTCAAACTTATCTTCTTGCCTCAGCCTCTCAAGAGTGTTGAGATAGGTGGGAATAGCAGGGAGGGGGAGGCAAAATTTAAAAAAAAATAGAGTGCTGGGATTATAGCCTTACAGCCACCACACTGGTTGATTTTTACTTATAACATCTTCAACATGCTAGAACTCCAATGTCCAAAGAAATCCCTGCCCAACCACTGCAGCACATAGGCACTGCTGTCATGGGCAGGTCCCAGGAGCCATGACCTTGTGGCAGACCCACCTGTGGAACTGCTGGCACGAAGTATCCACCAGCTGCAGGTTGGAACTGGTTTAAGATAGCATTGGCAGGGAGCGCTCTCATTCCAGCCACCCGCTGCATGTACTGGTTGGTTAGGTGAGCCTTTCTCTCTTCCTTCCTCTGTGCTAGGGCAACATATAGTGGCTTAGAACCCACGATTCGCCCATTCATTTCAGTGACTGCTTTGGTTGCCTCCTCAGGAGATGAGAAACAGACAAAACCAAATCCTTTGCTTCTTCCATCCTCCAGCATTACCTACAAAATGAGATCAGCTACCTAAGAAAAGGTGTATATGGGGAGGGGAAGCTAGTCAGAAGAGCCAAAAACCTGGACTCTGCTCCAGAACTACCAACTCTAAGCCTGGGATGCAGCATTGTGATGCTAAAGTCCCCTAAACACTATATGGCCAATGGTAAAAACAGAATCTGAAGGTATTTCCTGATGCCTAGCAACACGGATACCCCTGGTAACCTTGACAACAATGTGGAGCAATTATTTATGGAGCTAATACAGTCCCAAAGCCTTCAGAGACAAAATTTTAATAAGGCCATCAATGACTACCATCATTAACTCGATAGGAATAACAGATACAATTAGCTGAGACAAGGAACCCAGAATCTAATAATTCTAGTCTTACCTTCTCTGAGCCTCAGTTTCCATGGTCTACTCCAAGACAAACAGCTATACATTAGCCACAGAGCTACTGGTTCAGGAAGCCACTTTCCCAGTAATATTAAATCATTCACTAATGGCTGTTTTTCCCTCAGCTGAACAGGTTACTTTTCCTGAAGTCTATCTATATGTGTTTCTCATCATTTTGTGTCTTAGATAGTGGCCTGGACAAGCCCCCTGAAGTGGAAGACTTGAAGGTCAACATGTGCACCAAATCCAACAACTTCCTACAAGTGAAGGCCAGTAAGGTATGTGAAAACAATGCCCTACCATAATTGTAAGAATGGTGCCTGCACAAGTTTAAATACTGCATTGTTTCTCTTCTGTGAGAAACCCGAAGGGTAAATAAGGAGTAAAATGGAGGATAGATAGCAAGAAAAACACAACCAGGGCTGGGGATTTAGCTCAGTGTGGTACTGTGCCTGCCTTGAAAGTGCAAAGTCCTTGAGTTCTATCCCCCATATTGCCAAAAAAAGAGAGAGAGAAGAGGAAGAAAAAAACAATGATCAAATGGAAAGGGGAATGGGGATTTTATATATATATATAATATATTACATATAT
>NW_022900935.1:7636283-7647161 GCF_012274545.1 Fukomys damarensis
TGCTATCGATGCATAACATACTATTATTAGTCTTTATATATATATATATATATACACACACACACACACACACACACACACACACACACACATATATGTATAAAAAGGACAGAAGAGAAAAGAATAGACACAAAGTTTTTGTAAATGGGGAGGGTTGGAAGGAAGGGAGGGCAATGGAAAGCAAAGAATTAAGATATATTATAGACAGGTAAAAAATTTCCTATGATGAATGTGGTTGTTATTACGGCAAGATCGTACTATTAAAAATAAAACAAGAGAACAGTGCCTAAAACTTCAAAATAGGGCCCTTTCACCTTTTCCTCACAAATGCCAAATTGTCAGGCTGCATGTAGATAAGAAGAGCATCATCCCTTGAACCAACAGTACCAGTCAAGGGAGTGAGGCCAAGAGGAAGTGGGCAAACTCCATCAAGCTGGGCTTGGTCAAATCAACTGATAAAGGTTCTTTGCACAGTGTTCCAGTGTCGGGAGCAACTTATGCAGAGGGCCGGGGCAAGGCCACCCAGCCTTTTTCATCACCCAAAGGACTCTGGTGGCATCTACTGCACCTTTCAGGTAGGACAGTGTTTCCATGATGTGAAACTTTCCAAATGTCACCCACCAGTCCCCAGGCACACTCCTGAAGTGCTCTGACCACACACATACCATCCCCATGCAATCAGCACTTTTTTGCCCAAGGGCTCACTCCGTCTTTAAAATGAGGCTTATACTCAGCCTGCTGACTTGATATGATTAAAAAATATCAAACAAAACATGGAAAAACAAACTCTGCACTCCCATTATTCATTCTTTTGAGACAGAGTCTTGGCTCTATAATTTAGACTGGCCTTGAACTATGTAACCTATGCTGATTTAGAACTCATGGCAATACTGAATCAGATTCTCAAGTACTGGGATGACAGATGTGTACCAACATGCCCAGCTTCCGCTCCCATTTTTTCTTTTTTTGCAGTACCGAGGATTAAACTCAGGACCTTTTGCTTGCCAGTCAGGAGTGGCACAACTGAACTACATCCCTAGCCCTTTACTCCCATTTTTCTTAGTGAGACCATGCAAACAGCTGTTAAACTGCAGCTCCAAAAATCTTCAAAATCCCTCTATTCTCAAGGAGAAATGTGGCAGAGCTGTAGAGACAGGCCCCAAGACAAATGGAAAACAACCTGTCTGGATATCCTCTGCTCATGTTTTAGCACCAACTGTCCCCAGGCCAGCACAAAGCAGCAGGAATGGGAAAGATTTAGGTGCTGAGGAGGAAGATTTAGGTGGCAGGGCAGGACTGGCTCAGACTTTTCACACCATTTCAGGGTGAGAGGCAGTGTAATGATGACCTAATGAAATATCCTCCAGAACATTACTCTGATGAGTAACTGAAGGCAAGGAGGAATAATATGCTGGAGTAACATGGCTACGCTCAGAACTCACTTAAAAAGTTTTCAACTGCAAAACCCCATACTGAAATACCTTAGCACTGGTGATTGATCCAAAGGGAGAAAATTCTTTCCTTAATTTCTCATCATCAATAGTGTCATCCAAGTTCTTAATGTAGAGATTCACACCCTGAAAGAGAAGGATCACTGTTAACTTCTTTCTCAATCTAATTCCTCTAAAATAATGGTTCCCCAACCGTGGTCCCCAGACCAGCATCACTGTTTAGGAACTTGTCAGAAATGAAAATTCTTGCAAATGCAGTATTAACTGTAATCCCAGGTACTCAGGAGGCTGATGCAAGAGGATCTCAGGTTCGAGGCCAGCCTGGACAACTTAATGAGAACTTGTCTAAAAATAAAAAAATGGAGGAACTTTTTCCCCTCAATAAATTTTTCCTATTCATAATAATAATAATAATAATAATAATAAAGAATGGGCTATGGGGCCAGGGATTTGGCTCAGTGGTTCCGCTACCTGCCTCACAAGCACAAGGTCCAGAGTTCAATCCCTGGTACCCCCCAAAACAAAACCAAAATGGGCCACAGATGTAGCTAGCTTAGTAATAGAATAGGGCTTGCCTAATAAGCAGGAGGGTCCTGGGTTTGAGCCCCAACATGGGGGTGTGGGGAAAAAATTTTCTGGGCTAGAACCCAAACCCAATTAATCAGGAACCCTAGGTTTAGAGCCTAGCAATCCATGTTTCAACAACTGAGCACAAACACATGCATACAAAAGCTGCGTCTGGCTTGGTGTGGTGGCACATACCTTTAACACCAGCACTTGGGAGGCTAAGGCAGGAGGATTGCCTCAAGTTTAAGGCCAGCTTGGGCTACATAGTAGGTCCAAGGCCAGCCTGAATTACATAGCGAGACCTTGTCTCAAAAGACAAAAAGAAAAAAACAAGTCCTGCAGACAGTTCTGGTATAATCTCCAAGCTGAGCCATTACTGCCCCAAGACTGATAAGACCATCAATGCAGGCACATGTTATCTTCCACAGGTGTTCTGGCTGACCACTTACACATGCAGCGCTCTCTCCACTGCTCTACCAAGGGGAACCATTTTCCAAACTTTTATTTGTTATTACATGTTTAGAGGTACCATTTAAATAAAAAAAACCCTACACATTATGGAATAACAGGCCAAAAGTTCCGGAATGAGCTTCTAATTATTGCCTCATCTGGCTGGTACAGATCTTCTTAAGTCTGTTAAACATAGGGTGCTTTGCAAATACTTCAAAGTAAATACCCCACTGACAGGCTGGTCCAACACCACCTCACCTGGTATCGACTAATTCTCTCCTGTTTCAGCTGCTCAAATTTCCGTTTTAATTCAGCCTGCCGTTCTACTTTCTTCTGTGCACGGCCTACAAATATGACTTTCCCACTGATTTCTTTTCCATTCATCTCTTCCACAGCCTAGAGAGGAAATGTATGTCTTTAAAAGCAAATTGCAGACACTGGCCTTGTTGGAAATTCTGTAATTTCAACCAAGTATTCTGAGAAAATCTTTCATTAATTTTATTCCAGCTCATTTGTCTGCTAAACATTTAAAAGTCTTCATCTACAAATTGGAGTTAATACTAATGAGATCTACAAGTAGTGGTGCATAATCCTAGCACTATCAAGGCTGAAGCCAGAAAACACTGTGATATGACCCTAATTTGAATGTGCCTGTCACTAAATTTCTCAGCTTCTCCTGTATTTAAGTGATATATGCTGAGAGCTTAACACACTGCTTTGCCAATTAAGTAGCTACGGTGCTCCATAATCCAGTCAACTCTCTGGACTTTAGTTCTCTTGTCTATAAATGGGAACAAACATGTGTCCTACATTCAACAGCTGACAAGCGAGGTGACAGATGAGGCAAATGCTTTAAAAACAGTTAAACACCTGGACAGCACGCCTGTAATCCCAGCCCTTGTGAGGCTGAGGCAGGAGGATCTTTGAGTTCAAGACCAGCCTGAACTACATAGCAAGACCCTGTCTCAAAACAAAAAACAAAAACCCACCCCCCAAGAGGACAATTCCAGAGAATGTGCATCCACCACCACTCAGACCACTTTAACTCTGTTCTATGTGCTAATATAATAAGCAAGGCTCTGCTCACACACTGGGACTTCCTCCTACAGACTCTTCCCAACCCTCAGGGCACTCTCACCTTATTGGCATCCTCGTGTTTTTCGTAACTCACAAAGCCAAAGCCTTTGGATTTCCCACTGGGATCTCTCATCACCTTGACACTTAGGGTCTTACCTATTACCAAAGGACAGAACTATTAGTGACACCATCTCTACCACAGCTCATGGAGAAGACTTCTCTCTGGAAACCCACTTGAAACAAATCTCTGGCAGAACCCAGACAGATCTAAGACACAAATAAAGGCACCATGCCTGGTCTTCTAATTCTGACCAAGCAGCTGAGATGGCCTCATGGCTGGAAGGAGGCAAGATAAAGCCAAGTCAAGGCCTGAAGTCTTACCTCTACCTACACCTTGTGATCTTTGTCATATAAGGTGCTTTATCTCTGGGTCTGAAGGCCTGTGCCTCTATGTAAAAACAGATGTATCCTAGGACTGGTGGACTATTAAAGGGGTTATGAGAGTTCAGGATGTCAACATACCAAACTGGCTGAATAGCTCCTTCAGACTTTCATCATCCACCTCTTCTCCAAAGTTCTTGATATAAACATTGGTGAATTCCTTGGCTTTGGCTCCAAGCTCAGCCTCACGCTCTTTTCTAGACTTGAATCTGCCTACAAACCTAAAAAGAAACCATGAAATACAATGATCATCGAGGGGGAGTGAAACATGATTTCCAGGTGTCCCAGGGAAGGCAGGTAAATAAAGGCTGACAGGACAGGTTAAAACACACGAGGTCCCCACCAACCAAGAGAGGAGGCTCAGAGACATCCCAAGTACCCAGCAGAAAGAGAAAGAGGCAGGAAGGACTATCCTGAGAGGACCAGCCCAGGGCCCCTGGCTCAGACCAGGGCTAATCCTACCACATCACACTGCCTTCGTGAAGAAACCTGATGACCTTGTTTTATAAAATGTTCATTCTGTGCATCTATGTAAATGTATAGAAAAGGTATGAAAGGATACAAACCAAACTATTAACACTGGAGACTGCTGAGTGTTGAGGTAACCTTTGCTATTTTGCTGTAGTCACTTTAGTATGTCTGACAGTAAAATGTCTCCATATACTGAACATTTTTAAAAGTTTTTTTTGTGATTACCTATAGTAATTCACCACTGGGCACACAGACTTCTAAAACACAATGCATCCTCTGGCTTACTCAATACGGTGAAGGAAAGAAATTATTTTTGCTTGATTGAAATAGCCAGGACCATATGTGTAGTACTTTATCCCCACATGGCCCTCTCCATTCCACAGTAAGGCCTGCACCAAAGCAACGAGAGGTTACAAACTGTCTCTGCAAAGGGATGGGGTTTTCACTGTATCCAGATTAGTATTACTGTGGAGCCAACCTTATATTTGTCACTGAGTCACAGGTTAAAGAATGGAGAATCTGAAGGACAATTTGTCATCAACAACTAGTGAGAGACCCATGGACAGACCGGAGTCAAAAGAAGCCAAGGTCAGGAGCTAATATGCAGTGCCTGGTCAGCCCAGGGCCCTCTCCACTCTGTCGCTGGCCAAGACCCCTGCTCAGAGTGGGCTTAGAGCTGCCTCCAGCAACCCCAGCTGCCAGTGCTCACAAACTCATGGATGGCTGCCTTTAAGGGAGAGGCAGCAGGCAGGCCATGGCATGGGCAGGGAGCCCGCCTTGGCGAGTCAAAAGGGCTGCCACAGCTCGGGCAGGGAGACTCACCAGCCCTGGAGTGGAGAGGTAGGAGCAGGCCATACTTGGGCCGAGAGAACCAGTAGCCGCCTTGTGTGTGCCAGTTAATACCGAGGTGGGGCCACGGCTGGCTCATGCGATGGCTGTTGCTCCAGACTGGGACACTCACACTTTACGGTCATTGAGGAGCATGCCATTCATCTTCTCGATGGCCTTGTCGGCAGCCTCTTGGGTCTCGAAGTGGA
The DNA here is from genome assembly GCF_012274545.1 of Fukomys damarensis. Taxonomy (NCBI): domain Eukaryota; kingdom Metazoa; phylum Chordata; class Mammalia; order Rodentia; family Bathyergidae; genus Fukomys; species Fukomys damarensis. Next base: position 7,641,778 of record NW_022900935.1, read on the forward strand.
CAAAGGCATAACCCTTAGAGCCATTCTCGTCACACACCACCTGTCAAAGAAAAGGCAGATGACTTTAGCACTGCTGGCCAGCTCAAGAGATGAATCTGTGGTCTGACACAGCCCGCCATACCAGCTATGATGCACCTTAACACCAGGCACCTAGTAAGTGTTCAACTCACAAACAGCTGGCACTACTGGGCTACTTTTATTCCAAATGTCCTCTTTCTTTTATTAAATATTTAGGAGATGTGGGTATAAACCAGTGCGTTTCAAGTCTGCAAAAGAATTTCAGGCCAGTGTAGTGTCAGACGTGTAAATACTCACAATCTTATGTTTTACAAAGTGCTTCACATAAACATGTGTGAAGAAGAAAAAGGCTAAATCTATACTTCGTTACTCTAGCATTAGGGATTGAACCCAGGACCTTGCTTTCCAAGTAGGTGCTCTACCCCTGAAATATATCCCAGCCTTTTAAAAAAATTCTGAGGATCTCACTAAGTTATCCAGGCTGACCTCAAACTTGTGATTCTCCTGCCAAAATCTCCTAAACAGCTCAGATTCCAGGTGTATGCTACCTACAGGACCCAGCTGAATTTAAGCAGAACTTCCTGAAGATGATAAATACTTCTCTGGTGTTCTCATTTACCCAAAGCAAAAGCCCAAGATCTTGCTATGTAATTTAGGCTGGCCTTGAATTCAGTGATCTTCTGCCTCAGCTTCCCAAGTGCTGAGATTACAGGTGTGCACCACCACACTCAGCCCTCAAAATAACCTTTGGAGTCTTTCAAAGTCAAAGGAAGGTTATTCAGGTCAAGGAAAGAACAAACACAACAGCACCTGTAAGCTACAATGAGTTACGGCTGAGATTACTTATTCTATTTCCAACATTTTGATAATTACCATACCTTGTTAGCCCCAATTCCATGGCAGTTCCCCACTTAGTATTTGTGTTGGGATTCAATAATTGCCAGGTGTGGTGCCACATGCCTATAATCTAGCACTCAGTGCCATTAATTCAAGGCCAGCCTTCCCTACATAGTAGGACCCTGTCTCAAAAAACCAAACAAACAAACAAAAAACACAAAATGCCAGGCGTGGTGGGGGATGTTTGTAATCCTAGTACTGGAATGGCTGAGACAGGACTTCCATTTGTTTGAGGTCAGCCTGAACTATATAACTAACTATATAGAGTTCAAACCCAGACTGAACTATATAATGAGATCCTGCTTCAAACAAAAACATTCAATAATTATTCTGCTTCTTGTCCCATGGGGAAGTGGTCCAAAGGAATGAGGACAAGGGGTGAGGGGAAAGGGAAGGGGAAATGAGGGTACTAAAGCTGTGCCATGTACAGGATCCTCATGTCAATCAAGGTAAACATTATATACTATTACATGAGCTAAGACATGGGGCTGGGGACTTAGCTCAGTGGCACTGCCACCTGCCTTCACAAGTGCAAAGTCCTGAGTTCGATCACCGGTACTGGCCCCCCCAAAAGCTAAGACAAATAAAATCAACAGATATGATGGTATACTGTGAATTGGAAGTATATACTAATACAAATTAAAAAAAAAAAAATCATTCTGCTGAATCCATTTAATTATTTACCTTGCAGGACAGAATGTTTCCAAAAGCAGAGAAGGTATCATAAAGTGCTTTGTTATCTATGGATTTGTCCAAGTTCTTGATGAAGACATTTCCCACACCAGATTTTCTCAAAGAGGGATCCCTCTGAGACCACATGATACGGATTGGCTTTCCTTTAATCACATCAAAGTTCATGGTGTCCAAGGCCCGCTCAGCTATAAAAAAGCAACATATTTCAATCAGGGTGAAAAACATCAACTCCTAATAGAAGAGGTGACTGCCACTATCTGGGAAAACAGGTCACTTCACGGCTTCCAAGTAATCAATGATAGAAGGTAATTCCACGCTGGGCATGGTGGTGCACACCTATAATCCCAGCACTCAGGAGGCTGAGGCAGGAGGATCACTGTGAGTCTGAGACTAGCCTGAGCTACATAGTGAGTTCCAGGTCAGTCTTAACTATGTAGATGAGACCCTGTCTCCCCTGTCTCAAAAAAAAGGTAATTCCACTAAAATGGGCTTTCTTCCTTAGGTATGGTGCACACATACCTATAGACTCAGCATTCTGGGAGACTGAGGATCACAAGCTCAAGCTCACCCTGGGCAACTTGGCAAGGTCCTGTCTCAGAAAAAAATAAAAAATGACCAGGAGCCAGGGAATTAGCTCAATGGTGCTGCTACCTGCCTTGCAATCACAAGATCCTTGGTTCAATTTCCTGGTATCAAAAAAAAGAAAGAAAAGATGGGGGCTGGGATATAGCTCAGTGTGAAAGCCCTGGGTTCAATCCCCAGCATGGGTGGAGGGTGGGAGACCTCTGCGCACCAAGACAAAATGATTTAATACCTTATTTTTTATTAAACTATAATATAGAGACTTTGTAGCCTGTGGCTCAGTGTGACTCAGGTGGGACAGTTGAAATTCCATTTTTTATAAAATGGAAGTTATGTTTAGGATGGCTAAGCTGTGCAGTTAGCTACTGATTAAGAAACTTACACCAGATTTTCTGCTAATTCAGCCCAGATTCTTTTACAGCAGTTTCAATTTCTTAGAACAGAAAGTGATTTAGGTTAAAAAATAAATAAATCCATCACCTACAGATACTACTGGTCACACACATGGAACATCATCTATTGCATTTTCAGGGCAAAAAGGATGAAATTTTGCTGGTCCCTGTTTCAGGTGCCACACCCTTCTAGGTGGACAGTATAAGCAGGCCCTGTGCCTAGTGGTATTCAGGCCTTTTGAAGTTTTATCTGAGTCCTATGGAATTCTAGGAATTCAATTGCCCTGATGGCTCTGCCTAGTGTATTGGGGCAGTGAGTTTCCCAGTTAAGTGCATGTGTTTACCACAGACCACATAAAAGGAAGACCAGAAGCTAAAACGTATCATCTGATGGCTAAAGAATACTTTTCATTGGTGCCTTTCCTTATGGTATTTCATCAGTGACTGACCCTACCCACAACTCCCCTAGGAGGGGATAAAGCAGGTAGAGTGGGGGAGCCCACTTCCTCTAGCCAGAGGCATCTCACTTAGAGGGGTACAAAACTAACTGAACCTCCACAAGTCCAAATGTCCAATAAGCCAAGGAATTTCTTTTCACTCATTCTGATCAAGCTCACCATCATTTTGATCTTGAGAAGGTAGGCTACCTTGTAAGGGGGAGTGAGGGCAGAAAAAGGAAGACAGATCCAAGTTAGGAATTTAAAGGTACACATCTGAGATACTCAGCCTGAAACATCAAACTTCGATAGTTAGCAGCAAAAGAGCCCATTTCAACACAGCTCCTGGGCTATTTCCAGACAGTTCTGCACAGGGGCAAGTCAGCTTAGTCTGACAAATCTGGCTACACTTATTTATAGCAGGCAGAAGTCCTGCAGAGGTATGTGTTGGAAGACACACTGACCAATGGCTTCTACTATCTCTAAGTGACACAATTTTTGTTCAGAGTCAAGGCAGGCAACAGCTAATATACCCAACATTCCCCACTAAAAAGGCCACACTCCGCTACCTACCTCCCTTTGTGTTCTAGTAGCCAGAGACAGCACTCAGCTCACAACACATGTAACTAGCCTAGTCTCTCTCAATTAGCCCTCGTCTCTGGTTGCAGCTACAGCTTGGGCAAGTAACACTGCCTCATTGACAGTGAACAAAGTGGGGACAAAAATAGGAATCTGCAGATCCTTTGCCACAGAATGACTTGTTTCTTCCAGTGACGATCGCTGCAGTTGTTCCCCTATAACCTAAAGTCACATGCAGTCCCTGATTAAGTTTCCTCTCTTTAGGGCTCACCTGTGCCACACCTACGGCATGCCTCCTGCTGCCTCAAGGGAAGGCCAACATCCTGCAGAGGGAGTCCCAAGGTGCCCACAACCTGTTACAGTCCCTCTTCCCCCACAGGGACCTATCTTTTTCAGATAGAATGAAGTCAGAGTCCTGACAGGTGAGGGAATAAATAAGTACTACCAGCCCACTCGATTTTTGATTTTTAAGGTGCTTTCCAAGGCTACAGATTCATCCAGAGTAAAGAACTCCTCCATGCCAGTGGCCAACGTAAAAGGAGCTGGCCTAGCACAGGCAGCTCTCACCTCTCCAGAGTCTAAGGCACAGAACTGCTTCCCTGGCTTCTTACTTGCCTCAAAGGAGCCACCCTTTATCAGCACAAAATCAAGATTCTTACTAAGTTCAGAGTAAATGTGGGGGGCGGGGTGGCAGCTTTGCAGGGCATTGTTTCCATCCACCTGCCTCAGAGGGGCACCAGCCTGTGCCCACTGACAAGGCCACTGTCTGTAACAGCTCAGCCTCACTGAAGCAGGACCGGCCTCAGAACGACAAACTTCACTCAGACCCCGGATTACAGCCTCTTGGGTTCCAACCCCTCCCCGTCGAACCAGCGAGCGGCCCAAGGTCATGCGGTCAACTGGTGGTGGAAGCAAGACTGAAACTCAGGGTCAGGACAACGTATCAGGCCCCATGTCCTCCATCTCTGCGTCCTTCTCACCACGGCGGCCTCTGTGCCAACGCGCGGCCCTGATGTCCCCTCCCTCCCAAGAGGACTTCTGGGGTCCCCTGGGATCCCGCGAATGCGTGGGCACTGCTTCTACTCACCGTCAGCTGGCTGCTGGAAGTTGACGTAGGCATAACCCAGAGAGCGGCGGGTGATCATGTCGCGGCAGACCCGGATGGACAGCACAGGCCCCGCCGGACTGAACTTTTCATACAGCATGGCCTCGGTGACGTCCGAGTGCAGATCGCCCACGTAGAGGGAGGCCATGGGGTAGCTGCTGGCCGCAGCGTTCATCTCCCCGCCCCCCACCACCCCGAGCCCCGCCAGGAGGACTTCTCACAGGGCCCACAGCAGGACAAAAGGTGCTCGTCTCGGAGCCGTGGCCCGCGCCGCGGCTCACAGGTGGCAGAGCGACGCCGGGGGAAGCTACAGTCGGGGGTTCCGAAGCAGCACGGGAAGTTTGCAGCCGGCTCACACGGGACGCAGAACCCCAGACAAAGGCTCTCAAAAACAATATGGCCCTCCCCGGAGTTTGTTATTTCCAGCTGTCTTGGCTCGAAGCTCCGAATTACAGAAAGAAAAAAAAAATTATCAAGTAGGAAAATCCCCTACCGGAGGTGGGCAAAAATTCTTCAGAGGCAGCCAGATGCTGCCCACGCTGGCCTTGGGGACGCGCGTTTCTCGATAAATATAGGCCCCGGGCTCTCGGCGGTTTAAGATTACAGCAGCCAGGGAAAGGGAAACCCAACCTTTGCGGGTGCCGACGCGGCCAGCCCCGGGCGGCGGCGCGGCGGCGAAGG
>NW_022900935.1:7647702-7653030 GCF_012274545.1 Fukomys damarensis
CCGCTGGCGGCTGTGGCCGACCCCAGGGATTCTTGCCATAACAAATAGATGGAAATGCTCCCCCACCCAGTTCTCCAGGAATAGGAAGAGACCCATTGGGTGCCTTAACCTGCCCATAGGAGTAATGTGTAAAACCGCGGTGAAATGCGTAATTGTTCTTTTTTTTGTTTGTTTTTGAGACAGGGTCTCACTACGTAGTTGAGACTGACCTGGAACTCACTATGGAGCCCAGGCTCGTCTTGAACTCACAGCGATCCTCCTGCCTCAGCCTCCCGAGTGCTGGGATTACAGGCATGCGCCGCCACGTCCGGTTTGGAATGCGTAATTGTAAAATTAGGGTGCATACAACAGACCACAATATAATCATAGGCGGGTCAGATTAGAAATGTTTGGACCTGAATGCGCCAGACGACTGTCAAAAAGTTCAGAATACCGTGACCTTGAATGTACTCCAGGAGGGCACTGGAAATGCAGAAGTATCCAAGGCTGGTGTGATTTTTTTTGAAAAGATGGGCAAATTTTAATAAAACTTCAATAAGACAAGATACAAGCATTGGCTTTATTTGCATACTAAGTGGCATTCTTGGAAATTTAGTTTGTATGAAAAGGCCAAAAATTACTTCTGTGGTTGGGGGTGTAGGTCAGTGGTACAGCACTTGCCTCATGTGCTCGAGGCCCTGGCATTGATGCCCAGTGGTGGTGGTGGTACTTTCTGTTTCCAGTATGTGAGAGGGAGTTAATGTCTAGGCTTGGGTAAGATAAAATGATTTCTCATCTACATGAAGGCGTGGTAGGTCAACTGAGAATCATATTACCTTATGGAATAATGATATGTCCCATATCTTTTCCTCCATAAATGCCAGGAACCACCTTCCCCATCCTTGTGACAACCAAAGCCAGAAATCACTGAAAGGTATACACATACCCCTCTTGAAAAACCACTGATTTAAGTAAATGAAGAAATATATATTTCTATGCATTTATTCACTCCAGTAAATGCTTCATCAGAGCCTTGTCTATGCCAATGCTGGAGGTACAACGGTAGACAAGATAAAGGAGGTTTCCTCCCTCCCTCATTGTGCTTAATTCTAGTAGGTATATTAAAAAAAAATTATGGGAGGAGAGAGGAAGAAGTAAAAGAAATTAAGATGTATCATATACATATTCCAACTCCCCATGATGAATAGAATCATTACGTACTGCAAAGATATATGAATAATTTTTTAATAAGAAAAAAGTCTGGAGTGCTCCTTCTATACTCAGAGTTCTCAGGGAAGTCTTCACAGAACAGCCAGCCCTGGTGTAACTTGCCAGCACTATCTCAAGATTTCGCCTACTTGCCTACAAGGCTTTTATTACTGCCTAGAATTCTGTTTTGTTTGTTTGTTTGGAGACAGGGTCTCCATATGCAGTTCAGGTTGGCCTGGAACTTACTTTGTAGCCCAAGATGGCCTCAAGCTTGTGGTGATCCTCCTGCCTCAGCCTCCTGAGTGCTGAGATAATAGGCATGCACCACCACGCCTGGCTTACTACCCAAAATTATTTGTTGATATAAATGTTGAGCATCCCTAATCCAAAAATCCAAAATGCTCTACAACCTGAAATTTTAACCCAAAAGTAGAAAATTCCACACCCAATTTCCTGTGACCAGTCACAGTGTAAAAGCAGGTGCACCCAGCATTCTAGGAGGCTGCAACAGAAGAATTACAAGTTCAAGCCCTGCCTGGGAAACTCAGCAACTTAGGGAGAACCTGCCTCAAAACTAAAAAAATAAGAAAGGGCTGGAAATTTAGCTCAGTGGCAGCATGCCTGCCTAGCAAGTCCAAGGTCCTGAGTTTCCAAGAAAATAAATGAATAAAACTTAGAACCGGGAATGTAGCTCAGTGGTTCCACTGCCTGCCTTGCAAGTGCAAGGTCCCAAGTTCAATCCCTGGTAGCAAAACAACAACAATAAATAAATAAATAGATAAATAAATAAATAATTTTAAATAAAATAAAACAATAGGGGATGTAGCTCAGTAATGCCTCTCCTCCCTGGCAAAGGCAAGGTCCTGAGTTCGATCCCCAGTACCAAAAATAAATAAATAAATAATATTTAAAAATAAATAAATTTAAAAAGGACTGGGGATGTAGATCAGCAGAGCATTCCTGAGTTCCATCCCCATTATGGGGCAGGGATTAGAGCAGAGGCAGGTTCATGAAAAGTACTGTGTAAAACTCCCTTCATGCTGGCTATGGTGATGTATGCCTGGATTACTAGCCTCAGAGGCTGAGGCATGAGGATTGCTGAGCATTTGAGGCCAGCCTGGACTACATAGTGAGTTCAAAGCCAGTGTGGACTACATAATAAGGCCCTGTCTCAAAAAACCAAAAATAAAAATTTTGTAATTAGAAAAATAAAATTACCTTCAGGCCTTATATATAAGGTGTATGTGAAACATGAATTTCTTGCTAAGACGTGATATCTCATTATGCATATGCAAATATTCTACAATATGAAATCCCAAATACTCCTGATTGCAACCTTTTTTGCATAAGACAGACTTGACCTATACACGGTTCCCTGTTTAGTGTGTCTTTTCCCCGGTACATAAGCTTCACAAGAACAAGAACCTAGAATAGTGCAATAGTGCCTAGTATGGGGAATACTAAATGTTCATCAAATATTCACTACAGAAATAACTGAATATTAGGCAAAGATGAGCACAATCCACACAGTCTTTGCTTTTGTGAAGCTTACTATCTAGTAAGAGTTTATCACCTCTTTTACCTTGAGCAAGCTGGTTCCCGTCTCCGACCCTCAGATTCCTAATCCATAAATATCTCTATTTTTTTGGTACCAGGGATTGAACCCAGGTCCTTGTGCTTGCGAGGCAGGCGGCAGAACCACTGAGCTAAATCCCTGGCTAATCCATAGGTATCTTAATAAGCTCTTCTAATATGTAATAAGAATATTGTGAAAATAGGTAATAAAATAATACACATAAACCCCTTGCATAGATGTAAATAGTGTTGCTGTCGAGTTGTATTTGAAGAGAGCAAGGAGCCTGAAAGTAAAGGCAAAGAGAACAGCTCGGACAAAGGCCCCAAGGAGGGCTGTTACTGTGTTTGCAGAACAGCGAAGACTTGCTCTCAGATGACGTGACAAAAACGAGAGGGAGGAAGGTGGGGAGGGAAGGGGACGAGAGGGAGGGAAAAAAGAGGCCATGAAACCCTTTGAACTTTACCTCAGCCAGAGATCAAAACTGCACTTTATCCATAGGCAAAGCTATAAGCTTGTTGTTGCTGCTGTTTTGAGACAGGGCCTCACTACACATTTCAGGCTGGCCTCACGTGTGCAGTGATCCACCTGCTTCAGACTCCCCAGTGGTGGGATAATAGGTGTGTGCCACCACACCTGGTTAAAACTGCAAGAGTTTAGGAAATGCCTTGGCTCAAATTACTTTTTTTTTTTAAACCCTCTGGCTGCAGAATGAAAAAGGATTAGAGAGCAGGTACAAAGATAGACCTGTAATGGGATAGCCATTAAATTAGGGGCTACTAAAAAAAAAAAAGTTAGGGTCCATAGAGGTAAAGGGAATATCTTGATTAAAGAAATATTTAAGAGCTGGTCCGTCATGTTGGCGCACGCCTGTAATTCCAGCGTCGGGGAGCCTGAGGCAGGAGGCTCGCTGTGAGTTCAAGGCCAGCCTGGGCTACATAGCAAGACCCTGGCTCAGCCTGACATGGTGGCACATGCTGATAATCTCAGCATGGGAGCCTGAGGCAGAAGGATTGCCGCAAATTTGCCAGCCTGGGATACATAGTGAATTCAATCCCAGTTTGAATTTAAAAGCTTTTCTCAAAAAAAAACAACAAACTAATAAAAACCCTGGCTCAGAAAAACAAAACAACAACAAAAATTTAAATCAGGTGTGGTGGCACACCCTTATAGTCCCAGCACTCTGGGAGGCTGAGGCAAGAGGATGACAAGTTCAAGATGTCCTTGACAATTTAGTGATTTAGCAAGATCTGTCTCAAAATAAAAAAGGGCTGAGGACGTAACTTGGGTTCAATCCTAGTACTACAAGAAGGAAAAAGGGGTCGAGTGGTGGTACATACTTATAATCTCAGCACTCTGTGTGGCTGAGGCAGGAAGATTACAAGTTTGAGTCCAGCCTGGACAATTTGGTGAAGTAGCAAGACCGTGTCAAACACCAAATGAAAAAGCAGTGTGAAGGCCCTGGGTTCGAATACCAGTACCGCAAAAGGAATATATGTGGACTTATGCCTAGTAGCAGGTACACTACAAGCATTTGGTAGGCAGTGAATCACACTGTGTTATTATAATGGGACATTTTCGAGGTTGCTAAGAGCACCTAAATGAGGCTAGAACTTGGAATCCTGCATGTGTGTGTTCAGGTAGTGGGGTAGGAAACTGCAAAGTAAAAATCTCGTAGGGATCCCTGGTCAGCATTCTCAAAGTGTGGCAGTTCCAAAAGTAATTGATGTAATACTATTATTTGAAAATAATGACAAGCAGCCAACCCCAGAGGCCTTCCTACACACCCGCACTATTCTAAACCCTGGAGAGTCACTGGCCATGATCACCAAGCTGGCAAGAGTGGGCCTAGATTTAAGTGTTTCCTTGCACTCATGCTGCCTACGATGATGCTAATAATTACAATCTCTGACATTTATTGAGGCTTACACATTTCGTGTAGTCCCTAAACCATCAGGAGTACTCTCAGAGACCCTTTGCAGAGGAGAGAGGCAAGGCCTGAGTGGCTGAGCAGCTCTCTCTTAGTCTGACCACTGGTAACTGGTAGAAAACTGTGTGCTACTCCTATTTGCTTCAAGAGAAGCTGCCGCTTCTCTCAAGCAGGGTAGCTTGGCTTCTTCATCTATGGTCTGCCTCTGAAATGGACCCCAGATAAAGGAAGGATGGGTCTACAGCCTCCACTTATAGTTTGACTAAATCATCCCTTGACAGTAGCCAGCTATACTTGCCCCAGTTTATACTCTTTGGTTTGTTTGTTTGTTTTGTTTTCTTTTTTTGGACTCATTGTGTGGTCCAAGCTGGCCTCACACTTGTGGCAATCCCCCTGCCTCAGGCTTGTGCTGCCACGCCTGGCTTTTTGTTTTGGGTTTGTTTTGTTTTGTTGTTTTTTTGGTTTGTTGAGACAGGGTCTCACTATGTAGTTGAGACTGACCTGGAACTCACTATGTAGCCCAGCCTGGTCCTAAACTCACAGGGATCTGCCTGCCTCAGCCTCCTGAGTGCTGGTATTACAGGGGTGCCCCACCACGCCCAGCTCTTTTTTTTCTTTTTTTCTTTTCTTTTCTTTT
>NW_022900935.1:7653097-7679682 GCF_012274545.1 Fukomys damarensis
TTTGAGGCAGGGTCTTGCTTCCAGTAGGCCTTGAAGTTATTATGCATCCCAGGCATTGAATTTGAGGTGCTCTTCCTGCCTCAGGTTCCCTCAGCTGGGATCACAATGTACCACCATGCCCGGCTCCCAGTTCATATTCTTGTGCTGATTTCTCACTTGCAATTTGATATTGGGAAAGAACTCCCTCACCCAGAAGAAAGTGACCTTGGCAGCCTACGGGAATAAAAGCACACAGATGCCTTCTGCAAGAAAAGTCCCCACTCTCCAGCCATTCCGGTAAAAATCTCCCACATTCTCAACATCCCCTGGGGCTTCTTAGAAATGCAACATCTGGTGGGCATGATGGTGCACATCTGTAATCCCAGCACTTAGGAGGCTGAAGCAAGAGGACAGCTGTGAATTTGAGGCCAGTGTGGGCTACAGAATGAGATCCTGTCTCAAACACACACACGCACACACACACACACACACACACACACACACACGCATGCATGCACGCACACACACGTGCACGAAACAAACACAAAAACATGATGTAGCTCAGTGGTGCCATGCCTGCTTGGCAAGTGCAAGGTCCTGAGTTTGATCCCTGGTACAGAAAAAACAAAACAAGCCGGGCGTGGAGTCGCACACCTGTAATCCCAGCACTCAGGAGGCTGAGGTAGGAGGATCGTGAGTTCAAAACCAGCCTGGGCTACATAATGAGTTCCAGGTCAGTCTCAACTACATAGTGAGACCCTGTCTCAAACCCCCCACCAAAAAAACAAAAAGAAAAAACAAAACCCAAACCAAAAATAAATAAGTATTGGGTCAAGGATATAGATCCATGTTTGAGTGCTTACCTAACACTACCAACACCAAGATTAAATCCCTAGCACCCCTAAAACCAAGCCAAGTCACACAAAAAGTTTCTTCTTTCCTTAATCTCTTTGAATGTACCTGTGCTCTACCACAGAACATGTATCCTGAAAATTGCAAATGCAATTCTCTGCTATTACCAGATAAAGTCTGTTTTGGAGAGCCAATCTCTTTGCTGCTCAAATGTAATTTGACCCATTCATCCATTTATCTATCCATCCATCTGAGACAGAGACCGCCACGGGGATTAAGGATAAATTCCCAGTCCTTTAACCTTTTACTTATTAACTTGATTTTTGGCTATTGTAGCTTTCTTCGCTGATAGCCCGCCCCTGCTTCCTCCAGGGTGTACTCTTATCTTGCTTTTTCCTCTTTTCCTCTGCCCCAGCTAGCTCTGCAGAGCCTGTTCCTCCCTCGCTCTTCACTTTTACTTTTTCAAATAAACTTTACCACTGCCATTTTTTTTTTTTTTTTTTTTTAGTTTTGAGTCAGGGTTTTGTTACATAGCCCAGGCTGGCCTTGGATTTCTGGTGATCCTCCGGCCTCAGTCTCCCGAGTGCTGGGATTACAGGAGTGGGGCCACCACACCCAGTCAGCTCTTGTTTTTTTTTGCGGGGGGGGGACCAAAAGCTGCTTTTGCTGAAAAGCAGCAGCTCTTCATTTGGGGTTGTGGATGCCCAGTGGGTGACAAAGAGCAGAACATATATTGACCTTCATCTCTTCTCTCTCTCTCTCTCTCTCTCTCTCTCTTTGAACTGTCAGTTGAACCCAGGGCCTTCACACTGAGCTACATCCCCAGCCCTTTTTATTTTTTTATTTTGAGACAAGTTGCCCTGGCTAGACTAGAGTTTAAAATCATCCTGGCTCAGCCTTCCAGAATGCTGGGACTAGAGGTATGTGCCTTACATCGTGCTGTACCAGTAATCTCTGTTACTTCCAGACTTTCACCAGACCTTTGCTCAGCTCTGCATATGGGCATGCTGACCATTAGGGAGCGTCTGTCTCAAAGCTGGCAAGACAAGGTTAAATAGTGCTACATTTATACAACCTGGCTCACTGCCCCCCAAAAAACTGAGGACACCGAGATAAGATAAAGAGATTTGCAGGGACATTCACCTACCAGCAAGTGTCCAAAAGTCACCAGCCATTGCCCCTAAACCTGTGGTCACCTTGGATTCCAGCAGAGTCTCTGAAAGACTAAGACTGCCCTGAGCAGAGACAAGACTCAGAAACACTTTGCTAAACTGAAACCGAGATAATGAGGGACCAGATCCTAGCCCACCTCAGCTAATCCATAAAAGCTGGTTCCCCTCTTTTGTTAGGGTGCCGTCCTGGAAGTCCCCTCCCTGTTTTCTCTTGCTTTCTAGCTCTGCCCGTGCCTCTCACTGACACTTACGGAAGTGGGAGCATTGCAAATCTGGGCTCAGCCTGGGGAATTTACCCAGATCCTCTCTCAGAGACGGAGAAATGAAAAAGGGATGGTACGGTGAGCCTTTGTGGTGAGCCTTGACATAGGCACGGCCGTGATTGAACTTTGAGTCACCTCGCCGGCACGGATGTGCTGTCGCCCCTAGTAACCGGCTAGTTCAACTGGTGGTCTGACCTGTTGCCTAGCAAATGTAACCCATAATACTTGTTTTGTAGAACTTTGTGACCTTTGCAGTCGGCTACACTCTGTTTACCCTTTTGGTTTCGGTTTTAGCCTATATATACCCCACCCTGAAAAATAAACGGGGCCTTGCTACAAAGAGAGCATGAGCCTGGAACTAAGTATGTGAGACTGTTTGCTCTCCTGTTGCTCTTCCCTCAGGTTTGGGACCTGCTGGCAGGATTCTGACGTTGCGGCTCGCGACAAGTGGCGCCCGAAGAGGGACCTGAGTAAGAGGGACGTTGAGGAGAGCGCCCTGCGATCCAGGGCACTACAACAAGAACCTCGACTGATCCCCGCGGCTCCTGCGGGTGAGTGACAGGGGACGGCAGTCCTGATCACGGCAGTAGTAACAAGGGGTGTAAGCCCTCAAATTCTTAGTTAAAGTATGGGTCAAATGGAGTCTAGAGGTTATGTAGGCAACTCCATACAAAAGTTGCTAAAAGTACAGGGGGTTAAAGTTAAGAAGGCTCAATTGGAAGCATTTGTGAAAATAGTGGATGAAGTTTGTCCATGGCTGTGTGACGCGGCTGAGATAAATCTAGAGGTCTGGGGAAGAGTAGGTAAAGAGCTGCAGAAGGCCTTGACCTCCGATCCTGATAGGTTTCCGGAGAGCTTATTCTCCTATTGGGCACTGTTAAATACAGCTTTGAGAACTCCTTCTCAAAGGGAAATATCTGAGGCTCTCGAAGAGGTTCATGAGGAATTGGAACAAATTCGAGAGGAAAAGTCTCAGGCCTCGGCGCCTCCTCCGGAGCCTCCAGATAGTCCTCCTCCCCTGCCTGCTGACCTCGCACCAGCGGCGTCGCGGCACGGGGAGCCACCTGCGTCTATCTACCCCTGTCTTCCTGTTTGCGAGGAGCGCCTGCCACCTAGCGCCCCGCCATTGAATGACGAGGTAGATACACGCCTCGCTCAGTTGCGACTGACATGTCAGAGGCGGGAGGAAGAACTCCTACTCGAACCGAAGCCAGCTCAGATAGCTCAACAAATGAGAATGTTAAAGGGACCACAAAGGTCTGAGGAGACTCCTCTCCCTCCGGCCGACCCTGTAGCTGCTATCTCGGGAAAGGCAGCTGCCGGGGTATCCCCCATAAGTCAGCCCGCCCTTGCTGAGCGTGGACCTTATGTCCCCACGCCATTGGAGGTGGCAGTAACTGAGGCGAAAAATAGAGGAGAAGAAATTTTTGGGTTTCCGGTTATTCAGACCCAACAAGGTGGATACGAACACCGCCCAATAGAATTTAAGTTGGTAAAGGAATTAAAATTGGCTGTTAATCAGTATGGTACAAATGCTCCTTTTACAACTGCGATCTTAGAGTCACTGGCTACTTCATGGTTGATTCCTAATGATTGGAAGGCCGTAGCTCGTGCTGTCCTGTCAGACGGCGACTTCCTCTTATGGGAGTCTTTCTTTGCGGAACAGTGTCGTGAGACTGCTCGCAGAAATACGAATGCGGGTGTGGCTATTGCTACGCTGGATATGCTGATGGGGGAAGGACCATATGCCTCAACCCAAGCTCAGATAACTATGGGAGGCCCCGTGTTCGATCAGATTGGATGGTGTTTCGTCAGGGCCTGGAAACAGTTGCCTAATGCTGTCAATCTTAGTTTTAGCCTGGGAAATATCAGGCAGGGACCAGATGAGCCTTATGCTGAGTTTGTCCACAGACTCTTAGATGGAGCAGGAAAGATATTCCCTGACGCTGAAACCGGGATGCCTTTTGTTCTCCAGCTTGCTTATGAAAATGCCAATAAATGGTGTAAACCTGTGCTGAGACCTTGGAGAACAAAGACTGATCTTACAGGCTATATTCGCCTTTGTGCAGATGTGAGCAATCAATTGACTGTTGCTTGGGCACAAGCAGTAGCCAATCGAACTGCGCAGGAAGGGGGAAAGTGCCTTTCCTGGAGGAGGCAGTGTCCGTGTGGCTTCTGTGTGATTAAACGGATCTATCAGCAAAAAAAAAAAAAAATAAGTAAATAAATTACGGCGTCATCCCCACAAGAAGTCCTTGCTATCTCCCCAGGGGGACGTATAGCCCAGTTGTTACTATTGCTTTTCCACTCCGAAATACTGTTCTATTAGCAGCCAGTCAAATTTTAAGATGTAACAGTCTAAAAGCAGAAAAAGGACACTTTAAACGGAAGTTTGTTATAGAAGGTTAATAGTAAATGAGATAGAATAATATTAGGAAAGCTATAAGTAAGAGTTGTACTTTTAACATGAAAGGTTTTTGTATGTTCCTCTTGTCTTTACCTAAGAATGTAGAGAATGTTTATGGAAATGATTTATAAAATATTTGCTTGTTGGTTTCAAGTTTGTTATAAAAGGTTTACATTTATAGTCAAGAAGAGTATTCATTCCTTTAACCCTAATTCTACAAGAGATCTCTGTTAATTTTGATCTGCAAGAATTTTGACTAGTCATAACAAAAAGATTTTATAATTCAATTGGCCAAAACCATCTGAGTGCACTCATTAAAATTGTCTTACATGTTTGTCTGTCTTAAGTGTTACATGTTTGTCTGTCTTAAATGTTCAAAGATGTTTGTATGTTCTTGATCAGAATGACGTCAAATGCAAGTGGATTGTTGATTTCTACAATCTGGTTTTATAGGATCAAATAAAAATTAAAAGATAATTAAAATTAAGTTTAGATACCCTCCTTTTGGTAAATAAAGAAGCAGCTGCTCAGAAAATTTATATCTGATCTTTTCACTAATGGGAGCCACCAAAATAATTTTCATAGCCTTATAAAAAGATATATTTTGTTGAATATGCTGTTGGGAATGTTTTGTTGGTTATCAAAGGTCTGAATTGTAGAAATGTTATTGTAATATGTTGCTGATGGTTATTTTCCGTTAAAAAAAAAAGGAAGATCCTGTTGATACAAAGCTACATTACAGGACATAAAAATTCATCTAATTATAATAACTATTATTGCTACTTTTCTGGTATACGAAATGCATTTATATTGTTTGACCATGCAGGTTTTCCAGCATATTGTTTATGATAATAACCTTTTGGTCCAGGTATTCTCCCTTCTCTTCTGCTATACCTAATTATGGTTACAGATATATTTATAGACCCACCACTATCCCTGAACAGCTTGAAGCTGGATTTCCACTGAGGAGACCGGATTGGGACCCCAACACTGAAGCAGCAGAGAAAACTCCAGGATGTGTCTTGGTGCACAAGCGGAGACTTTATTGTCCAGAACAAGGATTTAATGGGACTGGTGATTTAATAAGACATCTCAAGGGTTTTTGGACTGGTCACTCGAATATTGCATGGACTTAGGCTTATCTGTGGGACTTTGGTGAGCAGATTCACGTGTTCCTCAGGCCAACATTTCGGTACTGCCGCTGAACAGTATTTTTCTGTGGGGTTTGCTCCTGTATTGGTGATCATTGTACTTTTGATGGTTCTTTGTATTTGTGGTTGTTGTATGTGTCGCAGGATGACAGGAATGTGTCAATCTTTTGTGTTTCGTCATGGAAGTCTAGCTATGGCTGTACAGGCTTCTTTAGATGACGATACGACACGCGTGGCAATTTACTTGGCTCAGGCTCGACGTGCATAGATCCCCCGCCTTGGGATACTCAATGACGGGTAAGGACGGAAGCTTCTGTCTACCAACCTAAGACAGGTCGTACTGGGACATAAGCCCTGCGACTGATGACGGGTAAGGAGATAGAAGACTTCTGCCGCCTAAGACAGAGGTTCCTTGGCTGATGCATGATGAATGACTAGCATTCATCATGAGAGAGATGGGGGAAGTACGGTGAGCCTTTATGGTGAGCCTTGACATAGGCACAGCCATGATTGAACTTTGAGTCACCTAGTACAGTGAGCCTTTATGGTGAGCCTTGACATAGGCACAGCCATGATTGAACTTTGAGTCACCTCGCCGGCACGGATGTGCTGTCGCCCCTAGTAACGGGCTAGTTCAACTGGTGGTCTGACCTGTTGCCTAGCAAATGTAACCCATAATACTTGTTTTGTAGAACCTTGTGACCTTTGTAGTCGGCTACACTCTGTTTACCCTTTTGGTTTCGGTTTTAGCCTATATATACCCCACCCTGAAAAATAAACGGGGCCTTGCTGCGAAGAGAGCATGAGCCTGGAACTAAGTCTGTGAGACTGTTTGCTCTCCTGTTGTTCTTCCCTCGGCTTTGGGACCTGCTGGCAGGATTCTGACATTGGTGTGAAGGCCCTGAGTTCAATCTCAGTACTGGCAGGGGAGGGAGAAAGCCAAATTTCTACCTCCCCCAGGCAGTCACTATTTTATAGAACTCTTCTGCATCTTTATCTGTGGTCCTATCAGTGTTATGTACTTAACAGAGTGTCACAGGCATAAACCTATGTCAACATGGGTAAATCTAACTTGTTCCTGCTATATCTTGCATGGTGGTAGTGCCACCATACCCAGTATCTCCCTCTCCCAAGGCCAGCATGGGCTACATTGTGATTTCCAGGCCAGTATGAACTACGCAGTGAGACTCTTGACTCAAACACAACACACACACACACACAGACACACACACACAAAACAAAACAAAAAATCTTCAAACAAAACCTAAAAAGGGCTGGGGAAGTAGCTCAGGGCCAAGGCCCTGGGTTAAATACCAGTAGAAGAAGCGGGTGAGAAAAAAGTGGAGATCTGGCTAGAAGCCAGATCTTTTAGTACCTCTCATGCCTTACGCCCATACTGTTACTGGGTAGCTTCTCCTAAAAGTGGCTCACCAGTTGAATGTTACTGGGTTTTGTGGTGCTCTCATCTCCTTCTGGAGCTGATTTGCAGGTTCTTCTCATCTTAAAGAATTAGAGGAAACAAGCGAAAAGCAGTAGCAAAGTTTATTTGAGAAAGTAAAAATGAAGAGTGAGGTAGAAACTAGCTCTGGAGAGTGATCTTGGGCCAACTAAAAGAGGAAAAAGCAACACAAAAGAAAATACAGGGGGCACAGCTACTGTGGGGAAAGCCAAGCTCTCCATGGCTTTGGTGTGTCCTTTATACTGTCCAAATCTCAAGGAACCCCTTGAGAACTTCTGCATATGGGTCCTGAGAGTGACACTGGGATCCCACACCTCAGGCTGACCTCAGGTCTAGGTCATCCTAGTGAGAACCTGCTTGAGTTCCCATGAGAAGTCCATATGCAGGGCTTCTGGAACTGTCCTGTGCATGTGTCTGGGATCTTGTAATTAATAGATCACGGCTACTTCCCCGGCCAGTTTTACCACTTCCTAATGTCCTACCTCAATACTTCTGGGGACGTTATACTATACCTGGGTGGTGTAAATATTGAAAGCCCTTTCAGGTGGCTGGTGTGGAGTTGAAATAGTGGGTGTACAGTGTCTTAGTGTGACCATAGTACCACGAAGCAGACTTTTTTTTTTTTTTTTTGCTGGGAAATTGAACTCAGGACCTCACACTTGCCAGGCAGGGCCTGTGCCACTGAGCTACATCCCTGGCCCCCAAACCAGATTTACAAATGAACCAGGGGTGGTGGCACACACCTGCAATCCCAGTATTCAGGAGGCTGAGGCTTGAGGATCACTGTGAGTTTGACCAGCCTGGGCTACGTAGTGAGTTCAAGACCAACCTGAAACACATAGCGAGACCCTGTCTCAAAAACCACCCTCACAAGGGAATTTAGCCCAGCATGGTGGTGTACACCTGCCATTCCAGCACTCAGAAGATTCAGCCAGAAGGATGATGAACTGACTACATAGTGAGATCGTGCCTCAACAACACAAAACAAAAACAAAACAAAACCCTAACCAACCAAACACACAGAAACCAGAACTTTATTGTATCATAGTTCTGGAAGCTAAAAGTCCCAAATCAAAGTGTCAACACGGCCACATTCCTTCTGTAACATACGAAGGAATTCATCTTTGCTTCTTTTTGTTCTTCTTTTTGGCAGTACTAGGAATTCAATCCAGGTCCTTTACCCTGAGCTACTTCCCAGCCCTTTTTATTTTTTGATTTTGAGACAAGATGTTACTAAATGCCCAGGCTGGGCTCAGACTTGTGAGGCCTGTGTCTCAGCCTGTGGAGCAGTTAGGATTATAGGTGTGTACCACATGCCCATCTTCACATAAAAATTTTATTAAATACATTTATTATGCTTTTTTCATCTGTCTTTTGTTATAGGGATATCAGCTATGAACCCCCCCCCTTTTTTTTGGTACTGGGGATCGAACTCTGGTCCTCACACTTGCGAGGCAGGCAGCAGAACCACTGAGCTAAATCCTCGGCTCACCCACAGACCTTGGTGGGAAAATATATGAGTTCTTCTCCCCTACATAAACAAGGTCACGTTCTGAATCCTAGGGGTCAGGACTTCTGCATATCTTTTAAAAAATTTTGTGTGGGGATTGACCTCAGAGACTTCACACTAAGCTACATCCAAAGCCCGTTTTTCTTTTTTTGATTTTTTATTTTGAGGCAGGATGGCACTAAATTGTCCATATGAGACTTGACTTTTGATCCTCCTGCCTCAGCCTCCCAGAATGCTGAGATCTCAGGTGTGTGCCACCACACCTGGTAGGACTTTTACGTATCTATTTTCAGTGGCAGACACAACTCATATGAAACGGGAAGAAAACATTCATGAGAAGGATGTTCAGCGCCCAAACAAGGACAGTGACAGCAGAGACAGATGAGAAAGGACATTTAAAAAAAATTAGTTAATTTATTTCTTTACACATAACTGAAAGTGACATTACAGTACATAAGTTATTTACAACTGTGCAGTAATGTGTTGCAAAATAAATGATCTAGAAGGCAGTAAAGCACATTATGAAGATATATGAAACTATACAGTGTCCACTCTGTATGGGATTATTGGAGATTAAAAACACTATTGGAGAGTCCTGGCTGCATCCCTCTGTGGCCAAACAGGTGGCAGCCGGGCCCCTCACCACACTGGGGTCCCCAGCATTCCTGTCTGCCTCGAGGGCGGGGCCAAGATGGCCCTGTCCTGCCTCTGACCTGGTGGTCGCTCCAAGGGGCACCTGGAGGGGGTGACACCTTGGTTCACATCCTACAGATGACCAGAATGAACGAGGATCTGAAGCACTCTGTCCTATGGCTGCTCCCGGATGCTCTTCTCCAAGACTGAGCCGCCATCCCCTCATACCGTGGTCTCGTCCTGCCAGGCGGCAACTGCAAGAAAGGACATTTCTCAGAGAAGTCTGGCGTGTGGAAGGCACGGGAGTCAGAGACCGAAGAAAGGTGAGGAGAAAGGCGCTCCTGGGGCTGTAGATTAGAGCGTGTGATAGATGGGGATGAAATGACGTGGACTCTGCCAGGCACAGGGACTCTGGTGGAGGAAGGATGCTCCCCGGGGAGCCTGGCCTGCAAACCTGGGCAGCCCTGGCAGGAAAGTTGCAGACCAGTGGCTCCCACCTGGACCAAGGCGACAGATTCTTCACCAGCTGCCTGCAGCTGTTGCTGCTTCTGATCCATTGTTTCCTGAGACAGGGTTTCACTGCGTGGCCCTCGCCGGCCTTGAACTCATAACTCTCCCGCACTAGCCGCCAGAGTGCTGGGATTCCAGGTGTGCCAGCCTACTTTTCACACAGCAGCCAGAGTAGATATTTAAAACCTGTCCTATGCACCAGTCCTACAAAGTCTGTTGCTGCTTTTACAGGAACATCCGGGCACTCTACTGCAGCTGCCAAGGCTGGGCAAAGCCAGTAGTGATAGTTCTCCTGCCCACCATGATTTTCTTCGACGTTAAGCCTTGTGCACAATGCTCCAACCATTGGCTTTGCCCCGTTCCTGTCCTTGAACCCTTTCCATTTCAGGGCCTCTGCACAGACTCCTCCCCAGCTCTTCACCCCCTGGCTCATTCTCATTCTTTATTTTTTTTCCCCATTAAGTTGATTGGTGCATTTAAAGCAAACAATTGAGTTACATGTATCATCGGGATCTTGTACCTTTACAGGATATGTCTTGGTTCTTATTTTTTCCCCATACTCCTGCCCTCCCTTCTCATTCTTTAGATGCCCTTTGTCAAAGAACAAAAATCACAGTAATTCAGTTTAGCCATCTTGATTGGCTTTATTTTTGGTTTTAGAATTGGGCAATACTTCATTGCGTAAAATACAATAAATTCATATGGGCTGAGCAGAAGAGGTTGGTTTTATAGATAGGAGGCTGAAAAAAGCAGAGCAAAGGAAGTTGGTTATTTCAAAGCCAATTTCCTTATAAGGCAGGGATGTAGAGATAGCAGGGGAAATAACTGATTTTGTGTGTTTGTGTGTGTGTGTGTGTGTGTGTGTGTGTGGTGATGGGGACTGAGCTCAGGGCCTTCACATTGAGTTATACCCCTCGCCTTTTTAGATGTACTTATTCATTTTTACTTATTTACTTTTAAATTTATTGAGTTTTGCTTTTGTTGTTGCTTTTTTTTTTGGACAGACTACTATGTAGTTCAGACTGCCTTGAACTCACTATGTAGCCTAGGCTGACCTCACCTTAACATGTGATGATCCTCTGGCCTCAACCTCCTTTGCACTGGGATTACAGTTGTACACCATAACACTTTGGCTTTTTTTTTTGAGACAGGGTCTCACTATGTAGTTGAGACCTGGAACTCACTATGTAGCCCAGCTGGTCTCGAATTCACTCACAGTGATCCTCCTGCCTCAGCCTCCTGAGTGCTGGGATTACAGGCATGCCCAAATCTGGCTATTTCTTATTTTGAGACAAGATCTTGTAAAGTCACCAAGTTTCCCAGACTGGGCTAAAATTTGGGATCCTCCTGCCTCAGCTACCCAGAGTACTGGGACTACAAGCATGCATCACCATGCCCAGCTAGCTTACTTTTTTGTGTGTAAGGATCAAGGCAGTGTGAACATCATTATCTTGACCATTGAAATTGGCCTGTTTGGGAAATTTGACTATTATCTCTCTAAATCTGTTTCTCGGGTCAGATAAACAGCCCAATTTCAGGTTAGTGATTATGGTCACATGAGTGACTCCATTTTGATCTTCAGCCTATGTATTGGACCCAAAGCAAGAGTGTAAAACAATGGCCTCTGCATTTTTTCTATCAGGGCAGGAGTTCAGGGAGAGGCAAAATGGCTGGAGAAGTAGGTGTGGCCTGTGAATTACAAAGTTCCAGGAATTACAAAGTTCCAGGACACACTGCAAAGAACAGTTCACAAAGCCCTGCTGTTGAACCAATCAGAGAGTGCTGTCTTCAATTACAGATTTTTGATAGGACGACCTGGGCCTGACCTCAGCTGAGGAGTGGGAGGTACAAAAAGATGGTCACCATCAAGTCAGTACCACTGTTAACATCTCTTTTCATACCTTTAGTTGTCCAGACTCACTCTGCAGAGCCAGTTTCTTAACTTCTCAGACCTTTAGTAAATGTAAAAGCTCCCTACCTTTTACACCTCTTTTTCGGTTTTTTGAGACAGAATCTTGCTATACAGTCCAGGCTGGCCTTGAACTCACTATTTAGTCCAGGCTGCCCTCGAACTAGTGGCGATCCTTCTGCCTCAGCTTCCTGAGTGCTGGGACTACAGGTGTGGGGCACCATGACTGGCTTCCTCTTTGCATTGTTTTTTCAAAACCAATTATTTGCTCAGGATGGAAAGAACCTTAGAGTGCACCTCTAGAAGGACACTTTAGTGCTCTAAAACCTGGTAGCACCATCACCTCCCTGCAGAGGTCTTTCACGACAAGCCTCTGTAAGACAGCAGTGTGCTATGCCCCTTCAGAGCCTGTAAAGGTTCCTCATCAGTTCTAGTAATCTGTCTTTCCTAGACTATCAACTGTACCAGGTCGGAAGGCAGTGTGACTTGGCTGGGTGTAGCTCAGAAAGGGAGTGTGGCTGGCTCAGGCTCTTCCTCCCTGTCCAGCAGCGGTGTCTGCGTGCGGGAATAACTCGGAAACTCTGGCTGAGCTAACCAGTGGCCTCACAGGTTTGTGACACATGTGTGAGGGCAGCAGGGAATGGAAGGGAGAAAGCAGACGAGTGAAACCCTCCAGACAGCCGCATGGAAAGGGCCCCGAATGAGCACCAAGCGTGAGCAGAGACTTGGCCAGCACGCTCAGTGGATGGGATTTCGATCCCTGAATTTATCTGGGAGGCTTCAGAGATGGCGGCAAGTGGAGGAGGTTCCCCGCTGCAGGAGGTGAGAGGGTCGCAGGGAAGAGGTAGTGGATCCCAGAGAGAATGAAGAATCAGATGCAGAGTCTGCAGGGAAAGAGGCGGCGGTGGGAGCCGGTCTCTGTGGGGAGTTAGGCTGGGATGGAGGAGGGTGGTGTCTTTCACAGCTCCTCCCAGGAGGAGAAGAAAGGGAGGAAGGGCGGGGGCAGTGTCCACAAAGCTGGGGCAGCTTTGGGCTGATGACACCGGTTTTCTGGAAAACTTGGTGTGTGCTGAGGGTGGGGGTTCTGGAGTAGGTAAGGGGCGCGCAGCTTTGATTTTTGTTACTTTTCTGGAGCATTCAACGTGGCCAACCTGTTCCTCCTTGAAGTGCTTCCCTTCTTGGCTTCTGTGATGTTTGGCGTTTCCATCTAACAAACGTGATGCCTCTTATCCCAGACTCTGTGGTAGGAGGTGCTGAGGATACAGCGGAGACCAAGATAGTCTTGGGCCCTGCCCTCCTGGAGCTTCCAGACTCCTGTGGGGATATTTTGCAAGTAACCACATGATTTCCTTGTATTCCATTGCCCAGTGGTCCCTTCTGGGCAATTTCTTTACAAGCTGCTCTTTTTCTATCCATCTTGGATGTTCCTGCTTTATTCCTGGGTCCTGGGCCCTCCTTTCTCTTCCCGTGATACTGACAAAGCATGGTTTCTGGACCATCACAATCATCTAGGAGTTTGTTAGAAATGAAGTACAGTGGCCGGGCGTGGTGGCACACACCTGCAATTCCAGCACTCAGGAGGCTGAGGCAGGAGGTTTGCCTCGAGTGTGAGGCCAGCCTGGGCTACATGGTGAGTTCAAGATCAGCCTGAACTACATAGAGAAACCCTGTCTCACAAACACTAAAAACAGAAATAAGAAATGAAGTGCAGTAATCCCAGTGTAGGGAAAGAGGGGACCCTTGGGTAAGGTTAGAGTAAGGGACATGGGATTTTTTAGAAGGGAGGAGAAAAGTAGCTTCTGCTTAAGAGCAGGCAGTTTTGTGGTTTTACTTCTAAAGCAACCAGCCCATCACACTGTAGATAACCTTGGATCGGCTCTCAAACTGTTTCCCCCGCTCCTCTGTGGTTTGAACATCCTGAAATGTCCCTAACTCTGTGGAGTAACTCCCGGACGCACTGGATGGTCTTGTACCCTTAACAATGAGCCCATTCACCGATTACATGGGTGGATAGAGACAGCCCGTGTCCCACAAAGACAGGACTGCTGTCCTATATCCAGAGGCCGCCCAGTTCTGAAGCCCCTTGTCCCCGGAGTGGCTGTGAACTGCCACAATAAATCTGCTTTCTCTCTGAACCGTGACTTCTGATCCTTTTCCTCGTTCTATGCTGGAGAGACAAGCCCGGCAAAGTTTATGGGCAGGGTGGTGAGCCCAGATCCACTGACACAGCACCAGCAATTGGGAAGCTGAGGCAGGAGGATGACAAGTTTCAGGCCAACCTGGACAACACAGGGAAGCTGTCTCAAAAACAACAAAACAAAACCTTTTGCCTCAGCTTCCCAGAGTGCTGGGAGTATAGGCACGCGCCACCACCTTACTGAAAGATGTATTACCATACTCGGTTTTCCCATCCATGAACAAATGCTACATCTTCATTTATTTGGGGGAGCAGTTTTAGATTCCCAGCCAAACTGAGTGGAAAGTAAGAGTTGCCAACGCCCAAGCCTACATTCCGCGCATCTGCCTCCCCGCGTCCCCACCCGAGGAGCCCAGCCCTCGGTGACGCTGTCACCAAAGTCTGTCGTTGACAAGTATGCCTGACAGGTCCCCACTTTCACGGATCCTCCCTGCTCTACCGTCCTCCCTCCCCTCCCCGGATCTGGCCACCGCAGATCTGTTTTGCAGGCTCCTTTTCCTGAATGTCACATCGGAGTCACGCATGAGCAGCCTTTCAACCGGCTCTGCTGCGCTGGGCGAAGGCGGCTTCCGCGGGTCCCTCCTGGGGTCGCGAGGTGACAGCGTGGTCCCCCTGGAGTGCTGGTGACGTGCTGAGCGGTGAGGCATGGTGGGAAGTGTTCAGGTCTTTGAGTGCTGCCCTCATGTGAGATGAACTTGAGTGTCTTTTATTTCAGCTTGTTCTCTGGAAAGGAGTTCTTACAAAAGAGAACAACTGGCTGTGTGGTGGTAGTGCTCTGGAGGAGTTCCAGTGCTCTGGGAGGCTGAGGCAGGAGGATTGTAAGTTTCTGCCCAGTCCCTGCAATTTAGCACGACCCTGTCCCCAAATAAAAAATAAAAATGGGCTGGGGATGTAGCTCAGTGTAAAGGTGTACTGCAAAATGAAGAAGGAAAGAGAAAGCAAGCAAGCAAGCAAGTCAGCCCTTTTCAACTTGCTGTATTTTCCACTTTATATGGGTTTACAGTATCGGGGCTTAACCCATAGTCCAGAAGCATCTGTTTGGCACAGCAGTTGTGACGTTTTCATTTTAGCTGACCACTAGGGGGCAGTAAGGGATAATGAATTTAATACATAATGAAAGGAAGAATTTAAGGTAGTTGAAACCTAGTTTTTAACCCTCCTTTTGCCCACGAAGATACTGAGATTTAAAGGTGAGAGACTTGGTGGTACATGCCTATAATCCCAGCATAGCTGATCAAGGCCAACCTGGGCCACATTATGAATTCA
This sequence comes from Fukomys damarensis, assembly GCF_012274545.1. Classification (NCBI taxonomy): domain Eukaryota; kingdom Metazoa; phylum Chordata; class Mammalia; order Rodentia; family Bathyergidae; genus Fukomys; species Fukomys damarensis. The sequence continues at coordinate 7,668,406 of NW_022900935.1, forward strand.
AGGCCAATTTGAACTACATAGCAAGATCCTGTGAAAAACAAAACAAAATTGTCCAAACTGTGTATTCTAGTAGATAGCAAGTCAGGAATTTTAACCCAGTCTGTCTGACTCCAAATTTCACTGATTTTGGTACAAAAACTTTTCTCCATTTTTTCCCCATTCATTCATTCCCTGTTTTTCTTTGTTTTGGTTTAGGTTTTTGTTTGTATTGAGATAAGGTCTTGCTATGTCAGTCAGGCTGGCCTTGGACTCAGGGCAATCCTCCTGCCTCAGCCTCCCAAATGCTGAGATTCTAGGCCTGTGCCACCATACCTGGCCCATTCATTCATTTAAAACCAATACAACAGCCTAGGCTGAGGCAAGAGGAGTATTGTGTATTTGAGGTCAGTCAGGGCTGCATGGTGAGTTTAAGGCTAGCCTGTGATACATAGGGAGACCCTGCTTTAGAAAAAAAAAAATCTTCCAAAAACAAACAAAAAGAAAGCGACAGAGTAGAGTTGCTAAGGATTTAGTCTCTGGAGGGCTGGGGATGTGGCTCAGTGGCACTGCCCCTGCCTGACAAGTGCAAGGTCCTGAGTTCAATCCCAAAACAAAACAAAAATAAATAAATAAAATATAAAAAGAATTTGGTTTCTGTAGTCAAATCATCTGGGTTAAAATTCCAGCTCCACCCAGGCGTGATGATGCACATCTGTAACATCAGCATTCAGGAGGTTGAGGTGGAAATATCACCATGAGTTTGAGGTCAGCCCGGGCTGCATAGTGAGTTCAAGACCAGCCCGATCTATACAGTGAGGCCTGTCTCAATAAAACAAACACACAGCCAGATGTGGTGGCGCACATCGCCTGTAATCCCAGCACTCGGGAGGCTGAGGCAGAAGGATCGCTGTGAGTCCGAGACCAGCCTGGGCCACATAGTGAGTTCCAGGTCAGTCTCAACTACACAGTGAGACCCTGTCTCAACAAACAAACAAACAAACAAAAAACCACACACATACACAAACAAATCAAGCTAAGGCTGGGGATTTAGCTCAGTGGTTCCAGACACCCTGTCAACAAACAAACAAACAAACAAAAAACCACACACATACACAAACAAATCAAGCTAAGGCTGGGGATTTAGCTCAGTGGTTCCACCGCCTGCCTCCCAAGCCAAGGTCCCCAGTTCCATCCCTGGTACCAAACCAAACAAAACAAAAAAACAAATCAAGCTATCATGAACTCAGCTAGTATTTACTATTCATCTGTGATGTATGGTGCATTGCTACTGTGTATTATTGCTGTGTTCCAATAGCAGCACTCTGGGTACTGGGAATAGCAAAGACATAGAAATCCCTGCCTCCTGGAGCATTCTAGGAAGGGAGATACACGATACATGAAATTTCAAAAAGTAATATTTTTCTTAGTGTGAGTATGAAGATGGCCAAAGTAGATCACGGAAGGGGACCAGGAGGCTGAGGCTGGACGAAGGAGGCTTGCGTTCAAAATGGGGCTGTCAGAGAAGGCTGTACTGCAGCAACCTTGAGCAAAATCCAAAGGAGGCTGAGGCAGGAAGGTCAGGAATTTGAGGCCAGCCTGGGCTACACAGTGGGACAGTGTCTCAAAAACAACCTGAAGAGATGTAGGGGCCAGTGGTGTGGACCTGGGAGCTACAGGGACATCTGGGAGCAGAGCCTATAGGCAGAGTAAGGGCTAGGGCCCTGAGAGAGGACTTCATTCCACTTCAAGGATCAGTAAAGAGGCCAGGACTCTGGAAGGGAGCACAGGATGGGTGAGATCCGAGAGAGAGGTCTGGAGGTGAGGGCTGGGGTGGGAGCTACCAGAAAGGCTCTGGCCTTCCGGCAGCCTGGGAAGTCGTTGGAAGAGGCTGGGCGAAAGGCCCTGTTGCGTTCAAAGGCCCTGGGGCTGCTCTGAGGAGATGGACGATGGGACACACGGATGGTGTGGGTGATAGGGAGCCCAGGAGGCCAGCACAGGATCAGAGGGGAGATGGTGACCAGCGAGGGCTCGGGCAAGTGGAGCAGAGTGGGTGTGAGAAGTGCGAGACTCTGGATATACACTGCAGGCAGAACTGATGGGATTTGCTAGCAGGCGGGATGTGGGCTGGGAGAAAAAGAGGGACGTCAGGGAACACTCCAGGGCTTTTGTCCTTGAGCAACCAGAAGCACTGAGGTGCTGTTTCCCGGGGCCCTGAAGATCTGAGGCCTGTGTGTCGGGAAGGCAGCGGATGTCGTGGGTGTGGTTTGGCTGGGTCCAATTTGGACGCCTCTGGGATGCTGGCTGTTGATATCCAAGTCTGGACATTGGTCCCGGCCAGAGATGTCACTGTGGCACTTGTGAGCGGGGCCTCAACTCTGACCACACAGGGAGGCTGAGGGGTTCCTTCCTCAGCGACCCAAGCACTGGGCTGCATCCTAGGGAGCCGGCTTCAGCCTCTTTCCCAGCTACCCCGTGTCTCCCCACAGGACACCGTCCTCAGTACCTGGGGCCACATACGTAATGCCAATACCTCGGTCATTCACTGTATTGGGCCAGGCACTACGGGCGCTAGGCCTGGAGATCCCCAAGTCTGGTACCCATTAACTCAAGCCTGAGCCAAAGTCTCATTTTCTCACCAGTGAGTCCTGAGAAGCCCAGTGAGTTTTATTTCCTGTGCCAACCTTGGTTAGTTAGGTTTGGTTCTGGATGGGGCTGTGTTTTAAAAACAAGTGTGTGGAGTATGGAGCACACACCTGTAATCTCAGAACTCTGGAGGCTGAAGCAGGAGGATTACTGCATGTTTGGGGCCAGCCTGGGCTACATAGTGAGTTCAAGGCCAGCCTGAACTGCATAGTGAGACCCTGTCTCAAAAAACAAACAAAAAGGCTTATTTTTACTGTTGGGGTCAGCTGATGTCCAGACCTGGTTTTTCTATCTGCTTTCCCCAGAAAGGAGGAAAGGAAGCCAGCATCCTGAATTTTATACAAAGGCATACTCAGTGTCCCCTAAATGAGTTATATGTTCCAAGGCCCTCAGCTCACGTGTTAGCTTTTGTGCCACTGAAATGAGCCATCTACAGAAGCCGCTTGTGAAGAAGAGGTTCATTCACCTCACAGTGTCAAAGGTTCAAGGTCTCAAGATCAAGCAGTGGCAGGGGAGGGGGTGTTGACTGGGCCTTTGGTGTGGGCATGGATGGAGGCCCGATGTGGCAGGGCCTCTGGGAGGAGAAAATGGGCACAACTTCAACAGAAGCCAAGGGAAAGAGCCCGGCACAGTCCCTTCCAAAAGGACAGCGTCAACGCCTTGAGGAGCTCCCACCCATGCCCATGTCTTAAAGATGTCACTGCCTCCTAACAGAGCCACCCAGGGGACCAACCCCCATCACTAGGGACAAACCGTACTCAGGCTTGGAAGCACAGCAGGTTTCTTAGTCATCTATTATGTATGGTTCAAGGCCTAGGAGAAGGGCCAGGGGACAGAGATGCCCTTGTGGAAATTTCTGCTTTGCCCCTCAGAAAGCATCAGTCTTTTTCAGGCTTCCACACTGGAGTTTAATCTATGGAATGGAAATCTGCCTGACTAGGAAAGAAATCCCACCTCTTTGGTTCAAGCCTCCTAATGAGATTCCTGAGCCCTTCCCAGATCAGTTAAATCATAACTCTGAGGCCTGGGCAGTGGGTTGTGTGTGTGTGTGTGTGTGTGTGTGTGTGTGTGTGTTTGAGACAGTGTCTTGCTATGCAGTTCAGGCACGTCGTGAACTTGGATGATCCTCCTGCCTCAGTTTCCCCAGTGCTGGGATAACAAGGTGTATGCTATTATACCTGGCTAGGCAGTGATAATTTTTGAAAGCGTCTGGCTGTTTGCATGCACAGATAAAGCTGAATACAAATATTACCCCTGCCCAATCGCCTGCACTACCCTGAGTTTCTTAAGCAAGGTCTGACCTTGGCATTTGGAAAAACCTTCTGTGGCCCCTGTTGCCTATGGGCTGAAGCCTGTACCACAATGCACAGCACACTTGAGATATTCACAGTCTTCTCCCAGCCTCCTCCTGTGAATAACACGAATGTGAAGACTGTTTCACACCACCCAGGCACACTGAGGGCTGGGTGGGTGTCGTGTCACTCCCTTCACACCCGACAAGATGAGAGCGTCATGCCTTGGCTCATTTCCTACCTGGAAAAGCCCTGGGGAGTGTCTGATGTGGTTACTCCTCAATTAGCAGCAGCCATTAGGGTATCCTCCCTATTTTATAGACGAGAAAGTCGAAGTTCAAGGAGGTTAAGGAACTTGCTCAAGGCCACAGCTCATTAATCAGGACTTAGTAGCGAAGTCTGGCTTTACCGCTCGGGCTCGCCTACCTTAACTCACTACCGAGGGACTTCTTCATGCCCACCTTACCAGCTAGCACTCAGGCAGAGGGTCTGCCCCCCTCAGAGTGATGGTGTCCTTGTCACTTCTGGCTCTGTCAGGCCTGTGGGTGTCTGCTGGATCAGTTGGGAGCTGAACCCATCCAAGCCAAGCCAAGGTAAAGAACCAACCTCGGGCAGCCTGCACATCCTCAGCAGTCAGCACGCTTGGCCTCCTTGGACCATTCTTACAGAACATCCAGTCTCTTGGTCCTGGCTCCCCCTTTGCTCCCCTGCTTGCCCTGAGAGTCAGCCCCTCGGTTGAGATCGCCCCTAGAAGGGCTTGTAGCACCCATAGCATGAGTCCAGAAGACTTCTTACCTCTTCAGTTCATTTATTCAACAAAGATTCACCGGACACTGATGATAATAATCCTGGCACCGTGTTTGGTGCTGGGTACAGAGTGAAAAGTGGACCAGGCACGGTCCCCAGCCTCACAGAGCTTGTGTTGCAGTGGGTGGGGGCAGTTAGCCAGTGAACAAATACACAAGTGTGTATATAGTGACAAACTCCCCGATACCAAAGGCCGATCAGACCCTCAGCTACCTCTTGGGGAGAATCATGAGGCAAAGAGAGAGAGACACAATTTTCAAGATATAAAGGGGAGACTGGGAGGAGACCTGCCTCTAGTGGACAGACTCAAATAAAACTGCATTGGCCCGCTTTTATTAGCCAGTGAGAAGCGCAGTAGGAGGGGGTAGCACGAGTCTCATGGGACAGCAGCTATAGAGAATAGGTGGATAAGGATTAAGTTGATGAGGAACCAGATTTTCTCTATAAGAAAATGCCTGTGTATTGACTGCTGACCTCAGCGGATGCTGTCTCGCCTCAGGAGTGCCAGGTTATCTGCATTCTACCCATAGCCAGAGGGCACGTGGCCTTCCACATACTTCCTTGTGCCCGAGGCAAGACAGCACCCACCTCAGGACTGAGATCTGAGTTATGTAGCCTAGTCCTCAACACCCCAAGAAGGAAAGGGAGCAATGGGGCCCTTTGAGTTTGATTAACTATTCAAGCGTAGTAGTCAGGGAAGGCCGTAAGGAGGTGGCACTGAAGCCAAGGCCTGAGGGTTCCAAGACCCTAGCCACGTCTAGGATAGAGAACGGCATTCTGGGTGAAGGGAACAGCATGCTTGAGGTGCTATTAGAAGGAGCAAGGTAGGAATGCTGAGGAAATAAAGACAAGCTGGGGGGCAGAAGTGGCAGTACAAGTTTGGGTCTAGAGGGAAATGAGGCGCGAACTAGGGTTGGAGCAAAAGAGGAAGACCTAGGATTCTATCTCTAGAATAAAGAGAGGAAGAGTTTTAGGGAATCGTGGATATGATGTGATCCACATGATTCAGGTTCGCTGAATCTGTTAAAAACAGATGACAAAGCAAGAGGTGAGGCTAGGAGATCCTGTGGAAGCTGGGACAGTGGCCTGGGGAAGAAACGTGGCCAGGTCAGTATGGTGGCTGTGGACTTGCAAGTCGATGGACTCCTGAGATTTTTTTTTAAGTAGAATCTACCGGAGGTCTCCAGTAGAACTAAATCTTTATTGGCTGTAACACCCCTGTGGTGGGGTGGGTGGAGTCAGGGTACCAGGGAGGCTTGAGAACAGAGACTGAGGACCCAAGTTCCCATCTGTGGGAACAAACACACAGTCACTTTTCCGACAAGTTCTCAGGGGAACAAACCGGGGAACAACCAAACACTGAAAGCGCTGAGCCACTTCCGACTCTTTTCAGTGATGTCAGCAGACTGTTTCAGCATTGGGTACCCACAGCATGGAAATGTGTCTCCCACAGCCTGGCTGGGCTCTCAGGCCAGGAGGTCACCAAGCTGTAGGACCTTAGGGCACCCTGGGATCCAGGGACCAGCTGGAGAGCAAGGAATAGGAGGAGAGGGAGATTCAGGGTGGGGAGGAGGGGCGGGGGTTCCTCTTCCTGTCTTGAATGTGCTCTTCCCTGAGACAGGTGAGACTGGTCTTTGCCTTTTGTCATTTCCTCTGTCCCCTCTCCCAACTCCTGGTAGCCTATGTGACTGTGCTCCCCCTATTCTCTCTCCCCCCTCAGGGGCAGCACCTGCCATAACCCGCTCTCTGCAGCAAGGCCCGCTTGTCTTGCTGTCACCCAACTCAGATCGTTCCACAGGACAGCAGACTGATCAAGCAGGCTCTCCTCGCTAAGAAATGAAAGGAGTTGCTTACTTACCTCTTTAGCCCTTCCTGAGCAACTTGCTTTTCAAAAGAGCTTTCTGGATCACTCAAATAACCTCTGCCCTCTGCCCCACTTCTTTGAAAGGGCCCGTTGCTCCAGGGTTTTGTAAACTACTTTTGTGCACACAGAGCCTCCTTACTGTAGCCTGAGGAGGGCGGATCCCATCAAAGGCTGGTTTCGGAGAGCCTTGGGTCAGGGACATGGAGAGTATTTAATAACCAGTGTGACATGAGCACTAATAAGTGGTCAGCTTGGGAATCCAAAGCCTTGGGTCCACTGGGCATTAACCGGATGGTGGTGGTCCCGGGGAAGATGCCCAGTGCCCGGGACACTCAGAAGCATAGGGCGGGTGGGGGTCTTCCCCAGTGAGTACAGAAATGTCTGCACTTTGTCAACTAATGTGGTAACACCGAATGCCACTCCAGTCTCTGCTGTTGCACTGGGAATGGACACCAGGCCCTTTGTCCCTCCTTTAGAGGAAAATGGCCTAAGGCAGAGCTGCTGAATGAAACAGCCTCTGAGCAAAGCCAGCGTGCAGACTCTGGGTGAACAGGATCGCAGGCCCTTGACCCTCAGAGTGACCTTGAAGGGCCTAGCCACCTCTGATTGTTCTTCCTTCTTCCCCTCCTCACAGTTATTTTTGTCCAGCACGACAGCCCTTGGCTGTGGCAACAGTCTGGGCTCTGCAAGCTGACGCAAAACAGTCAGCTCGAGCGTCTGGTTCTGAATCCCAAGAGGATGCCCACGTGGGCTGTGGTGCTCTGCACTGTGCACCCTACGGGGTGGGACCACACACAGGGAGGGTGGTGACCACCAGTGCCAGGGAGCTAAGTGCTCGCTTGTCCGTCCATCTCTGGCTCCTTCCCGGCAGTGCTGTGTGGCCTGGCGGTCATGACAGACATCCTGTCACATAGAAACCTCCTGGCCTCACTGGTCAAGCCAGCCTAGGTCTGGGGCCTGCTGGGCTGCAGGAGGGTGGATGTCTGCACCAGGAAAGCAGCAGCAGCTCCTGCTGAGCCCCCAGCATCCAGGCATTGGCTGCCGTGGAGAGTGAGGTGGCCAAAGGCAGGCGGGCACAGCCAGGCAGGGTGCCAAGAAACCTGTTGGTGGCCTCTGCTCACTTACTGTTTCCAGGATATGAGGCAGCCTGCCTCCAGCCAAGGCATCCTTTTTGCTAAAGCTTTGACCTCAGACCCAAGAGCCATGTATACTGGATAGAAGAGGGGTCCTGGGCACAGCTCTTAGGGACTCCTGAGACACCATGACTCACGGCACAGGTGAGAAATGGGACCAAACCTCTGAGATCGGAACAGCTCCAGGGCAGAGGAGCCAGATAAACAGACTGGACTGACAGAGAGGAGGAGGGAGGGGACTCTGACAGGTGAAGAAGGGGCCTTCACAGAAGCGCCTGTCTGGGGAGCAAAAGCAGAAAAGGCAGTGCCATTTTTTAGAGCCTCCTTGCTTCTGGGGGATGTGGGGGTGGGGGAGCATCTCAGAAAGCACCAATTTCAGTGATTTCAGAGGTCCAGGAGCGGCAGAGCACAGCCCCGGAAGGCCTCCCAGCTGGCGCCAAAGAAGATGCCCTGGAGACGGGAATGGCCACGTTAGCCGCAGACCCCACAGCACCAGGGGGCCTAGGGGAGGGAGACCGCAGGAGGGGAATGAGGTGGCTGCTCCTGGAAGCCCTGCTGCTGGAGGCCACAGGGAGGGAGGCAGCTGGCCTTTCCAGAGGACCAGCCCTCTGGATGGAAGATGCCCCCTGACTGGGCAGCAGACCCCTCCGTTCTGGAAGGGTGGTGCCAGAGGCTCTGCGCATGGGTGTGGTTCGGAGGCCTGGGACGGGGTAAGCGAGAGAGGAGGTGCTGGGGACCACAGGGCTGGGCACTCTGCCCAGAATGGCAAGCTGGCTGTTCAGGGCTGGCAGCCCTGGGCAGCTGTGGAAGAAGGACCAGGGCCACGCAGGCAAGGCTGCCAGGGGGCTGGTGGATATGGGCGAAGGCTCCATCTCAGCCGCATAGCTGTTGAGGTGGGAGAGAAGGCGAATCCGGACAGGGTCTGCACGGCTGCCGGGCCCTTCCAGGACCCCCAGGTACCTGACGACCTCCGTGAGGCACTCCCGGAAACCAATGCTCCGGAAGTCAACCGCGAGGGCTCTGGCGTCAAAGAATCCTAAAGAGTGAGGCAAGGCGGTGAGGGTGTGGTGAGCAGGGGAGAAGCGCGGAGCTGCCCCTCCCATGCACTCCCTGGGTGACCCTGGCTCTGTCCCCGTACCCCGCTGAGGCCCATCTCCCAATTGTAAAATGGAAATAAAAGCTCTCATCTGGGATGGAGAATAGTGAATTGTGAGGATCAAATGAGTTCACTAAACTATGAGCCTGGAACTGTAAAAATGTATTATTTTCATCAGACATTGTGATACAAAGAAGAAACTCGGTGGCCAAGACAACTTCATTAAGTGGGCACTTGCCAGGTGTGGGAAGGCTGTGCCTGTGACAGTGTAGGATAAACCCCACCTGCTGATGGGAGCAGAGGAGGGGAGGGGAGATGGTGACAGTAGCCACAAGAGTTCAGAAGTCCCTCGGAGAAGGTAGCTTTGTGCAGCAGTGAAGCATGAGGTCTCTGGGAGTTGGGTTCAAATCCTGACCCTGCCACTAAACTAGAGAGGCCTGACCATGAACAAGTTTCTGCGTCTCTCTAGGCCTCCATTTACTTAGCTATGAAATGGAGAAAGAACAGTACATGCTGCACAGAGATGTGAGGGTGAAATGAAATAGCGCTCAAGAAAAGGCTCCTTAAATGAAGAGGTAGCTGTGGCTTATACTATTGCTCACCTCTTGTTGCACCTGGTTTTGCCCCCTGGTTCCAAAGGCAGCCTGGGATGCCAGACCCCTCCCTCACAGGTCCTCAGTTGCTGCCCTCAGGCCAGCGCTCTCTTTGGCCTGGTATCAGCGAGGGACCAGGTGGTTGTCACAAGGCACTGACACTCACTGCTCCTTTCTGCTCTGCTTCCTGGCAAACAGGCCCAGCCAGCACAGCCTCATAACCATGGCAGCAAAAACCAGTCCCTGGTTCATAGCTGAGGTCCCCCAGAGGGACAGCTATATTTGGAGTCAGGCCAACTTTCAGATGAGACCTGGACCTGCTGTATATTTAGGTGCGCTACTGTGTGTAAATTCCTTTATCGAATTTGCTACTTATTTTCTTTTCTGTAATGGGGATTTAACCCAGGGCCTTTGCACTGAGCTGTATCACCACCCTCCTTTTGAGATAGGGTCTTGCTATGTAGTTCATGCTGGCCTTGAATTCACTATGTAGTCCAGGCTGGTCTTGAACTCACAATGATTCTCCTGCCTCAGCCTCCCAAGGACTTGAATTACAGGTGTGTGCTACATACCCAGCTTTAGTTTTTTATTTTGAAACAGAGTCTGGTTAAGTCACTAAATTGCTCAGGCTGGTCTCAAACTTGCTATCCTCCCGCCTCAGTCTCTCCAGTGCTGGGATTAGAGGTGTGCGCCACCAGGCCTGGCTATGTACTTCTCTTAACTATAAGTCCTTATCTTCCTATTAGTCCTGAGCCTGACAGTAGTGACAAGGACAACCTCACCTTCCAGGTTCTTGTGAGAATCAAAGGAGAAAACATAAATGGAAGCATTTTGAAAGCTATAAAACGCTGCCCATATATTAATCACTGCTTTTAATAGTTTAGCCATGAATGTAATCTGAAACGTGCCCCTCTGGATGCTTAGACACAGAAGTCTCCACAGACAGCAATGCATTCCTTTGGCGGAAGGTTTCCTGAGGGTGATTTATATCAAGGTTATGAGGCAGGTTTGTCAAACTCTGCAGATTCCTAAACTCCAAGCCAGACCGACTGCCTCAGAACCCTGGGGTGGGGAGAGGCTGGTGGCCACAACTCTGCCTGCTCCCAGTGAGATGGCTACATGCTAAGGCTTAAGAAGCCCCCAACCGGGCCTCTCAAAATGCAGCTGTCTTCTTCCAGGGTAGACAATTGTCAAAAAAATATGATGAAGTTGAATTTTTGTTTTGTTTTATTTTGTTGAAATAGGGTCTCCCTATGTAGTTCAGGCTGGCCTTGAACCCACTGTATAGCCTAGGCTGGCCTCAAACTCATAGTGATCCTCCTGCCTCAGCCTCCTGAGTGCTGGGATTACAGAGATGTGCCACCATACTCAGCTTGAAGTTGGAATTTTAAAAGTTTATTATAGTAAAGGACACATTGCCATTAATTTCCATCAAAATACTCCCCCTCTCTTCCAAAATACTTATCCTAGCATTCTTGCCACTTTCTGAGTCTTTCATGTTTTTACAAGGCATGATAAAAAAATACAGTGAATGTTGCTGTCATGTGCCATCCAGTGGAGAGGCAGACTCTTGAAAACATTACAATGTGCCCTTATCCATCCACCTTACACACTAGATCTGGCACCGTGTGACCTGTGGCTCTCCCAGAAAGTCAAAATGATCATGAAAGGTAAACATTTTGAATCATTTCAGGATATTGAGACTGCCACAACAGTGTAACTAAAATGCTTACAAGAGGGGTGGGGATTTAGCTCAGTGGTTCGGGCGCCTGCCTCACAAGCTCAAGGACCCGAGCTTGATCCCCAGTACCAAAAAAAAAAAAAAAAAAAAAAAAATTTTAAAAAAAAAAAACTTCTGGGGCGGGGGTTG
>NW_022900935.1:7679854-7683858 GCF_012274545.1 Fukomys damarensis
AAAAAAAAAAAAAAAAAAAAAAGGACTTCTAGAACTGCTTCAGAAAGTGGCAAGCATGGTGGAGGATTAAAGGCAATGTGACTTCTACTGTAATACATTTAAAAAATTTAAACATTAACCATATTTTGTAAAAAGTCACGGTGCTATATCTTTGTGGTCACAGTCTGTGCGACTTTCAAGATTCCCCAACTATAAAATCACCTATCACATGGAGAAGCTTCAAGACAGAGTTCCCATCTGTCTGAAGCCTTTAAACACACAATTCTATGACTTGATTGTAATGGACGACTGTGTAGTAATAGTGGAATGAGTGACCCTGTGTTCTACCACAGTCCTGACTCCCACCGCGAGCATGACAGGCCCCCTATCTCCGCCATGGACACGTTAGCACAGGAGTCTAGGCCAGTGGGTAGAGACACCAAAGAAACGTCAGTGGCTAAAATTCTGGGCAGGTCCCCACCTTGGGGCCCACACTGGACATGGGCTGGGAGGCCAGGGAGAAAGAGCTAATTCAGGGCTGTTTGTCCCCCCACCGCCTACCCAACCAGGAATCAAAGTCAGAACTTTGAGTTTGCCAGGCAGGCGCGTTGCCTTTTTTTTTTGTATTGGGAATCAAACTCAGGGCCTCCCACTTGCCAGGCAGACACTGCACCACTGAGCTACATCCCCAGCCCATTTCAGGCTGTTCCTTAAGATGCCCTGGGGTAGGCTCACAGAACAGTCTGTCACACAGAAGTAGGTCCAAGACTGGGAGGAGCTGATCAGAGGAAGGGTTGGGGCCAAGAGCCATGCTCGAAGCGGAGAGAGGCTAACGTTCACCCAGGCCTGCTTTACTTCAGAGACTGTGAGCTCCTGCAGGGCAGGCACCACATCTGCCTTGCTCACCAGTGGATCCTCAGCGCCCAGCCTCAAGATGCTTATTGTATAAACGACTCCCAAGAGAAAAGAGCACCGTACCTGTCCCGCCGGTGGCATGGAGCATTTTCAAGTGATCCACTGTCATCTGCAAGACCTCTGCTTTCTCCAGCTTGGAAGAGCCCTGTGGCACAGAAGGCAGAGTGTGCAGCCTCCAGCTTACCTCACCTGCTGGTTGTCACAAGCTTCCCCATCTGCATTCTCACCCTCCTCCTACTGCCCGACGCCTCCAGATCTGAGAGATACTTTGGTTCTCATCTCAGTCCACCTGTCCGCCGCACTGCTGGGCTTCCCTCCTGAAAGCCCTGCCGTGATGCCACTTCTGTGTTTTCCTTTCCCCTTGCCTCTTCCTTTTCCTTAAAAACAGCGCTGCTCCGTAGGTGCTGGCCCACCTCTCTCCTTGCTCCGCATGCTCACCCAGATATGGCTTCTTTCTCGTAGCATCTCTGTCTTTTTGGGGGGGTTGGTACTGGGGACCTTGCCCTTGTTCTGCAGGTGGTGGCACCACTGAGCTAAATCTCTGGCCCGACGTGGCATCTCTTCCTGATCGTGCTGGCTGCTGAGGTGTCACCTCCTCCTGGACCGGCTCTCCTGGGAATCCAACTTCTTCCCCAGTGGGCCCGAGACCTAGTTCATCAGTGCAGCCCCAAAGCCTATGCTCTTCCCTTGTTTCTCTTGTGAAAGGTTTCCTAGGCCTCCAGGACCACCAGGCCTCCCAGGGGAAGCCTCAGAGCCACACTTTCCACCAAAGCCCCTTGAGGGCAGACAACAGGTCTAGTTCAAGGTTGGTCCTGTGAAGGTTTTAACATCAATGGACTGACTGACTTGTTCTCCCTGTCTAAGGGAAGGCATAAGACCTGCGACCCTGGAGGCAAAGGGTAAGAATCTTTTTTAAAAAAAATTATTTTTGGTACCAGGGATCAAACTTGGGACCTTGTGCTTGCAAGGCGGGCAGTGGCACCACTGAACTAAATCCCCGGCCCAGGGTAAGAATCTTTGAGGCTGCCTCACTCAACCATTTGATGCCCCCAGTATAATCTCCCCACCGCAACACCCCAACATATTCAGTGACAGAGCGCTTTCTCCCTGAGCAGCCTGTTCCACTTTCAAATGGCTCTGGGAACATCAGGAGATATGTCACACAGTCTTGTGCTCCAATCATGCCCTGCTAGTTACTAGCTGTGTGATTCGGTGTAGTTGATAGCACTTCTGACTCTTTCATTTTCCTTACCTTCAATGGGCAGAACCTCTCTACTTCAGGGTCATAGTTCGAATTCAGCTCCAACGGACACGTGTCAGACATAAAGCTATGACACCTGAGACGTCTAAGTATGAATTTCCATTTTCCTTGTCCCCTGTCCAGTGACAGACGGCACCTCAGCAGCCACTGCCCACCCGTGAGGGATGCCACGAGAAACAAGCCATCCCTGTCACCCACTCAGGACTTCTTATGGCACGACTGGCAATACCTGTTTCTCAAAGGCAGTGGGCACCAAGTGCCGCAGTTCAGAAAGGCTGCTGTTGATGCGGTCTCGGCGCCTTTTCTCTATGATCTGAAAAACAACGACAAAAAAGTTACCCAAAAGCACTTCATCAGGGCCCAGATGGACACTGACTTGTATTTGCCCACACTGTATTTTGTCATGAGGCAGCTAAATCTATTCTTACTTTAGGGAAGAAGAAACTGAGGCTCAGCAAGGAACAAAAAATGTGCTTAAGGTCACACAGCAAGAAAGCGCAGGGATGGGAGAACTCAGATCTCTTGTCTCGGCCTGTAGGATGATATTCAAAACGCTTAACCACTAGTTCAGCAGGGCGCCATCTGATCAGAATGGCGACACCAGCCGCACCACCAGCACGTGCCCTGGTTACCCCTTCAGCCGTTGGTCTGAGAGTCCTAGGTAGAAAGCTGGGGCTGGATAAATGGACAGCAGCAATCAGCTGGACATGGGGGCACAGGCCTGTAATCACACCCAGTATTTTGGGAGGCTGAGGCAGCAGGATCAAAATTTTGTACAAGCAAGTTAGTGACTTAATGAGACATTGTCACAGGGATTTAGCTCAGTGGTGCTGTGGCCTGCCTTGCAAGTGCAAGGTCCTGAGTTCGATCCCCAGTACCAAAGGCGGGGCGGGGGGGATGAGACATTGTCTCAAAATAAAAAATATAAACAGGCTTGATATGTAGCTCATTGTGAAGGCTCTGAGTTCAATCCCCATTATGGTGCAGAAAAAGAAAAGAAAAAGATGGAGAGAAATAAGCAGGGAACCTCTTTCATTTGCTTTCCCTTCCTTAGACCAAAGGAAAGTTTTTTACATTTAGAAAAGAGATAGAAGATAAGGTAGAGCGGGAAGCTGGACAAAAGTAATAAGGCTACTGTGTGTTGGGTTTTGCTCAGAAAGCGTTGCATTGACTCATTTCAGCATGCCGTAGGTTCAGTTCGGTTTGGTTCAGTTTGGTGGTAACTCCAGTTATACCAAGAGAAATCAAGGCTCAGACTGGCTATGTGCTTTGCCCTAAGTCATCCAGATAGACATCAGCAGAGTCAGCAGGTAGGTAGCTTGGGGTGATGTTTCTGATCTGGTTCCTGGCCAGGTCCCAGGGTACTCAGGGCAAACTTGAGTTGGGCCACTCAAAGGCTGAGGCGGACACTCACCCCTCTGCGTTTCTTCCTGGCTTGCATCTGCGCAGGGCTGGGGGTGGACAGCGGCCTGGCCATCTGGCTGGAGAGGAAGAGAAAGGCTGGTTTCTCAGAGCTGGGGGCCGCATCCCTGGCCTGGGCTGACCTGGGAAGCCGAGCTGTGGGAGGCACTGTCTGGGCGGCTTCGAGGCCCTGGCTGTGCAGCGCTGCGGGGCTGCAGTGGGAAGGGCGCCTGCTCCCACTTTCTCCCTGGGGCCCATTTCTGCAAGGGCTACGTCCTCCCATCACCTCGAGGCTCCAGTCCCAGCCTTGCGGCGCCCTGGGGTCCGATCTTGGCACGGACCTGTCTTGCACGCCTGGCCCCGGGCCCCTTGCGGTGGCGGCCATGGAGCAACCAAGAACTGCAGCGAGGCCCTCGGGTCCTGCAACCCGATCCAGGGGGGCGGGCGG
>NW_022900935.1:7684048-7690270 GCF_012274545.1 Fukomys damarensis
CTCCGGCCTCCCAGAAGTCCCGGCCCGTAACCTCGGCCTCGCTCCCACCCGGGCCTGTCTCTGCATCCCTGGCAGCAAGATGGATGTTAGCTCCCACCCAGTAGCCCCGCTACGGAGGAGAGGGTTTACTGCCCAGACTTTGACCAAAACAATCTCCAGCCCAACTGCTGGACCTCTCAAGGGGTGTTTGTTCCAAAGGCTCCCTCACAATGGAGAGGTTCGTCAGGCAGCCCTAAGGCATCGTTCTTGGGCCCAGACTTTGAGAAACCCCATTCAGCCCCGGGGTCCCCGCCTTTCCGGTGCTCAGCTCCACCGCTTTGGACAAGATGCTTCCCCTGCCATTTTGGATGCTAGAGGGCAAGCATCTGAACAGGAACTCATGGCCTTGCGTTTAACCCCATACCGGCTCCTTGGTGCCCTGGATTCCCCACTTCAGAACCCTGGCACTGTCTTTGATTCTTCCTCTGTCCTCACTCACACATCAAAACCCTGCCATGTCTAAAATACTTATCGTGCCGGGCATGGTGGCCCACGCCTGTAATCCCAGCACTTGGGAGGCTGAGGCAGGAGGATCCCTGTAAGTTCGAGACCAGCCTGGGCTACGTAGTGAGTTCCAGGTCAGTCTCAACTACATACTGAGACCCTGTCTCAAAAAAAAAAAACAAAACAAAAAACCAAAAAACTTCTCATGTCTAAAATACATCTCACGTCTGTCCTCTCTGTGTCCATAACCCCTCTCAGGACCACAGTTCTGCCATCTCTCACCTAGAAGGCTGCAACGGCCTCTTGTTGGGTCTCTCTGCAGGCAATGGTCATTTAAATGCAAACCTGATCTGGTCATTCTTAAACCTCCTCAGGGTCTTCCCAGGGTGTTCAGGCCACCATCCATCAGGTGGACCAGCTGGCCCACCCCCTCTCAGACCCAAGTCTGGCTTGCTCTGCAAGCTCCAACCTGTGTGTATCACCCCCTGCCTGCAGTTCCACACGCTGCTACTGCTTCCCTCTCCCCTCAGATCTCAACGCCGATGTCCCCTCCTTTGGGATCCTTTTCTGACCTCTACCTTCCTACTAGATGTCCTCTGCTCGAGACTCCTAGCCTTTTGCGTTCACTGCATTTACGCCAAATATGGTTATTCGATTAATGTCTATCTCTCCCACACATCCATAGGCCCCATGAGGCCATGAACCACATCAGTTTCATTCACTGTTGTAGTCCCCGGCCTCAGCAAGTGCCTGGAGCATGGCAGAACCATGGAAGAGCATCCTCCTGCTGCCCTTGTCTTTGCATCACTGAAGAACACAGATTCAAACATCAAATCTACGTTCCAGGCCTTTGTGGACTAGGAGGGTGAGTGTGTTCTTGGCATGTGAGGTTGGGTCGTTTTCATCAACACCTCAAAGAGAGAAGGGTGTAGGAGAGACCAGATTGCATTTGTTGGATCCTACTGCTGTGCCCTGGCTTTGTCTGGCCACATCTGGAAAGGGGTATCTTCAACCTAAACATCTGGACAAGGAGATCTGGCAAAAAAAAAAAAAAACCTGGGAAAGCTCCCAGGAGGCAAGGCCCAGCCAGCTAGGTCCAGAGCTCAGACGGCCAGATCCTGAGATCTGTAGGGCAGCTTGTTTACAAAGCTTCCCCAATTCGCTGGGGACCAGCCCCAAGAGCCAAGGCACGCTAAGAAACGCGGCCTTTGTTTCTCATTGCTGGATAAGGCTCCTCTCTGGGTATTGGGTTATCTGTTTGTGCGTCACTGCTGTTAGCCAGATCCCTCCCCAGGGACCATCTTTCGGAGGCTGATGCACCCATTCCAGGGCTAGGCAGCTGTTATTCCTTCTTCTGGCCAGTTTTTCTCTGCAGCAGCTTCTACCTCTCTCTTATATCTCACCGGAAAATCTCACTCTATTCTCTTGGTACCACTACAAGTGTTTCTCACCTTTGAGCCTCATGAAGGTCCCATTTCACAGATGAGGGTGCTGAGCCTCAGGGAGCTAATTCAGCTTGCCCAGCCCATGCAGCTGCTGAGGAGCAAAGCCAGCATGAGAATCCATGTCTTCTGGCTCCCAATTCAGCATTGTTTTCCTTCCTAAGTCCCACTTCCTGCCTGTCTGAATACTCCTCCAGTCTTCTCCTCCTCAAAGCTCCTGGCCAGCACTCACTCCAGCCTGTGATCTGGCCCTGACCACTTGAGGAGGGGGTAGGAGCCTCTCCCCTGACGGTCTGAAAATAAGGCAGATTTTCATGGACCCCAAAGGAAACAGTGACCCAAGACCTGCTCCACTGGCCTCTTTCAGGCCCCTAACCAGAATTTCAGGGCAGTCTCTGAGGGTGAGATGGTTTTCCATGTGGTCTGGCTGCCAGTCCTGAACACCTCCAGTGCTGATTCTACCTGGGAACTCCCCCACTGAGCCTTGGCCAATGACCCTACTCATTTTTGTTGTTGTTGTTGTTATTTTGTTGTTTGTTTTTTGTTTTTTGGGGGTACCGGGGATGGAATTCGGGTCCTTGTGCTTGTGAGGCAGGTGAGAGAACCAATGAGCTAAATCCCCAGCTTGTTTTTGTTTTTGAGACAGGGTCTCACTGTGTAGTGCAGACTGCCCTGGAACTCACAGTGTAGCCCAGGCTGGTCTTGATCTCACAGCGATCCTCCTGCCTCAGCCTTCCAAGTGCTGGGATTACAGGTGTGCACCGCCAAGCCTGGCTTGACCCTACTCTCTTTGTATTAACCAAGGGCAGAATCCAAATGCTTCAAATGAACAGATCTCGGAGGGCATGGAGCCCATTTGCCAAATGAGAACATTCAGAGTTGGGAAGGGATCTCCCGCAGGCCAAATGAGAAGAGAATCCGGATGTAGAGCTGCAGCTACTGCCTTTTCTATTGCCAGTGCTCTCGCCAACGCACCCCAAACATTCTTGATTCCATCATTCGTATCTCATAGCCAGTACTTTTGGTTTCAGAGAGTCCCTCTACATCCATTTGTCCCATTCATTGTATATGGGCCAGTAAGGTATTATTTGGGCCATTTCATTTTTAGGAAAAATAATCTTTTTTTTTTTCTTTTTCAGTACTAGGGATCGAACTTGGGACCTTGCACTTGCAAGGCAGGCGGCAGAACCAGTGAGCTAAATCCCTGGCAATAATCATTTTATAGGTAGGGTGACAAATACAAAGAGTTAAGAATGTTCCCAGTAAGTCCAGTCTTCAGATTTCTAGGCGTTTCATTAGACCCTGCTGCTCAGACCAGCTTGAATGTCCCTCCGACCACTCCTGAGAAAGCAGCACATGGAAATTCCCCTGGACCAACAGAAGGAGATCTATGCTTTATGTACAAATGACATCAAAATCTCACCCTGGGAGGCAGGTATTTATATTTCCATTTTGTAGGAAAGGAAACCGAGGCCCAGAAAGAGGTATAAAGTTGCTCGCACAAATTGGAGAGAGCCAAACTTGCATCTGACTTCAAAGGCCAACATGTGCCTTAAAGCATGTGGTAAACACCCAGACCCTGCCCCGGAATCTGGCATGTGACCAGCGCTCTTTAGGGTTAGGGTTAGGATTAAGGTTAGGGTTAGGGTTAGGGTTTGCAGACAGTTAAAGGAGAAGCTGTACGCTATTTGGACCCAACATGTATCAGAGCCCAGATTCAGACAGGAGCTCTGTGGGTGATTCTCACAGATGGGGCAAGATGCTAGCACCAAACAGATGTCCGCAGTGGCAACGGAACACGGCCTGCTCTTGCTCTCATGTCTCTGAGTGTGGGGCATTTGTGCCCTGCCTCTGACCCGGAGGTGGCTGGCTGCCCCAGCCCTGCGGCCCCTGTCACTGTTTATGTGGCTTTCTTTGTGCATAAAGCTCTTCTTCCCTGGGAGTTCCCTGAGGGCAGAGGCCTAGCAGGATACATCTGGGCCCTGATGCCATCTCAGGGTCTGGGCCACAGCAGGCACGGTTCCGCAGCCCCTGAATTGAAGCATTTATGTCTGCCGGGGGGAGGGCCCTTTGGGGAGTGCTACAAAGAGGCATCTATAAGTCAGCCTCTGCCAGATGTCCAACTGCTTTCCCTCCTCTGAGGGGTGTGCTCTTCTATGAACAGTCTCTAAAAATGTGCTCTGGCTTAAAACAGCAAAATGCTGTAGAGGAAAAAACTGTCCACTGACCCTTTATGTCTTACCCCTAATGGTGACACCTTCAAGAAACCCTCACTACCGTATATGGTTGTGAGTGGCCTCTTCCCATGCAGGTGCCCTCACAGCCTGGTCTGGCTCTCTTTCTAGTCTATCCAGTCTTTGTGTGACCTGGCAGTCACTGCCCAGGTTGCAAACCCACAGAGGACAAAAGTCAGCTCAGCGGGGTGTGGTGGCGCATGCCTGTAATCCCAGCACTCGGGAGGCTGAGGCAAGAGATTTGCTGTGAGTTCGAGACCAGCCTGGGCTCCATAGTGAGTTCCAGATTAGTCTCAACTACATAGTGAGACCCTGTCTCAAACAACAAAAAACAAAACAAAACAAAACAAAAAATTCAGCTCTGATCAGCTTTGTCCTCTGGCATTGATTTTGTGCCTTTGATACATGAGGACCAGATGACATTGAATTTGAGGGCCTCTACACCACCATGTGGTGCTGGGTCCTTCCCCTGCTAGTAGACGTAGGCTCAGAGACTTCTTTCTCTAAATAGCAGATTCTGCTAAACAATTTTAAAAAGGTTTATCTGGTCATAGGACATTATACTATACACCTAAAACCTAATGTCCAAGGTGTAAAAGGAATGTGTGTTGCCCGACTCCCTATCACAAGCTACAAATAATTGGTAGTCAGTGACATTTTACTTTGAATTTATTCATTTATGGTGCTGGGGATCAAAACCAGAGCCCTGTGCATGCCTTGCACATGCTTGGGAAACACTCTACCACTGAGCTATATCCCCACCAAGATTTGTGATTGAGCCAGGATCACCTGATTTCAGAAAACTGGAGACCACTGAAATCATAAAGTGCCCTAAGAATGAACTAAATCCCCTGCCAGTTCTGTTCTGGAGAGCTAGATTTGAATGAGCAAGAGAGGCGAGGAAACTCTCCCCTTCCCACACCCCTCCTCTTACATTTTACTCATAAGAGGAGAGACTCAGAAAAACCGGTGGCTCAAGGCTACACAGTGGTGGAGTGCTTGGCTAGTATGTGTGAGGCCTTGGGGTTCGTACCCAGCAGCAGAAAGGAGAAGGAGGAAGAAGAGAAGAAAAGGAAAGAAGGAGAGAAAGGTGGCTATGTGGGGACTTGGTGGCAGAGGGGGAGCTGGAACCCATTCCTGCAGAATCCAGTCAGTCCCTGCCACTCTTAAAGCATTTGCTGAGCCCTTGAGTCAGTTATATTCCTTACACCCATTTTGCAGATGAGGAAACTGAAGCTTAGCGTTCACAGACCCGGCAGGAGGAGGCGGGTGGTAGAAGTGTACTAGCTCAGTTTATTCTACAGGTCTGAAGGCAAGAACTGAAGGACCACTGGCAGCAAAGTTGTTTTGGAAGTCAGATCTCTGGAATTGGAGTCCAGGCCTTACAAGTCAGACAGTGTTGACCTCATTACCCAAACCCAACTTCCAAAGTCCAATTTGCTCAAAAGAGGAGAGATTTCCCTTCCTGTGTTTTGTGGACTACATGAAGACTGCACCTGAACTAGGGTGAAATAGGGAAAGTGTGGCTTTTCTGCACCGTGAGCAGATTCTGGGCAGGGAGTGTGGCACCAACAACCTATGGAGGTTCGCTAAAGTCTTCAGGAAAATGCGCCAGTGGTGGTGTGTGTGTGTGTGTTTGTGTGTGTGTGTGTGTGTGAGGGGCGTGAACAGACCATCCCCACCTGGCAGTCAGACCCCAGAGCTGAACTCTACCTCCATCTCAACATCCGGAACACGGAACAGCCGAGCGCATCCAGGGATTGCCCGCGCTTGTGCAACACCACACGCTGCACACGCCCGCGCACATCCACTGACACCTGCCAGCTGTGCAGCACCTGTCCCATTCACAGGCCAAACCCAGGGGACAGCTCCTGCTCGGGAACTGGTCGTGGCGCCCCCCACCCTGGCCTTACCTCAGGTCGCCTTCGCTGCCCAAGTCGATGGCTCCGTCGGACTCACCGTCCGAGCTACTCTGCTCCCTGGGCCGCTTCATGGAGAGCGCAGGCTGCCAAGTTCTCGGCCGCCGCGCCGCCGGGTGCTCGGCTCTGAGTCTGCCCTCCGCG
>NW_022900935.1:7690387-7715504 GCF_012274545.1 Fukomys damarensis
GCGCCACCAAGCCGTGGGAAGGCCCCGGGCGGTCACCGCCTCCACCGACCGCTGGGAGGTCCGGCTCTGCCGGCCGGCAGCAGTGCAGCGTACTGGGTGGCCTTGGGCAGGTGCCCTGGGAGGTCCCACGGGAAGGCAGGGGTGTTCCGATCTGTACCTGGTGTGCCCTGGGCGCTGCTGGCGGGTGGAGCTGCTGCTCTGGGATGCCCCAGCCTCCCCTGAGGGCCAGCCCGGTGCCTTCCTGCCTCCCGGGGTTATGGGGCCCTCAAACAGTTTGGTCTGGTGAGGTTGGTAGGGTGGCTGTGACCTGCTCCTCAATAGGAACTCCCCAGCAGCTCCTCCCTTAGGAACCCAAAGCACATGGAGAAGTGGAGTGTGTGTGTGTGTGTGTGAACACCATAGAGTACTCAGACCTGTGAGAGGCTGTGGTCAAGTTCAAAATATACTCAGGTTGCAGCGTGGCCCACAAAGTTGGGCTCTGGCCAAGGTGCTTGAGGGCCTGACTTCCTCATAGTGGTTGGTGGCATCCTTGGAAATCGGATTCCAGCTCACCAGAGACAGAACTGTCCTTGGGGAAGCCTGATTACCCGGTGAGAAGAACATGCCTGTGCTTCCTGCCACAGGGACCCACACTTGGCAGGGTACCCAAACAGGCACATACAGACCTAACGTACAGGAACACACTGGCACAAGCAGTTCTTATCAGGAGGCGCGGGTGGTCACCCCAGCCACACCTGTGAACACTTCTTCCAGATGCCCCCAGCATTCATGTGATCTCTCAGGGCATGGGCTAGTGCGGCAGAAAGCCCCATCATCATAGAAGGTGCACAATCTGTGCGCTCTGGATGCCCTGGACAAGCAGAAATCAAGGAAGCCTTGGGTGATATTTGCCGTGTGTAACCGGCTGAGATGGCAAGGTTTAGCACAGGAGCAGGTTTCAGGCAAAAGTCAAGGACTCTGGGGTGGATGTATTCATGTGAGATGTCCCAGGTCATCGCAGTGCACAGTTAAACAGGGGGTCTGGAGTTCAGAAAAGAAGTCTGAACCAATTACTTAAGCTTGGAAGTCATTGGGTAACAGATGGCATTTAAAGCTTTGTGAGCAGACGAGACCACCCAGAAAGTGTGGATGGGCACAGAAGGTGCCTAATGCAATATTTAGCATTTGTTGAGCACTCATCGTAATACCAGAAAAGGCACGAAGCGTTTTGTAAGCATTAACTCATTTCACCCTTGGCAACCTACAAAGTAGTAATAGTATCATCCCCACTTTACAGATGAGAAACAAGGCACAGAGAGGTAGAAAAGCATTCAGGCTAAGGTCAACAGGTTATAAATGGAAGGGCTGAAATTCAGTAAGGCATTTTGATCCCAGAGCCAAACTATGAGGCTGTATATACTTTGTAGACTTCTTCAATATTGGGCTATAGGCTCTAATACTAAGCCTAGTGCCATGCCATCAACATGAAGGGCTTAATAGCCATATATGGACAAAAGCCACATATGGCTATTAAGCACTTGAAATGAGACTGGCCTGAATTGCTGGGTATAGTGTGGGTGAGACACAAAGTAGACTTTTTTTTTTGTCTTTTTAATTTTTTTTGGTACCAGGGATCAAACTTAGGACCTTGCACTTGCAAGGCAGGTGGCAGAACCACTGAGCTAACTCCTTTGCCCTGCACAGCAAAATTTTTTGGGTTTTTTTTTTGTTGTTGTTGTTGTTGTTTTTTGAGACAGGGTCTCGCTATGTAGTTCAGACTGCTCTGGAATTCACTACATAGCCCAGGCTGGCCTCAAACTCACAGTGATCCTCCTGCCTCAGCCTCCTAAGTGCTGGGATTACAGGCATGCTCTACCATGCCCAGCCTTTTTTTTTTTTTTGGAAAGTAGAATTTTTAAAAGCGAAGTACCTCATTGATCTTTTCATACTGATTGCATGTTGAAATGGCAATATTTTAGATTGATTAGCTTAAATAAAATATTCAACTTTTTTCCAAGAAGATTGAACTCAGGGACTTGTGTACACTAACCAAGAGTCCTACCACTGATTACCTCCCCAGCTCCTCTTTTTTTTTTTCAATGTGGCCACTAGAACATTTTTAATTGTATATTCATCTCCCATGATATTTTTTATAAGGCAGTTCTAATCCAGTGCAGGGTTTTCCCACCTTGACATTACTGACATTTGGGGCTGGATAATTATTGTGTGGGCCTGCTCTGTGGATTGCAGAACGTCCAGCAGTATCCCTGCTAGATGCAAGGAGAACCCCCCAAATGGTAACCTTTGATAATGTCTCTATCTAATATCAAATGTTCCTGGGAGATGAAGCTTCCCCTAGTTGAGACGCACTGGTCTTGAGAAACTCCAAAATTTCAGGGTTAAGTAGAAAAGAAAGAGCTGCCAGAGTGGACTAGAGAGGATTCGCCAGGGAGACAGAAGAAAGCCAGGCTTGGGCAAGGTGGGAGCTAAGAGAGAGTTTCATAAACTAATTGAATTGGAGGTAGACATGTTTTGTGTTCACTGCTGGCCTGCCTGGCAGGTGATAGGTGTTCAATAAACACTGGTTGGCAGAATTCTAATTTAAGAAGCTTCACTGCTGAGAAAGCAAGCCGGGCTGGTGAGAAATGTGGAGTCCAGGATTTGCTTGCTTTTGCTTTGGCTTAAGATGGGAGAGGGTAGAGCTCGGATCAACTGACAGGAAATGCTCACTCTGTGGGACTTTTATGAAAAGGTTTCCACCTTGATTGTAAAGTTCTCGAACCATTTTCGTTGTTCAGAAACATTTTTGTTGTTCAGGATCATGTCCCTTAGTGCCCAGAAAAGAAGCTACAATATAGAAAGAATTCTGAAATATTTGTAAAACAGAGAAATAATAATCATTAAAACAATCTTTATTGCATTTAACACGTGGAAGGCCTTGTCCTAAGCACTTTGACGTGTATCAACTCTCGTAAACCTCACAACTCCTTAAGAGACATTTTATTATCTCACTCATGAAGACTTGGGTTATATGACTTACCCGAGACCACATAACTAATAAGGGGATTCTAACAGAAAGGCTGGCTCTGGAATTCATGCTGGTAAGTACTGCATCACACGGTAGAGTGTGGTGGACCAGTCAGGCACAAGGGCTGGGTGAGACAGGAAAAAGCGGGAACGAATCTGAATGCTGCCGAGCTCCTCTCTGGGTAACTGGTGGGCGGAGATGACGACCGGAGAGACTAGAATGGGACCCTGGGAAGGAACAGCCAAAAAACTCTTGGCAGAAGGGGAAAATCAGCCAAGAATGGAGCACTACAGCGCAAGGTGAGAGAAAGCCAGAGAAAGGCCATTGGTCACCAGCCCAAGGGCTCTAAGGAGAAGACATGTGACCAGAGGCCCTGGCGTGAATGCCCAGAGGAAGAGAGGAAAGGCCCAAACTCCGTGCTCTTGGAAGAGTTTGAGGTTGCAGAGTTAGGCTTGGAAATGGTGTTGGTTGATGAGCAAGGGAACCTCAGGCCACCCAGAGCTCGCAGGAGGATTTTGCGGGCTGTTGGAGAGGGGCTCGGTAGTAGGCAGAGGATGGAGCCTGGGTGGCTCACAGGGCTCAGGCAGCCTCAGGGGAGGAAGAGAGGAGACCATGACTCTTCCTACATGTGCCGGAGCTGATTGAGCAAAAGGTGGTTTCCAAGGGTCAGTTTCAGCTCCTGTGGCCAAACGCTAGGTCTGCCTCAACCTCACAGGGAGATCACTAAGATGTCATGGCTCTAGCGCCAAAGGGCTGACTTGCAAATGGGCCATGTGCTAGATCAGGATTCTGGAGACCTCTGTGGGACCAGCCACTGGGCCTCTAACCACTGCATGGTGGAGGGCTGTGGGGGCTCCAGAGGACAGGGTGACGGGCTAAGATGCCCAGGGAAGGAGATGGCAGTTATTCATTGTGCAGTAATTTATGTGTATCTCGGGGGCTGCTCTGTAATCCCCATAAAAGCAGGGACTGTGTCAGGTTGGGCACTGTCATCCCCAGAGTCTGGCAGTATCAGGCGCATAGTAGGTATTTGTTAAGTATTGGCTGAGTATTCAGTGATTGGGAGGGGAGCTGAGGGCTCCTGAAGTCCATGGGGGAAGTGATGCCTGGTTTTGGGGGTCACAGCAGAGTCACAAGGTGCCACTGAGCCTTCCCTCTGCAGGAACCTGCCCTTCCCTAGCTGTCTGGATACTGAGACCCAGAGAGGGACAGAAACACGTCCAGGGCCACACAGTGAGGTTTTGGTATTCTCATCTGTAAAGCGCGATGATAAAAAAATTTACCTTCCAAAATGTCTAAAGGAGTAGGGGAAGTGGGAGTGGTAGGGGAAAGGAAAGAAGGGAAAAGACAAAAATAAGAGAAATGGAAAAACAAGGAAACAAAGTCTTTGTAAATAGGGAAGTGTGGAGGGGGTGAAGGGAGGGGAGGGGAATGAGGAAAAAAATAAGAACCAGGTTACATCTTATAAAGGTACAGATCCTAATGATGAATGTAACTGTACTGTACACCTAAAATGTACCAATAAACTTAATGGAAAAATTAATTTAAAAAATGTTACTCTGCTGGGTGTGGTGGTGCGTGCCTGTAATCCCAGCACTCGGGAGGCTGAGGCAGGAGGATCACTGCAAATCCGAGGCCAGCCTGGGGCTATATGTGAGTTCAAGGCCAGCCCGAACTAGTTTTTGTCTCAAAAAAAAAAAAAAAAAATTACTCTTCCACTCGCTGCTTGTGCGGATGAAACAGGGTGAGAAGCATAGAACAGCAGTGGTGTCTAGAGGGAGCATCCTAGTGTCTGCCTTCGGGCTCTGCCTCTCTCCTTTCTCTCCCGAGGTGACTCATTAACTTCTGAGGGGTTACCTCTTATAAGCCTCTCTCTCTTTCAATCTCTCCCCCCACCTCTCTGTCTCTCTGGCTGGCTGTGGAATGCAGGCCTTGCATATACTAGGCAAGCATTCTACCACTAAGCCACTAAGCCACACCCCAGTCCCTTGGTTTGTACCTCTGACGCAGACCTCTAATCCTAGGTTCTGGTTCGCATACCCCACTTCCTCGCCTTTCTCCTACACACGTTGACCTCCATTTGTGCTAAGTCCTAACCAGTGTGCGCTGGGCCTGCCTGGCCCTCCCGGGCTCTCCGCATCAAAGCCTGGATGGCAGACATCCCCAGCACCACTTTCCTGCTCCCTGCTCCAGCCTGAGAACGCTCTGAGCCTCCTCTCCTCACCCCTGACCGGGCTCATCTCAGGCCCTTCCTGTCCTCCCCCGCTCCCTAGGGACCCATCAGCGCTCACTCCCACCGGCACAGCTGCCACTCCAGCTGGTTGCTGATGGAATGCACAGCTGCTGGGAGCCACATGTGTGGAACAGGTGGTGCACAGCTACCCCTGGGGCTGGTGGGGCAGGGGTGGGACCATCTGCCTGTGTCTGTTTGTCTGGCCAGCGCAAATGCCTATGTGAACACACTCCCAAGTCTTCTCTCTGAAATGCGGTGGACCGGGTGGACTTGGCTTCACCTTCCCTAGCTCTGGGCTGAAGAGGTCGGGATGGTCCATGCCGTCCGTGTCCATCGGGGCCCCTGAGCGCCACCAGCAGGGGCTGGTGCAGCTCATCACCCTCATCCACTGCCCACTGCTGTGGGCATGAGTCTTACGGAGCG
The DNA here is from genome assembly GCF_012274545.1 of Fukomys damarensis. NCBI lineage: Eukaryota > Metazoa > Chordata > Mammalia > Rodentia > Bathyergidae > Fukomys > Fukomys damarensis. The sequence goes on from NW_022900935.1 coordinate 7,696,051, forward strand.
GCCGCCAGCGGTCAGAGCTTCCTCAGCTTTCCCAAGCCCCGGGGACAGCCCATTATGGGGAAGCCAGAGGCTCCAGACACATTCCAGAGCCCCCTTGGCAGCACCCAGGGGCTCCAGGGGAGGCTGAGCATCCAGGGGATGCTGGGGCAGCATCTGTCCCCGTTCCCACACTCTGGCCCCTCTGGAATCTCAGAGATTTCTCTTCTCTGTGTGTGAGTGATGTCAGGGAGCAGAAAGGAGGGGCTCCCTGAAGTCAGTGGCTGGGCTGGCTGTGGGGGATGCAGGGCGAGCCGGGGCCTTGTTACTGCTCACACAGTAAGGAGGGTAGCTCAGTCTCGTGCCACCTGGCTTGACTGGGCAGTGATGCACCCAGCTCATTCCCACTTGAGAAGGGCCTCCATTTCCTCATCCGTCACACAGGGGTGAGACCGACCTCCACCTGCAAGGTAACCTCACAGCTGGAGAGCCCAGACCCCTCTCCGCCTCGCAGTACTCTCTCCTACATTCCCTGACCTCCACCCAGGCTTGGAGTACACAGCACAGGGCTCACACCTTTCGGACTCTTGTGTTCCGCCTGCCTTGAAAGCCTTTCCCTCTCTCGATCTGGAAAACTCATACTCATTCTCCAATGCCCAGCACAAAAGTGTCTCCCTAGGAAGCCTTCCCTGCCTCGTTGTGCTTCTGTGGTTTTCCGTGAACGCCTCCGTGGCAGCCTGAACCCCACCCCTGCCCTGCCGTGCTGCTGCTGCCTGCCAGCTCCCCTCCCTGACTGGGGCTCCTGCAGAAGCTGTGGCTGGGTGGGAGCTGCTCTTCTGGGGCTCCAGCCACCCTCGGGAGCCCAGACACAGCAGCCTCTAAGATAGGGGCGTCGGGGCACCATCAGGACGTGGCTCTAGGCCTGGCCTCGGCCCGGATGCTGCCTGGCGGCTTCCCAACTGCATCTCCTGGTTGGGTCTTAATAGGCAGACAAAGGGGCTTGGGCCTCACCTGCTGCTGAGGTGTTTTGTTTTGCTTTGTTTTCTGAGGTGTTTTTTAAACCCAGAAAGCAGCCCATCTTCCCCTACCCTACTCCCCTGGTCAGGTAGAGTAAAAGCCCAGACAAGGGAAGGTGAGGCAGAGACTGGGTTAGAACCCAGAGTTCTTTTCCCTGCCCCTAAACTCCCTCCTTGTGCCTTCATGTGAAGGCTGAGACGTGACCACAGGGTCAGGCAGAGCATGGGTAGGGTGGAAAGCCCACCAGTACTTCCTCACCTGGTAGCGAGGGACACTTTCAAGAGCAACAGGCCCAGTCCTTTGCTATCCTGAGGTGGGTGTGGGTTCTAGGGCCTGGGAAGGCTTTAAATGTTCAGCTCTTCTAGCAAGCAAATGCGGAGGCCAGTTAGAGGTGCAGGAGGTTTTATGGAGAAAGGCTCACTTTCAGCCCACAGGGATCTGCGTCTTCATTCTTTCCTACGTGTGACAAAGTCCTCCTTAACCCTGAAGCCAGTCATGTCAGTGCATGCCTGTAATCCTAGCACTTGGGAGGCTGAGGCAGGAGGATCTCTGCGAGATCCTCCTCAAGGCCAGCCTGGGCTACATAGTGAAACCCTGTTGCGAAAAAACCAAAACCAAAACCAAACCAAACCAAAACAAAACCCTGGAAACTCCAAGTGTTATAAAGCCGACCCCAAGGTCAGGTACTACAGCCACAGCTCCGGGTGTGAATTTATCAGTTGCCTAGCACCTCTCCTTCTCGATTGTCACCCATCTATCTCCCTTCAGGAGAACCTGCTGCAGAGCGGCACGGCCCCACCCGCAGCAGCTGCCCTGTGGACAGACAGCAGCTCACAGAGCAGGTGCCACCTTTCCCTGGGCTGCCCCTAGAAGCAGCTGGGTCACACAGGCCAGGCCACCTCTGCCCTGCACGGGACTTCTCTAATAGAACAGCTTGGGCCTGATCAAGACCCTCTCGGAGCTGCCTGGCAGGCGGAGGCTCCTCTCTCCCGGCCTCCTTCCTTCCTTCTTTTTCACAGGTGTTGGGCCTGCGTGACAGGCACAGCGCTCTTTCTGCTTCCTCCTGCTCCCTCCCTTTGATCCTTCTTGGCCATTTTCCCCACACTAATTCCTACGATGGAGCCTAACCACAAATGTGACGAGGACAGAAGGAAGTAGGGCCTCTGGAAGGGAATTAGGTCACAAAGCCTGGACAGCTGTCTTGCCCCTTCCACCCCCTGAAGGCCTATGAGCTAGAAAAAGGTCCCTTGCCAGGATGGAACCAGCTGCAGCCTTAATCTTGCACTTCCCAGACTCTAGAACGGTGAGAAATAAAAAATCTTTGTCATAGTCCTGGGGAGCACAAGCATGCTAGGCAAGTGTCCTACCACTGACTATAGTCCTGGCCTTTCTTATTTTATTTTTTGAGATAACTTGCAATCCTCATGCCTCAGCCTCCTAAATAGCTGGGCTTACAGGCATGCACAACTGTTCCTGGCTAATTTCTGCTCATCATGAGCCACCTAGGCCGTTATTTTGCTATAGTAGCATATGTGGGCTAGGACAGATGAAGCCAAGTGAAAGTGTAGCATTCAGAGGAAAGAGCACTCACTGGCTCTGGAGCAATAACCTGGTACTACATTTCCTTTGTGCACCTCAAAGTATGCATCCTGCCTCTAAGATTTGGTTTCTACTTTTGCAGGATGTAGATGAGAAAACTTTACCTATACCTCCCATCCAGGAAAAAGAAAAAAAGATAGCAGGGCAAGCAGTATTTTTGCCTCTGCTTCTCTTAGAGGTGCCCACCAGAGATCATTCTTCAAACTCTTGCCCAGAGGAAATCAAATGGCAGGAAATTATTTGTGCCACTCCTGAGGTTTGGGGAGACACACCTCAAGCTAACTGAATGTGACCTCAAAATTTCTTCTGTGGCTTTTATCATAGAAATACATACGTGCAAGTCCTAGCTTGGACCTTGAGAGGGTCACCTTACCTCTCTGAGCCTCAGTTTCCTTACCTGCAAAGTGGCAATGATAATAGTACCTACTCTGATAGGCATGGTGATGCACACCTATAATCCCAGCACTCAGGAGGCTGAGGCAGGATTATCATAAATGCAGGGCCAGCAGGGGCTACACAGTGAGGTCAAGGTCAGCCTGAGCTACATAGTGAGACCCTGTCTCAAAAAAAAAAAAAACAACAAAAAAACCCACAAATAAACAATCTATTTACTTCATAGGGTTGTTGTGAGGATTAAATAAATTGATTTGTATAAAGTATCTATTCTAGTCACTGTTATGATGTCAGTTTGTAATTTTAATCCATGAGTTACATGTTTATAACAATTTTTAATTGACATACGTTGCACATATTTATTATGTACAATGTGGTGTTTCAGAGCATATTTACTTCATGGAATAGTTAAATCTAGCTAATTAACAAATACAGTACCTAACATAGCTGTCACTTCTGTGGTGAGAACACTTTTTTTTTTTTTTTTTGGTGCCAGGGATCGAACTTGGGTCCTTGCGCTTGCAAGGCAGGCGGCGGAACCGCTGAGCTAAATCCCTGGCCTGGTGAGAACATTTAAAATGTCCACTCTCTTTTTCTGTTTTCTTTGTTTGTTTGTTTGTTCTTTGTTTTGTTTTGTTTTGCTTTGGTACCGGGGATTGAACTCGGGTCCTTGCTCTTGCAAGGGAGACCACCGAACTGCTGAGCTAAATCCCCGGCCCTTTGTTTTGTTTTTTGACACAGGATCTCACTATGTAGTTGAGACTGACCTGGAACTCACTATGTAGCCCAGGCTGGTCCTGAACTCACAGGGATCCTCCTGCCTCAGCCTCCCAAGTGCTGGGATTACAGGCGTGCGCCACCACACCCGGCTCTGTGTTGTTTTTGAGACAGGGTCTTATTATGTTGTCCAGGTTAGACTTAACCTAGGCTGGCTTCCAATTTGATACCCTTCTGCCTCAGCCTCCCAAGGGCTGAGATTACAGATGTGAACCGGCATGCCTGGCTAGCTTTATACTCAGAACACAAGGTAGTCTCATTAACTATAATTACCATGCTGTCCACTAAAAAAGTACATCTTTAAATGACTATCAGCAAGTGAAAGTGTCCAGTAAGCAAAAGAATAGGAAGAGAACATAGCTCTCAGACCTTGAACAAGTTTAGCAAAGAGTAAAGAGAGGACGCAAGACGGGGCAGAGCTGTGTCCATGACTTTGCTATCCTGTTACTCCTTCTGCTCCAAGCCACAGCTGCATCTTTACCACATCACAGGATTTGTATCCTCAGATCCAGTCTGAGCCATGTCAGAAAGCAGAGGATTTGGTTAAAGCACCAGAGGTTGGTGTGCTTAACCACAGACTGGGCAGGAGAGGGTGTGGGCCCCTTCCTCTCCCTCCACCTGGGCCTTTCCTTCACTTCGGACAAGATTTGCAGGCTGCAAACCAGTGCCAGCTCTGGCACCCCTGGCTTTAGGGACATTAGGAGAACTTGCTCACTGTGAGAGCAAGACATCTCGGAACAGTCTCCTTGATGTCCCCAAGTGGGTGACTCTAGGGCTCCCGAAAGAACCTGCAGGCTGACAGATGCGAGGAAGTGGATGAGAAGTCACATCTGGCCCCATCTCGGGTGATGGGGTGGGTGGGTGGGAAAGCGGAGGGACTTCAGGAGGAGAGTCAAGGAGGCACATTTGAGTCTAGTCTTGCCAGTAGCCAGAGGAATGGCTAAGAGAACCCTGGAGGCCTCTGGTTACAGCAGGCTGACAGAGCTCTGCAGTAGCCAGCCTCCAAGACGGCCCCATCATCTCTGCCTGTGTCGTCCCTTCCCACATCCTATCTTATTTGCTCAGCGTGGCCAATAGAATATGAAGGAAGTGATGAGGTTTCACTTCTGCGGCCGGCTACCTCGTGGCTTTGCTCACTTCAGGGAAAGTCGCAAGGATGACACAGGCAACCAGCCATGTGAATGCGCCACCTTGGACGCAGATCCTCCATCCTCCAGCTCCTTTCAAGCTTCTTTCAGATGACTGCAGCCCGACCTGATGGCTTCAGGACCATCTCGTAAGATGCTCTGGGCGAGAACCACCCAGCTCACCCACTCCTAGCTTCCTGTCCTGCAGTCTTGGAGGTGCAGAAAGACGCCGAGGTACAGCAGGAGTTCTGGGAGGCTGGGGCTGAGGTCACCCCCTTACTCCTTCTCACGCCCTTCCTCATCTTCTCTTCTCCCTCCCACTCCACCTCCTCCTCCGGTGGTTCCGAGGGCCACCCTGAGTCTGGGAAAGGAATCCTGCTTCGGATGGGCTCAGGCTGCCATCCATCACACCTCTCCACATTGAGACCTTTTTTTGGTCTCGTTGTATTTGAGAAGGGGTCTCACTATGGAGCCCCAGCTGGCTTCCAACTTGTGATTCTCCTGCCTCAGCCTCCCCCATGCTGGGATTTCAGATATGTACTGTCATACCTATCATCGTAGTCTTTATATGGGGGAGAGGGACTACAGATACACCCTAACATCAAGGATGGAACTGATCCCAGGGCTGTTCATTACCCGCCTGCCCTTTACCATTTCTTAAGGGGCACAAGCAGGCTTGGGAACACTACGGTGGTTTAAAAAAAACCACCAATCAAAAAAACCAAGACAGTATAAAATTTATTGGAAATCTCTATTTATTTGAATGGCTGTTAAAAAGATGCAGAAGCCCCGGCTGTAAAATGAAGGCGTAGGACACATGTGAGGAGTGCAGGGGATCCACACTGACTGGCATGTAGCACCCTTTATCACGTGACCTGGGAAATGCCGCAAGGGGCCAGGTAGGGCTGGAGCCCCAGGGAGTGCTACGAGCTGGGAAGAGTACGTGCACATTATGTGTGGAGCCTTCATTTGTAATCGTGTTCTAAACTGGGGTGACTACGATACTTTTCAGAGGCAACCAGGAATTAAGGGTATGGGCATATTAAGTTAATAAAGCAATCTGTACCAACATAGTTGAAAACACACACAGGTCAAACTGTGTCACTGCCAAAGTCTCTCAAACCATGATTATGGGTGTGATATCCTCCCACTCTAAGTTACTTAGGTCTAAAAATCCCAAATCTCAGGGAGGACCTGGCTCAGTGGGTGCAAACTAGAGATTTAAGGGCCAGATTTAGCCTACAAGATATGCTTTCTTTGGCTCGCAGGATGGTTTTTAACCTCGAAAGAGTTGCCAACATTTGAAAGTCCAGATTTCCAGCCTCTCATGAAAGACTGGGTGGCATATCTGGCAACTCCAGCCTGTATTCCCACGAGGTAGCAGTGTATCAGAAGCTCAGTGTTTCTACCTCTCTAAAGACCCTGCTGATTCCCTTTGCTCGTTTCTGTTTCTTGCCTGGCCCCTGTAGAGTTTATGACCGCTGGTCTGTGGTGACCTCCGTGATTTTGTACTAGTACCAGTTACGAGTCTAGCCTTGAACCCTTGCCCTAACTCAGTGGCAGACACACCCACCCCAGGCTGGGAGTGCAGGAGTCCGATCCTGGTCTGTATAGCCTTGGTTTGCCTTATGACGCCTCTGACTGCAAAAATGAGGAGCAAAAAGCTTCCTGGCCACATTTCACTTTCATTCATGACATCCTGAAGTCCTCTGGGGAATGGCCCATCAGGGGGACACTTCCCAACCAAGGTCAAGGGTAGGTCACTTCTGGCCAGACAAGAAAACCCAAGCAAAGGAAGGAATTCCAGCCTAGGCTGGACTGGGCCAGGGGGGTGGGGGAATAGGGAGGGAGGTCAACTTCTCAGCCGTGGCCATGAGACATGGCCAGGACATCTGTGCACAGCTGGCACATCCTGCAGGTTTAGAAACCACCCAAGTCATTGTGCGAACGAGCTCCCCCTCGAAGTTCGTAGTGCGTAATGAGTCTAACTGTGTTGGTTCTGCCACTGAGGACGGAGGAAGACACACGAGGAAGACGGTGAGGCAGGTATCATCGATCGGGCTGTCCTAGCACAGGTTCTACTACTTCCTTCCCAAGGGTTCTGAGGTTAAGGACAAGAGGTAGCCGATTAAGAGCCAAGACCTTAGGCAGAGGCTGGGAGCTGGGGAGGAAAACTAAGGGGAATGGCCCCGGTGACCCCTGGGCTACCCGCATACAACGTCCGTGAGATTGCAGAAAGAGCCAGAACCAGTCCCAAGCAGCAGGACTGGCCATGAGTTCTGTGTATGGAGCCCAGGGTCCTCAATGAACAGACATAACCACCTGTACACACTCATAGTGAGGAACACAAACAGCGCGCACACACAGGCATCAGCAGAGCTGCCAGAGCCATTACACATAACGCACAAAACACACATCCATGCAGTTTTTATCCTGTTGTACACACTTATGCGTGCATCTCTATACACAATCACAGTGGTTATCGGCGAGAGCCATCAGCTTGTCACACAGGTATGTTCAAAAAAATTTTCAGAGCACCTGAGGTCCTTTTTTGGCTGGCTAGAACTACTTGGCAAGAGGGACAAGCACAGCACCAAGAAGCTGTGGGAGAGAAAAGTAATCAGGGAGTAAAAAACACTAATCACAGCCAGCAGCTGGGTGCTGGCCTGCAGTGCCACCTACTGGCAAGAGAGGTTTTTTTTCCCCCTTTCCTTCTAGGCTGCAAAACTCAGGATGATGCTTTTCCGGCACCCTGTCCAGGGAAGCTGCCAACCATGGGATGCCACTCATTCCTCCTCCCTGTTGTGCTCCACCCAAGGCAGTGAGACCCCGGCATCCTTGGAGTTGTACCACACCGTCAGGGAATGGGCATCTGGGGCCTCACGTGCTTCCAGGAAAGCAATTCCCAACACAAAACAGGGGTGACCAGAAAGGATCCATTTTTGAGGTAGCGATGCCTGGAGTGCTGGGTGGAGGGCTCTGAGGCCAAGTCTGGCCTTAGCAGAGAGGGCTATGGTGATGGAATAGCCACGGTGCTGTAGGCGGGACAGCCTCCACTCTTGACATTTTTGCAGCGGATCCCAGAACCTTCTGATACGCGATTCCATTGTGAGGGTATGTTTGTTGCTAACACCTTCATGGAACAAGAAAATTCCACCATTCCAACTTTTACTAGAGTCTGATCTCTCACTTGATCCACAGCTTCTGAGGCAGACAAAGCTCGCCTGGAACTTGTTCTTGCTTTCAGAGAGCACCTAAGGATGACTTGTTAGATCTGAGCTGCTGAAGTCAATGCCGGGCTTCTTTGCTTTCTCCAAAACATATTTTGAACACCCACCCACTTACCAGCACTCCTCACTGCCCAAGAGGTCCCATGAGGCCAATGACAAACAGAGAGCACAAAGCCACACTGAGCAGACAATGGACAACGAGCAGAGTTCGTCCCTAGGCAAGGGTCCTACTCCCTGCACCCTCAGCCATCAGCTTGGGAGGCTGTCTCAATTTGGCTCAAGTCAAATTCATGCATCAACTAAGTAGCAAATAACAATAGGTCATGAGCCACTAAACACAGTCAAAACTTGGAATTTGATTCTAGTTCATTTTTATTTTTGAGACAGGACTGAGCTATTTCGCCCAGGCTGGCCTCAGACCTGTGATCTTTCTGCCTCAGATAGCTGGGATTACAGATGACTACAGTTTAGAATCTGAAATCCTCAAATGTTAAGCAAGGATCAGGCAGTCACAAAGCCTCCTAACCCTGCCCCTCAGCAGTGGAGTTAAGGCCTGTCCTCTAAAACTTAGGTCGGGGAGGCCTGATTTATTCCACTGAGGTATGGGCCAGGGATCTTTGCCCCAGCCCAGGGGCCAGTAAATTTTTTCTGTGAAGGACCAGTTGATAAATAGTTTTGGCCTTGCAGTCTCTCCCCACCATTCATCTCTGTTGAAGCAGTTCAAGAACTGCAGCTCAGAAACACGTAAACTAATGGAGACCAAATAAAAGGAGTACAGCTGGGCACAGTAGCACACACCCATAACCCCAACACTCAGGAGGCCAGACATAAGTTCTCTGAGTCCAGGGCCCTCCTGGAATACACAGTGAGGTTCTGTCTCAAAGCCAAATAGCCTGGCGCAGTGGCACACACCTGCCATCCTAGCACACAGGAGGCTGAAGCAAGAGGATCAGCACAAGTTTGAGGGCAGCCTGGGCCACACAGTGGGTCAAGGCCAGCCTGCACTACACAGAGAGACGGTGTCTCAAAAACAAAGGACAGGCCCCCAAATAAAATAAAACAAAAATAAAGACATGCTGGAGATCAGGTTTGGCGTAAGGGTTCCCAGTTTACCAAATCCCACATTAGAGCAAATTAGGGGTTTTCAAACTGGGCTCCACAGAACTTGGGGCTGTTTGGAAGTGCGTCTTCAGGGAGTCTGCAAATGTTTGGCTCTAACTGAAGTTGCTTTTAGTTAGGAAGCTGTAACCAGTGTAGCCACCGAAATGCATTCCAGCATTTCCAACAAGCACAGGTAGTACCGAGAACCTGGTCGCAGCATCAGACAGACACAAACTTGGAGTCCCAGCACCAGCACTTGCTAGCTGGGTGGCTTTGGACAAGTTACTTTAACTCTCTAAACCAGCGCAGTGGGATGGCACCAAATAGAGTGGACACGGGCCACGGTGCTGGTGCAGCCCCAGGAAGACAGAACATTCACAGCGGAGTGGCCAGGGCAGCAGAAGTCACAGGGGACATTCAGGGTAGGGCTATTTACCAACTGGTGTGGAGATGTTTCTCAGTGTGTCCGTGATCGCTTTTGCAGTAAGGACGCACACTACCATCACCATGCTGAATCCATCTTGGATTGAACTTCTTGCTGTGTTTGTTTGTTTGCTTTTGCCTAGCAAGTTCCATTACCACTCCCACTGCTCTGATTGGACTCTCTGGTAGGGCAAGGGCTGTTTTGAGATGATCTGAGCAGACTCTGTGCTTAATAACAGAGCTTTGTTCATCTGGCAGTTCCACTGAGTCTGGGACTTTGATGGCAAGCACTTCCTGGGACCAGTGTTCTGGAAGCTGTGGCCCCTCTTCCCCAATGATGTAGGCTGAGACTGGGCTTGGGGCTTGGGGCTTGGGGCTTTGCTGCTCAGCTGACTTTGTAACTTCCTGGGGCCCCTGGGCCCTGCTCAGAACCAGGAAGCCTGTCTTGCTGCCTCCAAACCCTGCCTCTGGGACGTCTGCCTTTTATGCCAGTTTCTGAAAGCTGCTTTCCAGGCTCGAGATGTTCATCTGTGGTTTCAGTAATAGAATTTGGACCTTTAGTGTCTCCCCGTTGCCCAGGGCTGTCTACATCCATTAATGGTGGCTCTACTCAAATCCACAGCCTTCACTGCCCCTTATCTTTCTGTTCCCAACATCCTATCTTCCTGCTTCCTGAGCCAGCTGAAAGGTTCTACGGAGTCTATTCCTAGGCCCTGGGGCTGAACCTCACAGGTCCCACAGTCAGTCGCTGGAGTTCATCTTAATTAGGCGACAGCCCTCAGAGTGCACAGGCCCACTCTGTGAGCTTGAGCCATGCCCGGCCTTGCAGGTGTCTTACAGCCGCTGTCTCTGTAAGCTCTAGAGGCTCCTCCAAGGGGGCAACTGTGATCCTGGCAGCAGGCGGAACACAGGCCTTCTGTGTGGTCCAGGCAAGAGGAGGATGACCTTGAGGCTGAGCTCGCTCTCTGTTTCTCAGTCTGTCTCCCGCCCCCGCCCCCGCCCCCATCATTTCCTCGCAGCTGTTCTTAGGTCGCGCAGTATCTCTGGGCTGAGTGCTCCGAAGGACAAGGGCTGGGCTGTCCAGGTCACCCTTCATCCCATGCCTCGAGGCTCCTGTCCCTCAGAGGATACCCTTGGCTTTCTTCACAAAGTACTCACTCACAGCTAGGATGCTTGCAGGAGCCGGGCAGCAGGGACATACACAGGGGTCCTCTCGCCCCGTCTCGGTCGTCCTAGGGGCCGGTCATCATGGTTCTACCTTTCCTCTGCAGGAGCCAGGACTGCTCAGCACAGGGGAAGGAAGGCTGGTCCATTAGGACACGAATGGGGAAAAGGTACTACTGCAAGAGTGGAAGTCACCGGTACCCTCAGGGAGAGCGCTCAGCTCTGACTCACTATCCACAGTGGGAGAATTCTGCTACTGTGCATTCAGCAACTTCCTGTCTGAGCCATCAGTGCCTCAGTTCCTCTGATTTCACATCAGGCCTCTGGATAGTTCCCACGTCACTCAGGCAGTGCCTTACCTCTGCTCAGGCCGCACAGCTGCCGGTTCACACACTGGGCCTTCTCTCCTGCATGTCAGGGGCCACAGAGTCTCCTGTCTTTCTCCACAGGCAGAGCTGCCTAAGAGCGCAGCAGGATGCCATGACTGGGGGATTGAGGGCTGAGGTGGGGATTGGCTGGCAGAACAACTGAACTTTGGTTAAAAGCTGAGGCAAAAGGAAACCTTTCACTGACAGCCACACAATCTTCTCCCCAGAAAGAGTCTGCAGTGTCCCCTGCCGGCCAGAGGAGACTTTGCATGAAGACCAAATCTTGGCTCCTTTCAGCAAATCTCGCACTTGGCCATGGATCACCACAGTTCAGGTCAGAATATCACAGGAAACAAGTTGCCTTGTCCAGTGGTTTGCAAACGCGAAAAATTACAGATAGGCGTTTGCCCATTTGACAAAGGCCATTGGGCCGAGGGGCAAGTGGGTCTGAAATCCAGCCCGTATCTTGCTAACGAGGGTGTGTAACCCAGCATGGGACTGGGTCAGGCCAGAAGAAGGGCTGTCTTTTCCCCTAGAAGAGAGCCCTTCTGTAATATGCCAGGCGTACAGCAGCCCTGCACAGAATGCCTCCTTCAAAGGGCCATCTTATAAAAACCAACCTCGCTGGCTAAAGGAGGGTTTAAAAACTACCTAAAACATGGGGAAACTGTGGCCCAGGAGATACCCAAAGTCATGCTGTTCTTGCGAAGGCAGAGTTTAGACATCAGAATCACCCTCTCTCACAGCAGTGTTCTTTGTACTACACACTGAGCTGGTTTCTGTCTAAGGCTCTCTTTGAGGCAACCCGACTTCTTGGACCCTTCCACCCTCAGTCCCAGCAACCTCTCCGTGCAGTTCAGCTACTCTGCACTGTTCTACTGTCCCGGCCAGCATCACGGCACAGTGTTTGGCCAAAAGGAGGGACGGTGAGAATCCTGGCCCAGTCTGTGGAATTGCCTTGGAGAACCACACTCAGAGGGATGAGAGCCAGCATACAGGCAGGCAGGATGGTGGGGAACTAGGAGGTTCACCAGACAAGGATCCTGGAGCAAAAGCTCAGCTACTGTGCACTTGAAGCCTACTTTGCAGGTACAGTTTGCCGGGGTGTCTGCGCCACACCATAAGGCACATGTGCAGCCACAGTGCCCATCTCCTGAGCCCCAGCCACATGGAACATCTGGTCATCAAAGAAGATGTGTGGGCGGATCTTCTCAAGGAGGGGGCCCTTGGGTGCTCCAGCTAGGAACAAGGCCTCATCTGTCTCCAGGCCCCAGCTGCGCAGGGTCTTGAGGGCCCGGGCCCCAGAACTGGCTGCACTGCGTGCTGTCACTAAGTAGGTGCGAATTGGGCACTCCAGCCGTAGGCCCTTGGAGTAGAACTTCTTCTGCAGCCTACCCAGGGCCTCCAGGAAGCCCTTTAGGGGACCCTGTGAGAAAGTAAGGGAACACAGTGAGCTCCTCTCCCAAACATTTGCCCCTCTCCCAAGAGCATCAGAGTCCTGCTGTTTGGGGGGAAAAAAAACTCCTCATGACCCCTAATTTCTTTGGCAGTTCTGCTACATTTGCTTGGGCTCCCATGTGCACCAGTAGCACTATAGAGCCCTGCAGTCCACTGTACATCTTACTGTGACTGGGGCTGTGTTAGAATAACCACAGCAGGGCAACCATTGCTATGCACAGCCATCTGTATCCCTATCTGCAAGTGTCTGACTGCACTTCTCTAAGTGTGGCCTTCTGTGGCCACCAGCAGGGAAGATATTAAAATTAGTCACTAAGGCCCATGTACCCTCAGGTCAGAATGAACTCCAGCCATAAACAAGTGGGCAGATGGGCCAATGTGTAGCTGCCGAATACAAACCAGCTCACGGACACACAGGCAGCTCAGGTGTCCGGCCCAAGCTCTCCAAGGTCAAGGAAAGGTGTGCATTTTTTTTTCTCTGTGGTGCCCAGAAAACGAAGCTCAACAAGGACATGTGAGCAAAGAGCCAGACAGTCATGAAGAAAAGGCCCGGTATATCTCAGGAGGGCAGCTGGAAATAAGGAAAGGTGGTTTTTTTTTGTCTTGGAGACCTATTTCTTTCTGGGTGATCAGTTGTGATTTCTTCAGCCTCTTACAATCACTTAGTAGGAAAACTGTATGCCCCTGCCTAGACTTTTGTGCAAAGCTTGAATTAGAGCTACCAGGAGAGCTGGAAAACCATACAGTGCCATCCCCAGAGAATCTCCACCAAGCTCCAGGACACATTCCACTCTCAGAGAGGCACTGAACAGTACGAGGGTGAGTGAGGACCCCTGAGCCCCCGACCAAGGCATGGCCAGAGGTGGTCCAAGCAAAGGGTCGCTCCAGCCTCCACAGCCGGCAGGTTCCCTCTGCCCAGTGCGAGTGCCCACCCAGCTCTTCCTGTCCTCCAGGGAGGGACTCAGGGACTGCCGGAGGGATGAGAGCTTCTTAGGGTGGTGGATCCCAGAGAGGGGGGTGAGGATTCCAGAGACAGGACAGTGGCTTCAGAGACAAAGAAGATTCAGACAAAGGAGGGGGTCTAAGGGGGAACAGGTAGGCTTCAGAGAAGGGATGGAGGCCTCAGAAAGGGGACTGGAGCTGCCAGGAGGGGGAAAGAGCTCTAGAGAGGGGCTTGGAGAGGCAATGGAGGTTTCATAGTGGGGAGGACTTCAGTGAAGGGGACAGGGGCCCAAGGAGGACAGCCAGGGTCCAGTGAGAGGGATGAGGGCTTAAAGCTTGGTAAGGGGATCTGGCAGGAATCTGGGTTGACGGTGGGTTTGGTTTTGGGAAAGAGGTGTGTCGAGGACTATGTGGAGTACCTGGGCCAAAGGTTTGTTCTCATGGGCCTTTTCATGCTCGAAGAACCTGTCCAACCCATGGGCCTTGACGATGCGCTCTGACTCATCCGAGAAGAGTACAGCATCCCCATCGAAGGCCACACGCAGCTGAGTCTGAGACACAACCACATCCTTGCTGGGGCTGAAGATGGTGGCAGCTGCAATCCCTGGGCAGAGGGAGACAAACATTGTCTGCCTTCAGGCCAGGCAACCGAGCCCCCTGCCTGGGTTCAAGGGAGGGCAGTCTCAGTCTGTCCTTCTCCCAACTGCTCCTCCAGGACTCAGGGAAAGGCTGACAAAGGCCAGTGTTAAAATTATTTAAAAACCAGCTGCATGGACACTGGCCATAAGAATAGACAGGCGCTGGGCATTGTGGCACGTGCCTGTGATCCCAGCTCTTAGAAGGCTGAGGCAGGAGGATCACTATGAGTTCAAGGCCAATTTGGGCCATGTAGGAAGTTCAAGGCCAGCCTGAATTACATTGTCAGACCTTGTTTTAAAAAAAAAAAAAAAGGACAGAAGCCAGAGTTTTGAGACAAGGCTGTCAAGGGTCTTGCCTGTGCCTGGGTTACTCCTTAAATTGATGCTTTGTGGAGACATGTGGGGGAGTCCTGCTGGAAGGAGTACATTCAGGGGGCTAAAGGTTACTCACCAACCAGTTTGAAGGAGTCAGGACTTTACTACCTAGTTCGATCATGTTGCCAGGCATGGTGGCACACCCCTGTAATCCCAGCACTCAGGGAGGCTAAGGCAGGAGAATCGCTGTGAGTCCAAGACCAGCCTGGGCTACAGAGTGAGTTCCAGGGCAGTCTCACCTACATAGTGAGACCCTGTCTCAAAAAAAAACAGATCATGCTGGTGAGGAGCAACCGGCAACAGCAGTCCTAGAAGAAGGGTCCCCTAGGCCACGGCGCTCCTGCTTGGGGTTCCTCATAAACCCCTGATATGGATGACAGGAGGGCTGGGAAGGAGCCCCACTCTGGCTTGGCCACAATCACCCCTCACTGCTGATTCTGGCAAGTCACTGACCTCGGGACCAAGGTAAAATCCAGGGCCTTTCAGCTCTGTGTGAGCCCCTTCTAGCCACTGTGGCCCCCAGCTTCGCCCTACTCAGGGCAGTCTGCCCACTCATGTTCCATGAGGTGATGCGGCAGGCTACGCACAGCTACGCTTGACTGTGTGCGCACATTCTCCAGCTGGGGCTCCACAAGGGGCAAGGACACTTGCTGGGGACCAGGCTCCAGCTGCACCGGACACCAGGGTTTCTGGCAGCTGGCTTAGACTGTTTCCTGGTTTCCTGCCTTCATCTCTCTCCGAAGGCCACTTCTGCCCTGCTCTTAGAGAATCCAGGTAGGGTCTCAGCCAAGTTTTGAGAGGAGAGAAAGGTACAAGCCTCACAGAAACTTACCTAGCCCGAGGATGCCAGGCAGGACCAGGCCATGAGCATCGCTGGCTACCACTCAAAACTGCCCCTTGGAAAGGCGTATGGAGGGAACTTCGCTCTATCAGTGTTTGAAGCTTGGTCTTCTAACCTCACCGCAATGCTGGCCAGCCCAGCTTCTGGAAATATGGGCCATTTCCCAGAGCCCACCACTCAAGCTGGGCCAGAAACGGTTCCCTCTTCCCATCAGCCTAAAGAGAGAGTCAGAGGCTGCCTATGTTCACCCAGGAGTCAGAATTCCTACTGACCTGGAGGAGTTGCGGAAGGAGGTAGCTTTCTGAGCTGTAAGGAAGGGTTCCCATGGAAACAGAAAGCTGGATGACGTTGATGAGTAAATGCATCCTTAACCCAGTGAGGCAGGAAGTGGGAAGGTGAAAGAGTGAGTATTGTTTTCAGAGTTTATAAGACAGATCGTAGGAATTTTTCCACAATCCCCCTTCCAGTTCCACAGCAACCCAAAGCACCTGCTCAGAGACGCAGGACCAGGCCTCTTACCTCCAGGACCCTGCTGCTGGATTTTTCGTGTTCTCCCTTCTCATTTTGACTTACCCTCATCAATGGCTTCTCGCACTTTTTCTGCATCAGCTGACAAGTAGAGGTTGGTGTGATAGGCCTTGAGGTAGCAAATCGGGCTATTCCCACCTGTCATGCAGAATCTCTCAATGAACAGATCTAGGGAGGAGGTAGAGAGTATCCAGGTGAGGCCAGGCCAACCTTAGGGCCCTAAAATGATCGATCTCTCGGTACCTAACATGCCATCTTGGATGGAGGTGGGGCAGCACAGCGATTCTCTGTGATTTTAGGCCAGTGTTGCTCCTCTGAGTCCTTTCTTACTTCACCAATGAGATGGGAATGATCACATCTTTGGCAGCAACCGTCTGACTCACAGAAACCCCCTCATATCAGGGAATCACATCAAAAGATGGATCCTATGGCCATGACTGGGACTCTGCCTCCTGGCCACAGCTGATTGGGTAGGGGCAGACCCTGCCTCACCCAGCTGAACCAATCAAATTCTCTCCCAGCCTGGGCAGCACAGTCCCCATGGCAGCACAGTTGTGAAATACTTGCTGTTCGGTAAATGGCTGCTGCTGTTCTGAGCTCAGCTCACGGAGTTACCCAGGACCCTGACCTCCTCACAGACCCCAACAGAAAGGCACCCTGTAGTGGCACTGTATGTGATGTCTGTCCCTACTGCTCAGCACCTGTTACACAGGCAGTCAAGTATTTTTTTTTCAGTCAAGTATTTTTAATATCACCGCCCATCGCAGGAGGTTAAAATTAGTATTAAAAAATGGCAGCTGGCGGGGTAGGGCCATAGCTAAGTAGTAGAGCACATGCTTAGCATGCCTGAGATCCTGGGTTCAATCCCTAGCACCCAAAATAAATAAATAAGTCAAGTAAATTAAACTCTTCTTGGATGCCTAAAACAAGGTTTTATAAACTTTTATAAAGATAGGTTTATTTTTCTGTCTGTCTCTCCCCAAACTGGATTTCTCTGCTTTTCTTTGTCTTAGTTTCATATTCAGAAAGCAGAGAAATCCAATTTGGGGAGAGAGAAATAGGGTGGGGGGGGAATGAACTTACTAAAGAAGCACAAATAAAGGCCCATGTGTCTCAAAGGAGAGAAGAACCCAAAAGAGGTTTCCAGCGCTTCGATTCAGTCCTCTGTGGGTCCAATTTTACCTCCTGCCCTGTGTGGTTCTGAGATACCTGGACCCAAAGAGCAATTACTCTCTTCAGCTGAAGCCAGCTCCGGAGAGACTGTCCCTGCAGTGTCCAGTCTGGACCAAGACACAGAAGCCCTTTCACTCTGACAAGTGCCTCTGACTCCCAGCAGCCTCGTGAGGCCCCATCGGGCCCATTGTAGGAAGGGAGGAAGAGGTGCAGAGGCAGTGAGTGCCCTGCTCAGTCACGCAGGGAGCGGGCCCTGTGCAGTGTGTGCTGCAGCTGGCTTGTAAGAGCTGATGGTTAAACACTCAGGGATTTTGTGAGCCAGTTATCTTGTTCAGCCACAGTAGGCCTATTTATACACTGAAAACTGGCAACGCTTCAGATCAGAGTTTTGTTCATCTGGTTTTTTTAAGGGGTCAGTTTACCAGTGCCCACCCCCAGGGGACACGGGAGGGGCTTCCCTCGGACTGACCCCTCACGCTCACCGTAGTGGTTGATACTGTTGATGAGACGGACTCCCACCTGAGCGTGGTTGTTGGTCATGAGGACAATGTCGAAGATGTCCTCACTATCGGGGTAGAGCTCCCGGAGCCGCCTGTTTACAGCCTCCAGGGCCTGGAAGGGAGAGGAGAGGGCACCTTCTAGCTCTGACCCCCCAGGATGGATACCTGCAGCTGGGTGCAGTGAGGGGGACAGGCCTGGGATGAGCTCAGGGCTCGTGTGCTACCTCCTAATGCCACTCTGCCACGTGGGGGGGGGATTCTGCCTTCATGCGGGGGCTCGCTGCTCAGGGGCACCTCACTATAGAGTTGAGTGGGTTACCTGGGAGAGCTGCATCATACCAGAGAAGGGGTGACCTCTTCTTCCCACAAGGGCTGTGCCCCCAGCCAAGCCTGGCCTGGGGCGGGTTGCATTGCCCAGAGGAGACTTCTCCTACTCAGATGGGACGCTTTTTTCTCACCCTACAAAGGCACATGGCAGGCTGCTGCTGGAGCTGCCCCTCACCTTCACAAAGGGGAAGGCTGGCCCGGGGCTGAAGGGCTCATTCTCATGCTCCAGCTGGTAGCGGACGTACTCCTCCACGCCCTGCTCTGTATAGATCCTCTGCTCTTCATCCATGCGGAACAAGGCCCGGGAGGACACAGCAATGGTGACTGCGTTCTGAGGCTTGGGCTGCAGAGATGCAGGAGGAAGTGACTCAGATGCTCCCTGGGGCAGGTGTGCAAGCCCCTCTGGGAACTGGGGACAGGCAGAGGACGACTCCCCACTTAGAAGTGTGATCCAGAGGAGGGACATGCCCTCGGGGAGTTTGCAATTTAGGTGGCCATCTGGACACAAAGGAGAAATGAATACAAGGTACGAGGCTAAAGTGTGACTTTGCCGGAGGCGATCTCCAGATGATTCCATTATGAGGTGAGAGCCTCACGCCCTTAGGAAGAAACTGGTGCCCCGAAACATGGCAATCGCATAAAATGTATCTCCCTCCCAGATCTGTCTCCTGTGCTCTAGACCCACATAGCTAACTGCCCCAGCCAACTAACAGACATCGATTTACCACGCCCAGGGCCGAATTCCCACCACTTTGTCCACCCCCAAATCCAACCCGCCCCCTTTTCCTCATCTCAGGGTTCAGCACCACTATCTACCCACCCAGACCTCCACCGGATGAGTGGACAGCACCACAAGCAGCCGCCCCGGAAGTCCTCTCAACTCCTCCCTCTTCCAGACTCCCTTCTGCAACCGTCATTGCCCAGACCGCTCCACACCACTTCTTTCTGTTTTGCTTTCCATAGTCCAGGTCATTGTGATCTCTTACCTCCTCCAGTTTCCCACCTACACTACTGCCAGTGCCTGCTGTGCTCAGAGCAAAGTCGGCAGCCTGCAGTATGGAGTCAGAAGCCCTCTGCCATGGACCCCTACTTCGCTTTTTCCTCTCAGCTTCCCCTTCCCCAGCTTTGCTCAGTCTGACCTTTCTCACATCTGCGCACACCGAGCCCCTTTCTCTGAGCCTTTGCATATGATGTTCTCTGTTAGGGAATTGATCATGTTAAAGGATGCTGTGACGCCGCCTCGCAGGCTGCATTCTCCTGGTACATCTTGGCCCCTAAAATGACCTCATGCCCTTATCTCTGGTTTCCCTCCCCCCCAAGGCCACAGTGGTCCAGGAAAGTTGAAACCTGTGTCTGCAGGACTGGGCCCATAAAAGCAATCTGGCCTGTGATAGGTTAAAAGTAACTCACTCCTCATAAATAAGCAATAGCCCACCCCCAAACTGATAAAAGGACCTTCCTTTCTTTGTTTTTCTCTCTCCTTCTGCTTCTTCCTCC
>NW_022900935.1:7715552-7722851 GCF_012274545.1 Fukomys damarensis
CAATAAAGATCCTGCCGGACCTCTCGGTGCGTGAGTGGCCTAATTGGGAAGGGACACCCAAAAGGGCACACAAACCCCCTTTCATTCTCTTTTCCCCAATATGCTGTTTCCTGTTCTACCTACTCAGCTAACTTCTACTTAACCTTCAGCTCTCAAATGAGATTCACCCGCAGGAAGCCCACCCTCACCACAGTCTCCACTTGACACCCATCCTACAGATTTCCTCCTCAGTACAACTTAACGTTAAATTAGAATTGCTGAATTATTTCTCTTTGTAGGCAGAGTTCCAGGGAGGAAGCACGAGACCTGCTTAAGTTGTGAGAAGGCAGGAACATGTGTGTCCAGGTCCTTACTGTCTAGTTCTTAATATTATCCCCAGCACAGAGAGGCACTCCGCAAGCTTTTAAAGCCTCTGAACGTTTAAGATATTCCAGTATACGTTTAATATATTTCATGAAAGAGTACATGCAATGACAGGCTTCGCAGGAAATAGAAACTCCAGGGCGGTGCCCCCCTTCAATTGTTCAGATTACTTGGCATATATAGCAGGTGCTCAGAGAATATCCTTTTTGGTTGATATAAACTTGACAAACATTTACTGGTTCTCTGTGTCAGGCACCCTGAGAGCTGGTTGCATCCCTTGGAGTTGACAGGCCGGTAGAAAAGACAAGGAAACAGTGAACTGCCTCAGAGACAAAGGCGGAAGCAAGATCTTGATACAGCTTTGAGGGGAGTTGGCAGAGGAGAGGAAGCCTTTGAGTGCAGCCTTGCAGGAGAAGCAGGGTGAAGGAAGGGAGAAAGAGGTAGCTGCAAAGATAAGCAGAACCCAGGGCCTATGGGGGAGGGTGTGGCCGAACCAGAAGGGAAGGCAGGTGCTGGACTGCAAGGGGCCTTCTTAGGGACCCCAAGAGGGCCTTCCCCACCATTGTCTGATTGTGTCCCCCTAAAATGTATGTATTGAAACCTGGCCCTCAAGGTGGTGGTGGTAAGATCTGGGGCCTGTGAGCAGTGATTAGGTGGTGATGGGCTCTGTGCCCTTACAAAAGAGACATCAGAGAGCCTCACTCGCCTGCTCCACAACTTGGAGGTGCCATCTGTAAACCAGGAAGAGGTCCCTCCCCAGATACCAATCTGCTGGGGCTTTGATCTTGGGTTTCCATTCTCCAGAACTGTGAGAAATCAACTTTTGTTGTTTACAGTAAAAGCCACTCAGTCAGTGGCACTTTGTTACAGTGGCCTGAAGGGACCAAAAGACCCACTTCTGCTGGAATGAGGAGAAGCTCGTGCCCCCCTGGACAGCAGTTGCACCCTTTCTAATCCCTGGAGAGGATGTAGGTACACAAGGGACTCATGGATTCCAAGAGTCCTACCAGTCCCTGTGACCTGGCAGTCCTAGGATCGTGATTCTTACTTTACAGATGAGAAAGGGGCTCAAATGGAGCTCAGGACTCATAAGGGGGCCTCACTTTCTGCCTGCTTCTGAGAGCCTTGTGAGCCACTCACCCGCCCCTACTGCTTCTTTTGGGTGCCAAGCCTGGGTGCCAGTCAGTTCACAACATTGGTGAGTTACCATGTGACAGACACTGTGCTGAGGACACAGCAGGAAACAGTGCAGGTTTGATCCCTACCCCTTCGGAGCTTCCGATCCACCCCTAACACAGACGGGCGCCATTCCTCAGAAAGCACTGTCCAGTGGAACTTCAGTGGTAACGGAATGTTCCATAGTGTGTGAGACTATGAAGCAACTTAAGATGCAGTTAGTGAGACTGAAGATTTGTGTTCTTTTCGTTTTTCTTTTTTTTTTGAAACAGGGTCTCACTATGTAGTTGAGACTGACCTGGAACTCACTATGTAGCCCAGGCTGGTCTCGAACTCACAGTGATCCTCCTGCCTCAGCCTCCTGAGTGCTGGGATTACAGGCGTGCACCACCACGCCCAGCAAGATTTGAGTTCTTCATTTCATTTCATTTTAATGAATTTAAATAGCTATGTGGGGCCAGAGGCTAGTGAGCCATAGGACCTTAAAATAGAAAAGGAAAAATGAAGAATTCCTTAAGGTTGGTGGCTGAGCTAAGTTTAAATTTGGCTGTGGCCAACAGGATCAGTGCAGTGGTGGAGCAGGTGCTCTCCCCTGAGACTTAACGCAAACACCTCACCCAGGTGCTGACCATGAGTGTGCGTCTGTGTGTCCGTGGGCCGGGCACCTCCCAACTTCATCAGCACCTGGGGGCCTTCAAGCAAAGAGCCTAAAATCAAGCCCCAAAGAAAAGGGGGACAGAGTGATGGCCAAGGAGGGCAAGGGCGGGATTAGAGGTGAGATCCACTCCCATAAGCCCAGAAGGTGGGTGGATCTCTGAGATGGGTTGAGCATGTCACCCCCACCCCTACCCGGCCTCCTGGGATTACTGGCCTGGGACAAATCCATCCTCCCTCCCCAAGGACAGAAAGCCAGTTGCTCTCCAGCTCCAAGGGCAGGTTCCCAAGTCTGATGCTCCAGCCCAGGAAGTCAGCCAATGTCTCACTCTCCACTTTCTGTCCCACAGTTAGTGCCTGGCTTACTCTGGGCCCCCTCTGGCCTAGCTACCCAGACCCCAACCCACCCTATCCTGGAACATATAAGAAAAATGTCTTGGCTGCCTTGGCCCCAGGAGTCTTTACTTCCTTCTTTTTCAGATGGGGAAATAGACCCAGAGGGGGAAGATATTACTCTACATCACTCAGCAAAGTCAAGAGAGAGGCGATACAAGATCCCAGGTCTCTGCCTTCCAGCCTAGACTCTGTCCACACAGCAGGCCACCAGGTATGGGCCTCCTCAAGAGCTTCCAGAAGACCCCAGCCTCTGTTCCTTCAGTGACTTCCCCAGCCTCCCTGTCCAGATTCGGGAGCAATGGTGAGAAGCACCAGGCTCTCTGACTGCACTACCGCAGAGCCCTGCACTCTTTCCTCCCAGAATGGAGGGGAAAGGACAGGGCCCTGCCTTTGCTGAGGCTGCTCTGACTTGGTACAGGTGAAGGGGAGTTGAAAGGCCTACAGAGTATGGGCTGCCAAGGGACTGTGGATCCCAGGTGGGATAGACGAATGGCTGTCCAGGCTCTGAGGGACCAAGGGAACAGGGAAAAGGAGCTGGCCAGAGCTGGGAGAGAGCCATAGAGACCCTCTTGTGCCTGGCTGGGTCTCACGGCCATGTGTTGTCAGGTGCACCAAGACCAGAAAGGAGCCCACATCCCAGACTGGGAATTGGGTCAAATCAGGACAGGGGCTCCGCTCGGAGCACTGGGCTCCAGGAAGCCAGGGTCCTGCCAGCGCTCTGCCTTGCCCTAGGCTGAGGCCCAGACTGATCACTCTGGCTTGGGGGTGGGGATGGAAGAACAATGGAGGCAGCTCAGCCTTCCTTCATCCTGGCCTCTGCCCACCTGACAAGCTCCCCTTCCAGTCACACCAACATGATTCTGCCTACTGCATCCAAGACAGGAATATAGCCAAAGAGCTGCTGTTTCTGGACAGACTCAGAGAGAGAAAGGCTGCTGGGGGAGAGAGGGACAGGAAAGCTCTGGATGGAGGAAGTCCTCTGACCCTATGATGTGAGGTCCTCCAATGGGTCTTCACTCAGGCTCCTGG
Source organism: Fukomys damarensis (assembly GCF_012274545.1). Lineage (NCBI taxonomy): Eukaryota > Metazoa > Chordata > Mammalia > Rodentia > Bathyergidae > Fukomys > Fukomys damarensis. The sequence continues at coordinate 7,719,171 of NW_022900935.1, forward strand.
GAATGAGAATAACACCAGGCCAGGCCCTGACATGGCCCACGAGGCCTACGGCCCCCAAAATAGCCTTGGGAAGGGGGCTGGCTGCAGGAAGGAACGGGAGCCAGAAAGCCTCCAGGTTTCTTGTGTCCTAAAGAACCGTGAGGGTCAGGGGCTGGTCAAAGGATCGTGTTGTGAGCGATGGCTGGGCTTGAGCTCCCTGCCCTCCTGGTACCTGGAGGGAAGAGGATCTTGAACCCTGAAGCATTCACTGTCCCAGTCCCCAGTGTCCATCTGCTCCTCTCCATCCCTCAGGCCATGATGTTAGCCCGGCTCTGTCTTCTCACTCATATGCCTGTGCCAGGCCCACCTGTTACAATCCATCTCATAAACAGCCTAGTGTCATCTTTCTAGAATGAGAATGGGACCAAGTTAGTCCTCTGCTGGAAAATCCTGCAAGAGCTCCATAATGGTTTTCATGTTTATTTTTTAAAGTAGGTTGAGCTTTCATTCAGATGCCTTCTTAGGCAGAACCCCAGTATGTGAACCAGATAATACCATATATATAAGTGGTATGTCTATTCTAAAAATTCAAAAGTATGTTATAAATAAATGTATTATAAAAAATAAAAGTATTATAAAGTCAGTCACTGAAAACAACACAAATTGCTATTGTTTAGATGACCACAAATTTGTAACTAGTACAGTCCTACGCTTCAGCATCCAACTGATTTGTTTTTGTTTGTTTTTGCATAGTATTGAGAAAGGCCCTGATTCACCTTGAGAAATACTTGAAAATGGGAAGAGGTTCTTTGTTTTGTTTCATTTTGTTTTAAATTACGAGCCCCTCAATCCTGTGATGCTCTTCTATCAAATAAATCACAGAAAAAGCTTCATTTTGGGCTTTGCTAAAAAATAATCTACACCACACGTTAATGTTAGTGGTCTCCAAGGTGCTGAAATGTCCATTAAACCCACTTGAATGTAATTGTTTAAAATATAATTTGGTGAACAGAATACCAATGGCACAAGAAATAATACTGGGAATCAACAAATGGATCATATCAAATTAAAAAGCTTTTGCACAGCAAAGGAAACAATCAGCAGAGTAAAGAGACAACATACAGAATGGGGAAAACATTGCCAGCTATTTCTCAGATAGAGTACTAACATATATATCTCAAATGAGATCACCCGAAATAAAAGACCCAGTCAAGAAATGGGCAACCAAAATGAATAGACACTTCTCAAAGAAGTACAAATGGCCAATAAATACCAGAAAAAAATTCCACATTGCTGGCCATTAGGTAAGTGCAAATTAAAATAACATTGAGATTCCATCTTATTTCTGACAGAATGGCTGTCATCAAGAAATCCACCGATTGTTGGTGAGGCTGGGATGGGGAGGAACTCTTCTAAACTGTTGGCAAGAATGTACAACCATCATGGAAATTAATATAGGGATTCTTCAAAAAAACTAAAAGTAGAAATTTCATTAGACCTAGCTATTCCCCTTCTAGGTATCTTGCCAAAAGAGTTAAAATCGTTATATTACAGTTATACATGCATAATATGTTCATAGCAGCATAATTTATAATAACTAAATTTTGGGAATGGCCTATGTACCCATTGACTTGAATGGATAAAGAAAACGTGGTATTTGCACATAATAGAGAACTACTCTGCCATAAAGAACAATAAACTGGAGTCATTCATAGGTAAATGCACCTTGAGAGCATAATATTAAATGAATCAGTTATAAAAGCTTAAATATCCCATAGTTTCTCATATATGAGAAACCCAAAATATAAATAAAAAATAATAGGAAGTAGGGAGATCTTTTTCAAATGGGGATAGCAACAGGTGGAAGGAGGGGAGAGGAAAGAGAGGGAAAGGGGAGAGAAAAATAAAGAATTAAAAGAAAATGGAGCCAGGTGTATCGGCACACGCCTGTAATCCCAGCACTTGGGAGGCTGAGGCAGGAGGATCACTGCACATTCCAGGCCAGCCTGGGCTACATAGTGAGTTCAAGCCCAGACTGAACTACATAGTGAGACCCTGTCTCAAAGACAAAACAAAACAATAGCAAGAGAAAGAAAGACAAAAATGGAAATAGAACTTTTGCAAATGGGAAGGGGACCAAGAGTTGGAAGGAGCAGGGAGGCACGGGAAGGCGAGGGGATGAAAAAGAGTTCAGATGCATTATGCACACGTACCAACTCCCCATGATGAATGTAATCGTGATGTACTATGAACATTTATTAATAAAAATAACTTTAAAAGTAAAAATATGTAACTGGAAGAAGAAAATAAATCGGGCTCACATTGTCTACAGACCCTCTGAAACATGGGTTCCGCCGAACCTAGTTTGAAAACCTCAAACCCGTTGATAAGGCTCAGGCCCCTTAACCGGGCACCGGTGGCTGTCCCACAGTGGGGTGCTCCTCACCCTTCCAGCTCTTCTCCCACTCAGTACTGATGCCCTAACACAGTCCCCACTTTCTTCACCATCCTGTTTCCCTCTGCCTGGGAAACCCCACCTACTGAGCACGAAGGTCAGCTCCGAGGCTGTCTCCACACGGCCCACCCTGGCGGGCAGGCACTCCTGCTCTGTGCTCCCGCTGTGCCACGGAGAATCTTTTACCTTGGCACCCACCTTCTCCAGAGCCTTCATTGGTGCACTGTGACCTCCTGAGACAAGGGCACCTGCTTAATTAATATCTCAATCCCGGGTGAGCCCAGGCCTGGAGGGTCCCCAGGAATGACTGTTCCCAGATGGGCCTCCTAGGGAAATAGCCGGGTGCTGGAAGGCCAGACTGGAGATCTTTGGAGGCTGCCTCAGGACCAGCCTAGGTCCTCAGCTCCTTCCTCATGCTCTGAGATCTGGAAAACCGGAGAGAGCAAGCCCCAGGGTGGCCAAGTCATCACGAACTTGTCCCATTGCAAAGAGGAGCTCCTTACTGTGAGCCAGGGTCTCACAGGGCCGATGCCAGCACAGAGGTCGCCAAGATGTTACTGTCCACAGGGAATGGGAGCAGTGCTCGCAGCGTGGGGCAGAGCCCAGGGCTGGAAGCCCAGAACCAGGGGCGCAGAGTGCTGGTCGCAGCTCTCTTCCTTCGGGAGGCAGGAAGCGCTGCCCCAGTTCCAGGGTGACAGGGCCCCAGCTAGAGCCCCAGTGCAGGTGCTGGAGACCCGAGCACACCGCGAGGAGCCAGGCTCCCAGAGTCAGGTTACCCAGACCCGGGGGCGCCTTTGCCAACAAGTGCTGTCCACGCGCCCGGCTGCCCGCGCAAGGAGGGGTTGGGGCGGCGGCTGCCGGGAGCTGGGTCCCGACGACAGCATGGGGGAGGGGAGTCCTGGCTTGGAACCCGAGCCCCGGGGGAAGAAAACGCCATCAGCACCACCACAAGAGCACAGCTCCCAAAATAAACCCGAGCCCGCGCCAAGTGCTCGGCGCATTCTGGGTCTGAGGACTGCGCCCCCTCCGGAGTGGCGCCGCGGGCCCATTCCCGGGGGTCGGCGACCCCTTCCTGGGAGCGCCCCTTTCTCCACCCTACCCCCCAGAAGCATCGCCCGCTCTCACCGACTTGGGTTTCTTCTTGGGAGCCAGGCTGTCGTAGAAAGTCTTAGCCTCCTCCCAGCGCGGGGCCGCGGCGGTCTCTGCGCCCGGCCCGGGCTCTCGGGGCTCCGGGGGCTTCCCGGGTT
>NW_022900935.1:7723298-7758075 GCF_012274545.1 Fukomys damarensis
GGGTGCGTGAGAGCGGGCGCCGCCCCCGCCTAGGGGGCCAGGAGGCGAACTCGCCCGCTGTCGCCTGTGTGCAGCCGCCGTGAGTATGTTTTGGGGTACAATGGGGTTCTCTGTTCTCGACCAATCCACCCCGAAGCAAAATGGGAGGGGTCCCGGCGAAGGGAGCTTGACACCCCGCTGGTAGCTGCTGTGGACTCGGGGTGGTCGGGGTAATGTTCAAGGGCACCGAGAGGGGAGGCCTCGCAACTTTCCCCCCAGGATAGTGGTCCCCAAATGAGAGAATGAAAAGCTAGTAACCCCTCCCCCCAAAGAAAAACCTAAGTGTCCTGCTGTCTCCTCTGATGCCCGGACCCTGGGACCCTGAGCAGACCCCAGTGCTTCCCGCAGACCGGTGGAAGTAGTGGATGGACAGCTCCGACCACGAGCAGGGGGCTGTTCCCAGTAGGGAGCAAGTGGAGGACAAGTCGTCCACACCACGGCGGAGGAACCTTTGAAGTCTATGGCCACACTGCGTCCCCTCGGCCTGGCGGGGAACCCAGACCCGAGAGCATTCCCAGGGACGCCGAACCCAGATTCTTTCTGGCTCCTTTGATAGCCAGCAGAGGGCGTACATTCCCAGGTCCCACCAGCCGCGCTGGTTTCTAAGGGGCTGCAGACCCAGGAGGAATGTAATCATTGTGTATTGCAAACATGTGCCAATAAAAATAAAAAGAGAAATGGCTGGAGGGACGCAGGGTAGAAGCGGGGCCTCTGAACCAAAGAATTTTAGGCCATCGTTTTGGTTTTCTAGGGTATTGGTGCCAAGTTGTCACCACTATCACCCGTCCCTAGGCACAAGCCGGGAAGCAGACAGCATCTCTCACAGGTGTGCAGGGTTGAGGGGTGGGGTGAAGGAGGTGAGGGAGAAGCGGAAGAAACCTGGCTTAGCCAGGGAAGCCTTGGTCTGGGGAAGGAGGTACAGAATAGAAGGATCTGCCGGGTCTCCACCATGTCCTGGGAAGACGAATTGTGTGGGAGAAAGGGAGAAATAGCAATGCTGAAAAAGTAGACCTGTCCTTCTCCGGAGTGGTAGGAAATTTCCAGGTACGACCCCCAAACCTCTCCCATCTCGCCTGCCCTTTGGTAATGTGACAGTGACTCCTTCCACTTAGAGATGGATGGCGTCTTGTCTGAGCTGGCCCTTTAATAGATGCAATAGAAATAACGTGATATGGTTTCCACATTTGAGATACCTTGCTGATCTATTTCTGTCCTCCTGGGGCCAGCTACCATGCACAGAAGTATGGACTGCCCTCCTGAAAAGGCCACGTAGTGGTGCATGTCTGTAATCCCAGCACTTGGGAGACTGGGGCGGGAAAATTGCTGAGCTTGAGGCCCGCCTGAACTATGTATTGAGATCGTGTCTCAAAACAACAACAGAAAAGGCCACATGGTGAGAAGAGGCCCTGCAGGGTAAGGAGCCAGGAAAGGAGCTGAGGTATAGCTGAGTGGTAGAGTACATTCTTAGCATTTGTGAGGCTCTGGGCTCGATTTCCAGCACACAGAAAAGGGGGAAGTGGAGGAGGAGGAGGAGACCCAGTGGAGAAGAACTGAGGTTCTCCAGGTGGCTTTCAGGACTAATTGTCAGACACATGAGTGAGGATATCTTGGTTCCAGCCCAGGCCTCACTCCCAGTGCAATTCAGCTATGTGACTCAGGCCAACAAAGGCAATAAAACCTTCCTGCTGAGCCCAGCCAACTCATGGAATCATGAAAAACAACTAATTGACATTGTTTAAGTGCTAAAATTTGGGGTAACTCATCACGCAGCAATAAAAAATTGAAAGTTTAGGCAGAGGTTGATTATTCACAGGTTCTTCATGGGAAAAGATGTGGTCACTTGGGGAAAACATGTGGAGTAATTATTTGGTTGGAGACAAGCAAACATTTGATGATTAGGTGAGCCGTCCCCACTCTCAGTGGCTTTGACCTGTGTGGCTGGCTTGAAGAGATGACCTGGGCCAATCAAACTCTTGTTCCTGGGGAATTTGGAAATAGGGGCTAGGTAGTCAACCTCAAAAATGACTGGGGATGCTGTGAAATACACTTGACTCCCAGGAGACCCAGATGCACCTGGACAAACTGAGGTTGTACAGAATGTCAAACAGAAAAAGTGGGGTAGCAGAGCAAGGCAACCAACACGCCCAGCTTTCCATGGCTTTCTCCACATGGCTTCACCAAAGGCCCTACCGAAGAGAGTTGGTGGCTATGGCTTTTGCTTGACTAAGCTACCTTTCCCAACCTCTTTTAGTAATAAGCCCTGCTTCCCTGACTCCCTGGCTAAGAAGCAGCTTATGACCAAGACCTGACCAATTGTTTCCCTGGATCTGATGAATGATCCAGGGATGACTTCATGACCCCCTCTGGGTACTCATAAAGAATGCTGGGAGATTTGTCTCTTTTTCCTCTGGGGTTACTAATTTGGGATGATGTGAGCTTGGGGCCCATCTTTTCCCTTGGCAGTGAAAGGACCTGGAGGAAGCCCATCTAGAGGGCAACCAAGTCACAGAGAGAGAGTCAGAAGCAGGGAGGGAGAGGCTGCAATACCGAGCCTCTAAACCAGCAGGGTGGGAACTTCCCAGTTACATGAGCTGATAAGCCTTTCTTTCTTATCTAAACTCATTTGAGTTGGGTTTTGTTCACCTGTAACCAAAGATCGTGACTAATACATTCCCCTTTACTCACACAGACATGCAGAGGCCGGTGTTCCTTGACATCAGTGGATCCTGCCCAGACTTGGACTTGGCTTTAAGAGCTTTCCCCAGACCCTCTTTGGAAGGGTTAGCAAACTGGATCCTCAGCAGTTCTTTCCGCCTCTCTGGGCTTCTGTCCATCCTCTGGCTTGCCTGTCACGTCCTGAGAGCAGGCTGGGTGCAGTGGTTCCCTGGCTCTGTACTCCTGGGCACCAGCCAGCACTTTCCCCCCAGGTCTGGTATTTCTTCAGATAATTAAGCTGGGAACAGACCGCACACCTGAACTGCTCCCCTGGGCCACTCTGCAGCATGTGTGGCCCTGTTGGCTGGCATTCCTAAAGATCCCAGGCAAATGCCACCTCCTCCTCAAAGGCATCTCTTCCCTTTTCCCTTCACTCATCCCCAACACCACCGGGCAAGACCCTTTCTCCCCTGAAGCCCGGTTTGTGATTTTCTATCCCCCCTTCCATACTCTGATTTGGGTTCCCTCCCATGGCTCAGAAACCACAAGTCATATTGGGAGACCTGAGTTCAAATTCAAATTTACCAATTTCTGAGCCTTCATTCATTCCTGTGTCTTTAAAAAAAAATGGAGACACAGTTGGGCACAGTGGCATACAGCTGTAATCCTAGCTCTGGGAAACGGAGGCAGGAGGATGGCAAGTTTGAGTTTGAGCCTAGTCCGGGCAACTTAGCAACTGTCTCAAAAAAATAAAAAATAAAAAAAAAATGAAAGAAGGAAAGATAAAGGGCTGGGATTATAACTTAATGTGAGGGCCTTGGGTTCAATCCCTAGTACCACAAACAAAACAGAAACCCCTTAAGTGCGCTCAGCTGACTATGACAGACAGGGTACATGGGAGGGGTCAGTTGGAGGGTCTGAGGGACTTCACAGAGGACAAAGCCACTGCCAAAGGGAAATATGTGGCCCAGGGAGGGGCAAAGGCTTATTGTGTACAAGTACAGAGGCCTCAGACACTCCTCAGGAAAAGGGGGGAGAAGGGATGATTCAAGGTGGCTGGAGTGCAGGGTTCAGGAGTGTGATGTGAGGCTGAGAATAAGGCGGGTGCTGTTGTGCAGGGCCTTGAGAGACATTTAAGGTCCTGGTCACACCGAGGGCCTAGGGCTCATGCACAGCGGACATAGCCAGGTGCGTACTTGGGGAAGATTGTTCCAGTTTCCTGGTGTCGTTGAGACCAGACATAGGGCAAGGCTGAATGGGAAATGGCAAGCCAAGCCATTTGCATGAACCTTGGGCAGGGGCTGGGACTAGACCATCTCTCCTGTGCCGAGTGGCTTCAGCTGGGAATAGCAGCCTCAAGTTCTCAGACGTCTGAGTCACCTCCTCAGGTTACCCGGAGGCCAGGTCAGCCTCCTTCCTCTGTTCTAATTGCTTCCTGCAAAGGGAGCTGCCCCCTCCAAGTGTCCTTGAGGAAACCCTTGTAAAAGCAATCAAGCGTTTTGGAAAGAAGCGGGTACCTCCGGCTGCTGCTGCCCCAAATCCCTGCAGGGAGCAATGCCGCTCTGGATGCTGGGGAAATTCTGAGAGGAGCACTTCATCCCCACGGCTACCCCGCCACATCTGGGTCAGTTCTGGGGTCTCACGGCTGGAATCCTGCGGATGGTTTGCTTTGACCAGCAGGGCAGGTAGGGGCTGAAATCAGCCCGTATCTCAGCTCCTTGGCCCAGTAGGGCAGCATGTGTAAGAAACAGAGGTGTGTTTTTCTAAGTAGCCCAAAGCTGCCACCTGCTGCCTGGCTGCACACTTGAAGGGCTGCTTCCACTCCTTTCCTTTCCTGTTTTCTCCCCTCCCTCCCCTCCTCTCCTTTCCTCCTTCTTTCTTTCTTTCCTGGTACCAAGGATTGAAATCAGAGTCTTCACGCTGAGCTACCCACAACCCTTTTTGTAAATTTTTATTTTTATTTTTATTTTTTAATTTTATTGAGTTTATTGGTACATTTTAGGGATACAGTACAGTTACATTCATTGTTGGGATCATGTACCTCTACATGGCAAGTCTTGATTCTCTGTAAATTTTTATTTTGAGACAGGGTCCCACTAAATTGCTAAATCGCCCAGGCTGGACTTAAAAACTTGTGATTCTCCTGCCTCAGCCTCCCAGAGTGCTGGGATTACAGGCATAGGCCACCACACCCACTGAACCTTTTCTTGTAGAAAGGATAGACTATGAACTAATTGTCGCCCTGGCTCTTAGCTTTTCTTCCACTGGCCACTGGCCCCTCATTTGGGCTCTTGTGACACTCTCCATTGGACAGAGAGAAAAACTAAGTCCTGTGCCTGCTGCCACTAGCTTCCTTTGAAAGGAAATGCTCTGCTCATGTCCAGGCTGGCTCAGATGACTGGATCGCGGAGAGATCCCTGCTCTAGGGGTCCCAAAATCTAAGCCGACCCAAGTAGGTCCTTTGGCTTGAGAACCAGAACTAAGAGGCACAGAATGGAGAGGTCTGTCACTGCCAAGTCTTGATGCAGAGGTGGAGATTCAGCCACTCTGTGCAAGGAAACCAAGGAAGTCTGAAGTGAATAAGATGTAGACACTGCCTAGAGCCCACCATCCAAGGCTAAGAGGGTCAGTTCCATTCTCTTGAGACCCAGTCATTCCTGATTTTCCATCTCCAGGGTCCCTTGTGATCTGCTCCCCTTTCTTAGACCTAAATGGGTTATTGCACCCTGTGACCAGACTCCTTGCCAGAACAAGGACTTGGCCCCAAGGAGATTCCTGAGGTGTCCCCACTCTACAAGGCCCCTAGATTTCTCTCGCACCCCCACCCCAGCCCTAGCCCAGCAGAAGAGCAGGAGACCTCAGCACAGTCACATCTTTTATTCATTGTCAGTGGGAAACACACACACCACAGGGCACAGGGGTGGACAGTGAAGACAGTCACTGTGGGCACAACCAGAAGCGGCACATCCTCAGTAGGTGGGGATGACACTGGGGAACTCGTGGTGAGTTGGGCTCCCCGGCCATGCAGCCCCTCAGCTTCCCCAGGCTGCATCACTGCTGGGCCTAGTCCACCTGTGCCTAGCAGAAAGGGCCACAGCTGGACACCCTGTTCTGCCCCCAGGCTCTGGCAAAGATAAAAAGAAAACCCTGGAATTTTCAGAAAGAAAATCCTCTATTTTTGAGACTTTTAAACGGAGGATTTGAATTATTTCCTTCTTCAAGAATGATGAATAAAGTATGTAAGAAATGAACTCTTGTCCCTACAGTGATTTCTAAAATCAACACAAAGCCTCACCCAGGGTGGATCTTCAGGAAGTATTTGTTGCTTTAATAAACTTTTTCTGTAAAAATGTTTACAATGTCAGCTTGATGCCCTGCCTAGAAACACCAATTTCTTCCCTTACTCTCTTTCCGCCCCCACACTAGCTTCTCTCTCTGCAGCAGGATGATTTTCTATCTCTAGGGATCTCACCATTGCCAGGAAAAAGAAAGGATTTAGTGATTTTGCTTGTGAACTTATGTTCTGCTGAACTTTTGACTCAAGGGTAAATTAAATAATCCTGACTACAGTTCTGAGGACTGGTGTGGTCATCTGAAGGAACCTGTGCTGCTGATGATTTTTAGAGATTTTTTAGAGATAAGAAGTCCCATCACTTAGCCCCAAAAAGAAGAAATGAGGACAGTTATGTGAGAAGGCAGATTCCGGAACCTCATAACTCAGAGTAGCTGTAAGAAGATACGAAATTTCCAAGGAAACTTTGGCTATATCAATGACTTAACTGTATGAATATTTTTGTGTCTATGCAAGTCATTCATAAATCTCTGCTTGGTGGCAAGTCCCTCTGACCTGGGGCTGGGATGGGAGACTTGTCTCTCTTCTTAAGACAGGGCTGGTGCTCTACCACATGGACTCCTGAGCACACAGTCGTTGCGACACCCAAAAGGATGTGGGAGCGAGGCCTGGCCTGCCTGTGTCTCCCCCCATCGGTGAGACAGTCTCAGATGGGCCTCACACTGGGTTCACTCTGTTGGCCTGTCTGAAAACCCTTGGCCTGACTACCAAATATAACCCAAGGGTGGGTGTGTGTCCAGAAACCTGGAGTGATGGAACATGCTCTCATTGGTAGGACTTGCCCACCAACTTGGAAAAAAAACAAAATCATTCTCTTAGGAAAGAAGATGGTGGTAAAGACAATTCCAGGGTTCTGGGTCAGAGGTCTTTAAGGACAGCACTGGCCCATTAGCAGAGCTGTGCAGAAGCCAAACACAGGATGCTTGAAAATGTAGGGAACTCCAACTGAGCCCCTATGCCTTTTTGGAAGACCATAGCTTCAGGGACTTCTTAGCAGGAAGCTTATAAAAGATGAAAGCCTACTTGGCTTAGCCCACAGCTGACCTCTGCACAAATCAGACACAGAAATGAGCAGGGAAGAGAAGACTTCTCTTCGTGAGCCTTGGGTTCAAGTCTTGAAGTCTTGGCATCGTATCGCTTCCTGACTATGTGCTCTTTTTTGGGGGTACAGGGATCGAACTCAGGTCCTTGCATTTGCAAGGCAGGCAGCAGAACCACTGAGCTAAATCCCTGGCCCTGACTATGTGCTCTTTTTTGGGGGTACAGGGATCGAACTCAGGTCCTTGCATTTGCAAGGCAGGCAGCAGAACCACTGAGCTAAATCCCTGGCCCTGACTATGTGCTCTTGCACAAGGGAATGAAAATCCCTATCTTCCTGGGGCTGTGAGGACTGAATGAGATGGGGCAGAGAGCAAGCCTTTGAAAACCATGGAATTCCAAGGGATTGGGAGTTAGGCTCGATTCAACATCTTAGCAGGCAGGAACCCCATTTTGCAAAAAGCCTTCCACCAGAGTATTCAGGTCCTAGCTCAGACAGGCTGTGGAGCATTTGTATATCTGTGGTGCTGACAGCGCAAGACACAGCTAATAACCAGCTCCTGAGAGCAATGGAACATCTTTTGAGCCATTACTAGATAAATCCCTGCTAGTTACTACCTGAGAATGTGAATTCTCCAGCCTCACCACATGGTTTGGTCATAGGCAGGATAGAAAGGGGGTGGCAACCCAGTGACCTTGCTACCTCCAAGGGTCACAAGAAGGAAGGTCCGATAGAGCTTGGGAGCATAGGTCAGCATGCTCAAGTTTCCACCTGCAGAGCCAGCACAGGAGAGCTGTGGAAGTCAGGGACAAGCTGCATCTTGTTCCTGCAGATCCACCTCCCACCACCACACGCCCTGGCTCTGTGGTCACTCCCACCCTGGGTGGACATCACCCGTGTACTAGACTGATTTCACCCGCAGTTCAAGAGGAAGTCAACTGTCACTGCACATCAAAGCTAATTTCTGATTACGAGTACAGGAGAAAGTAAAGGGAACAACTTGATGGAGAAGCAAGATGAAATTTTTTGGCGGTCAAAGCATGCAGCTATACAGCTCACAGATTCAAAATCAGAAAGCAAAGCCAGTGCACTAGGAAGGTGATGCATTACCCAGTATATCAAGGATTGGAGGTTAGAAAAAGCCTTTCAAGTGGAGCATGCCCAGCACAGTTTCAGGCATTTGGTCTATGGATACAGCCTGGGAGCCTGATCAATAGCTAGGTGGTCCTTTTCTTCTAGCTCCTTCTGTATCTGAGGCAGTGAAAGAACAAGCCCAATCCCTCAACCCAAACCAAACTCAAGAACAAACCACCAAGGTGTAGGATATACACTTGTCTCATGCCTGGTGAACCTTGTTGTTTCTGTCTCTGAAGACAGCACCTAAAGTGTGCGATGAAGAGTCACTTGTTGGAATGACAAAGGTAATTAAAAGGAAGCAGAGGAAGCAGCACAAGCCGCTGATGGTGACCGCTCAGGACTCAGCCTGCGCCGCGCCCCGCCCCCCACAAAGGGTTATTTGTTAAGTCTGGTGGTATTTCCTCCCCTGTACCTCGGTTTTCCCCTGAAAAAATTAGCATTTTCTATATTCATTTAATCATTTTATAAGAAACCAAGTAATATAGAGTATATTTAATATTTTAACCTAATAAAATGGTTTTAGCTCTTATAAAGGGTACTAAAAAAATAAGTATCATATAGATTCTCATTTTTCTTAAAACTTCCACTCACATGGCTCCTAAACCTCCAAGTTCTTTTCATTTGGGTGGAGCTAGCTGGAAGATGCAATAGCTCCTCTTGAACCAGCCAACTTTCCTCCCTTTTCTTCGCAGCTGGGCTCAACATCCTTCTCCAAGACCCTGACCACCAGAAGTTGCCCTTTTATGAGCTTCCAGGGGGCACAAAATATGTCTTGTAAACTACCATATTCCTAGCACCTGAAGGTGCCTGGCATTAAATAAGTGCTCAATAAACATTAGCTGAAGAAAGGACTGAATGAACGCTCCAAAGGCTGTGGGCCAGAGAGGCCAGGTAGAGTCAAGGGGGCAGGGCAAGGACCACCTTTAAGGGATCTGAGTCCTTAGGAAAGGACAGACCCGATTTGGCCCTTTGGGGCCTGAGGGACCCCATTCCATAAAGTATAATCCCAGGAATAACAGGATTTCAAAGCAGAATTTTAAGCCCCCCTCCTTAACCCTGCCTTTCAGGGCAAAAGCCAACTCCACTATGGCCAAAGGATGTTGGTCTAGGCCAAGGCTGGAAGTGGGGCTACCTGACAGGATACCCGAGGACCTGTCTCTGTGGGTGAGGTGGTCCCTCGGGGAGCTGGACTGAAGGAGGGGCTTGGGCAGTGAAGTGGGTGGGCTAGAGAGTGAGGCTAGAGTGTCCCTCCCCCCGGGGAAGGGCCAGCAGAGAGGTCATCTGGTTGGGAGGTGGCCATGTCCCTCCTGGCCAGGGGCCCTGCCCCTCACCAGCTCCTACTTCTGCATGTCACACTGCAGCAGCAACACAATGGAGGGATCACTCTTGGCCGCCTCCTTGAACTCTTCCAGCGTAATCTGGTCATCCTTATCCTGGTCCATCTTCTTGAAGATCTTGTCCACACGTTGCTGGGGGGTGAGCCCATCCTGGTTCATACGCATCATGATCACAGTGCCCACCATCTTGTAGATAGCCTGGGGTGGGGACAAGGAGGAAGGTGTGAACACCCACACAAAACGGAGGATGGGGCCGGGGATTTAGCTCAGTGGTTCCGCTCCTGCCTTGCAAGCGCAAGGACCTGAGTTCAATCCCCGGTACCAAAACCAAACCAAACTAAAACAAAACAGAGAGGATGGGGGTGAATAAAAGGGATCTGGGAGTGGGTAGGAAGAATATTGGGGGATGGTGAGGTTATTGGAAGGTGATATTGGGCCGTGAAGATGAGATATTTAATGAGTACCTCAAACTAATCACACTTCAAACCCAACTCTTCACTCTGGCCTGAGCCTCCTCCAGCTTCTGTCTCAGTGAACAGCACCTCCATTCTGCCAGTTGTGCAACCCCAAACCCTACGTCATTCCTAACTCCCCTCCTTCTCACAATCCGCATCCAATTCTCCAGCCAATTTTGTCAGCCTTGGTCTTGCAATTGAGCCCACCCCCACCCACTTTCTACCACCTCCACAGCACCCCTTGACTGCAGCCTCTGCCTGCTCTCAACTGGCCTGGCTGCTCTAGAAGTCCCCTTCCTGGTCACCCAACTTCCGCTGCCCACTTCCCTTATCTGTTCTCCACACCCAGAACAAACTCAAAGTCTGAGAGCCTGAACATTGGGCTCCTGCTCTCTATCAGATCACTTTCCTGTCACTCTCCCCTCTACTCCTTTCTCCCTCACTAACCTGGCTGCTGGCCACTCCTTGAACCTTGTAAACGCAATTCACCTGCATTTACTGCTCCCTTTGCACTGGATCAGCTCCTCAACTGATTCAAGTTGCTGCTCTCTATTCACCTTGTACAAAATCACGTTTCCTTCCTCTTCGTATCCTCTTCATAGCACTGGCCAATATGGCATAGGTTTATTTATTTTTAAATTTTCTCACTAGAAGGAATCCCCCCGAAAGCAGAAACTTTTTTGGGGGGGGTGTCTGTGGTTTGTTTTTTGAGACAGGGTCTCACTATGTAGCACAGACTGGCCTTGAACTCGCTGAGATTCTCCTGTCTCATTCAGCCTCCCAAGTACTGGCATTACAGGTGTGCACCACTGTATCTGGCTGAAAGCAGGAACTTTGAATTGTACCTGGCACATGGTAAACACTCAAAACTTATTAGCCTAAAGAAGTGAATGAGTTAAGAATGTAAACTCTGAGCTGGGCATGGTGGTGCACGCCTGTAATCCTAGCACTGGGAAGGCTGAGGTGAGAGGATCATGAGTTCAAGACCAGCCTGCGTGACATAGCGAGCTCAAGGCAGGCCTGGACTTGAAAGCAAAACCTTGTCTCAAACAACCAAAACTAGAACACAACAAAACAACAGTCACAACAAAAACCCTTAGGCTCTGGAGTCAGGCTCCCTGATTTGAATCACAAACTATCACTTGCTATCCTTTTCCTCCTGTGTAAAATGGGGCTCCTGACTGTGTCTGCTCCTTCAGTGAAATACTTAGCCCAGAGCTTGCAGTGGGTTGCTGAACCCTGGCTGGGGAGAGGTGGGGTGCAGCAAGGTTCGCCTGAGGCCCTGGCCCCCTTCCCTGCTCACCTCGATGATCTCCAGCATCTCGAGGCGCGTGATGCGCCCGTCGCCGTCCAGGTCATACATCTCAAAGGCCCAATTGAGCTTCTGCTCGAAGCTGCCACGAGAGGTGACCGACAGCGCGCAGATGAACTCCCGGAAGTCGATGGTGCCGTCCCCATTCTTGTCGAAGGTTCGGAAAGCGTGCTGGGCAAACTTGGAGGCGTCGCCGTAGGGGAAGAACTGAGGCCGGGCGCAGGGTGGTGGGGTGCAGTCAGCTTCGCCCTCCCGCCGCCCCCACCCTCTTGGGCGCCCGTCCCACCCCTCTGGCCCCCTTAGTTGCCCTCTGCCCGCGCCCACCTTGATGTAGAGCTGCTGGAACTCCTCCAGGTTGAGGATGCCGCTGGGACAGTCCTTCAGGAAGCCCTTGTACCACTGCTTCAGTTCCTGCTCGCTGAACTCAGTGTTTTGTACCACCTCCCGCCGCCCCCACCCTCTTGGGCGCCCGTCCCACCCCTCTGGCCCCCTTAGTTGCCCTCTGCCCGCGCCCACCTTGATGTAGAGCTGCTGGAACTCCTCCAGGTTGAGGATGCCGCTGGGACAGTCCTTCAGGAAGCCCTTGTACCACTGCTTCAGTTCCTGCTCGCTGAACTCAGTGTTTTGTACCAGGTCCTCCAGCACCTCGGGGGCCAGCTTGCTGTTGGTCTTCCCCATGGCAAGGCCTGGAGGACAGGGGGATCCCTCAGCTTGGCCCAGGGCAAGGCCCTCACCTCGGCAAGCTTCCCCTTCCCCCTCCCCCTCCGCCTCTTCTCCACAGCGCAGCTTCCGTCCGGAGCCTGACTTTCTAGCCGGGATACCTCCCTCCTCCCGGGGTCCTCTCCTCTGGCCACCCACCCCAACAAGCCCCCCCACAGCACAGCAGGGCTCTGTCCTTCTCTCTCCTTCCCAGGGGAAGCCCACCTTGTCTGGTCCCTGCCCTCAGCCCCCATCCACAGCAAGCCCACACCCACACACCCTGCCATAACAGCACCACCTCTCTCCTCACATCACCCTGCACCCCAGGGGCCTGAGGATCTCCAGCCTTCCAGGTCTCCACTGGCCTCTCGGAGAGCCGTGCTGCCGCATGCCACATCCTTCATCCTCACCTCTCTTCTTCCACCTTCCATAGCTCCCCACACCCATAGCACAAACGTTTAACTCCGCTTCCTGCTATTCAGGGCTTTCCGAATGCAGTGCCTCCCTCCTGGGCAGGCTCCTCTCCTACTAGGACAAGAGACAGGTTCCTTATGGGTCTCCCTGATGCTGCCTCCCAAGTTCTTTTTCAACACCTTCCCAGCCACTCCAGTAGGAACCTCCCTCCCTCCTTCCCGTGTACAAGGAGCCATCAGCCTGGAGCTCTGATGACTCTGATTACATTGTTTTTGATTAACCCCTTCATCTCCTGCGCATTTATGGAGGCTGACTATGTGCTAGGCCTTGAGCTAGGGATGGAGGCAAAGCGAACACAAACCAACCTGCAGGACTCATAACTGGGCCAAAGAGGCGGATGGATGGTTGACTACAAAGAACCCTCAGTCCAGGCCAACGAGTTTGGACTTTACCACAGGCAACAGAATTGGGGAATTTTTAAGCAAGGGCTTTGAAGCTAACATTCATTCCACAATACTTACAGGATGCTCGCACTGTTCCGGGTCCTAATCTCAGTGGGGACCCAGAGAGAACAAGGCAGGGTAGGGAGTTTTTCTTTTAGCTATAGTGTACAAGATGACTTGGAGTCGGGGGACGTAGGCAGAGCAAGGAGGAACCTGATACACGGTTTTGGTGGCAGATGATGATGCCAGGACAGGGCCATAGAGAGAAATGGATGGGAAGAGATATCCTAAGACGGGGCTTGGTGACTGATTGGATGTTGGGGTGCAGGTGGGAGAAGGGTAGAGGCAGATGTTCAAATTGGGAGCTGAATGGATGCAGCAGTGTTTGCTGAGAAGTCCTCAGCCCCCAAAGTAGCCTGTGCCAGGGACAACACCTGCAGAGGGTGGCACAGTACCTTCCCTAAAGCCTAGCCAGGCCCTAAAGCTGAGTGGACACTTCTGAAGAGCGACCATGGGAATCACAAAACCTGGGTCTCCTAGACACAGCTTGGGATTTGCCTTTCACCTGCCTAGAGTTTCTTTAGAGGGTCCAGGCTCTCACTGCAGGTAAACTGTCCTCAAGAAACTGAAAAAGGAAGCCCTTTCGCAAAAGGAATTCCACTTCCACAGCCACCCCATGCCAGTGTGGTCTCTAATTCTTACTGTGGGGAATACCCTGAGTCGCCAGCTCTGTGGCTGGACAGTGTCACGCCCCCACCCTTTTGCTTGGAAATCTCAAGTTAGTTATCTCTGGGCCTCATGTTCCTCCACTGGGCCATGAGGAAGATCAAGGAGCAGCAAAACGGCAACATCCCTCACCTACCACCCCCAGAGGGTGAGGCATCCCATTCCCTCAGGATAGCTAGGGGGTGGGGAGGTGTGCCATCTTCAGGAGCCTGGTGCTGCGGGGTCCAAAACAGCCCCACTGGGGTCAAAGTCAAAGGTGCCCCTGGAACACCCACAGGCAGAAGCGAGCAGGGTCCCCAGCTGCCCCCTCCTCAGGTTCAAAGATTCTGCAGGCTCAGGGTATCGGGAAGGAAGCTGGCAAACCCGAGCAGCAGAGGTGTGCACTGGGGGAGGCAGAGCTGCTCCCCACGTCTCTCGTGCACTGTGCCTGAGTGTCTGCGTGAGGAACCGGGTCTGTGTGGGAGGGTGTCAATGTATGAGACTGCAAATCTGTCAGGATGCACACATCTCTGCATGCGCCGTGGTGTCTGTGTGTGGCCCTCACCTCTTGCCCGTTTCTCCTGCCCTGTGCTGCCTTCCCCACATTTCTGTTTTATCCCTGTCCCTACTTGGTCCCATACCCAGTGTGGCCTAGGCCTCCTCCTCCGTTTCTTCTCAGTTCCTCCACTGCTCTTAGTCAGAGGTCAAAGCTGACAGAGCCCTTTGAGGTCCCCTTATTCCTAGTGAACAGTGAAACTGAAGGAAAGGAGAACACTGGTTCAGGGTTACGCAGCAGGTCAGTGAGGGATCCTGATAAGTACCCAGGCCGAATCCCTGCCACCTGCCTGGCCCACCCTCTCCACATCATGGCTACTCTGGTTCAACACAAACCTTCTCCCATTTGCTTTCTGGGAAAATCAGCTCTGATCTTCCTTTTGGCTTCAGTGGGATTATCTTGCCTGACCTCCGGGCCAAGATCTCTGATATCCAGAAATATCCACCCTGGTGCTGGTGCCACTAGTCCGCAAGTAACCATATCTATAGCCAGACTCACCCTAAACCTGAGACAACCTGTCTCTCTCCGTTGCCCCTTCCCTCTTTCCCTCATCCCTCGGTTTTGGTGGAAACATGACCTGTAAACTACTTTAGATCTCCTCTCTCCCTTCCCCAGGTCCAACATGCCATTAAGTCCTGTGGTTTCTTCTTTTGAAACACTCCTGGAATCTTCACTATGTCTATGGCCAGGGGCACAGCTATGAGGCTCAAATATACCTGGGGCTCTGCTTGCAAAGCCAGGCCCATGCCCAAGAGGCTCATCTGCCTTGCAGGAAGTGCCTTCCTCCTGACTCCCCTGTGCCCACAGAACGCCTCTCCCCACCCGCAGAGATTACAATGTAGGGTAGAGGTAGCCACGATCATGAGCCCTCTGAAACTCCAGAATTTTCTAGAATCTGGTCTCAAGGTGTCCACCTGGCATCCTCAGCTTCCATTGCTCCCCTTTACTCTCTCAAGCCAGGTTTCTCTCAACCAGGACGTGCATCATCTATCTGCTTAGCTAGTTTCCTCCCCGCCATCATCCTCTTTTCTCTTCTGGACTCACACAAGCTGCATTCAGCCTTGAGGCCTGGCTGAAACCTGCTTCCTTATGATCAGCCTTTTCAAGCTTGGCAGTGGCCAGGCAGAAGCATGGGCTCAGCACTCTGGGCACGAGTAGACCATATGAGGCAGAGAAGTGGGACCCCCCACAGCCATATAGCCCTCTGGCCCTCATCTGGTGCTCTAGGTTTCCAGGAGAGGGCTTTGCATTCAACCTCTGCCTGAGCCAGGCAAAGTTCTCTTGGGCTTTTTGCTCAATGATAAAGAGTTTATCCTCTCCTAGTAGGATCCAGAACACTTTTAAGCAGCTTGGACAATAGGAGAAGTGCTTTTCCCATCGTTCCTGAGTTGGCTCTTGTGCGGCTGTCACCCACAGGCTCCAGCCTTGCCCTCTGTATCTGCACAGAGTGCACTGCAGAGACATGAAGGAAGAGCCTGGGGCTCAGCCATGCCCAGTGGCTGTATCCAAGTAGATTATGCGAGAGGACCAGAGCCCCCTTTCCTCCTTGGAACTATGTCACCCTGTTTTGTTTATTTGTGCTCTCTTTCTAGTGCACCTCTTGGAGATAATGGAACTCAGAGCCAGGAAAGGAAGGGTTCACCCAAGGTCAACTAGAGCCCCGTCTGCAGCAAATCGAAGGCCAGAGCCCAGCAGAGGGCATGTTCTGTTGGAGCTGTGGCCTCTGAAGAGCTGTCCTCCAGCTAAGAAGATGCTGGCCCCGCCCCAAGCACAAAACCACTGCCCCTCCGCGGTGAGAGGCTTCTTCGAGAGCACTCGGGGTTTGGGGCTTCAAAGAGAGAAAGGGCAGTGAGATTGGGAAGGACTGAAGGAGGCAATAATCCCACACCCTCGCCTAGCTTCAGAGGAGCTGGTGCTGAGGCGGTTGCCATGGTGACAAAAGCTCCCTGGTCAGGAGATTTTCTCTTTCCTCTCCTCCCTTTGCTGTTCTCCAAGCAGCAGCAACAGCAGTAGCAACCAGATCTTCTCTCTCTCCTTTTTAAGGAGAAGCAGGGGATGACAAAGGGTGAGCCCTGTTGGTCACCTCCAATTTGGAGCTATCCATGCTAGGAGTGGGCTGGTAGTCCAGGAGAGACTCCTAAGAGAAGGAGAAGGGAAGGCATGTAGGAAGGGGTGGCCTGCACCCAGGCCTAGGTAAGCCCCTAAGTCTTTACTCTGAAATGTTTTAGTGGTTCAGAGCCCCGTTTTCCCAAATCAGTCATCAAACCAGAGTGTGTCAGTGTTGGGAAGCCATTCAAGATCATTTCAACCAGTTCACCCTCTTTCCTGTTCCCTTCCCTATATCACAGAGGACCAGGGAAAAAGTGACTTGGCCACTGAGGCAAAGGCAAGATTTGCGCCCAGCTCTTCTGCCTTTCAGGTTCAGGGCCTCTGAAGGAAAGGAGCAACACAGTACACATGAAGCTTCAGCATGGTCCCTGTGGGGGCAACAGGAAGATGACAGAGAGCGACTACCAGAGAGGTAGGATTAGAAGGAAGTGGAATTTGGGGTTGTGGGATGAGGGGACTTGGTACTTCGGCTGTGAGGGGAATGAGGAGAGGAAGTGTGGGGTCTGGAGCCCAGGCACCTACTGTGGGGCACAGGTGTTCCCTGGGAGTAGGGGTGTCCCTGCTTCATTCTCCAGCCAGGAAAGAGGCCAAAAAATGGGGCCTCCGCCTAGTACTGGGGGTCCCTGGCGGTGGCGCTGCTGAGACTGTCTGCCAGCAGGGAGCGAGGGGAGGGGTCCCTTCTTTGCTCCCTCGAGTGTGCTGTGAGCTGGTCAGCCTTGAAGCGGAAGTGGGGCCAGTGTGAGCAGCGGGTGGGCTCTCTGTGGAGTGGGGGAGTCTCTGGGTGGTGTGAAGGGCGGTGAACTGCTGCTGTGGGTGGGGACTATCTGGAGGTGGGAGGTTGCCACAGAGCTGGGCAAGCTACTCATCTCCAAACGCAACAGGAGGGAGGGTGACTTGTGCCTCCCCTAGCACCAGCTACACCCCATCCCCAGGTGTGCGTGCCTGTGTGTGTGTGTGTGCGTGTGTGTGCGCGCGCGCGCGCCCCCGAGCTGAGGGCTGAGCAGTGGTCGTTACCCCCAGAGTTGGGGGTAAGGAAGCGACTCTGCTTCCTTTCCTGGACTCGGGGACCGACCTGAGGGGGAGGGATCTCCAGATGCCGCCGCCTGTGGTGGACCCAGGATCAGAGACATGGATCGGCAGCAGAAGAGGATGGGAAGGAAATTGGGGGGGGGTGGAACCCAGGGCCTCCGCCCGGCGGGGTGACCCCTAGGACCGAGCCCCACCCGCATTACCTGAGGCCGCTTGCCGGTCGGGACGGCTTCGAGCCTCCGCGGGCGGGCAGCGGGAACGAGGTTGGCTCGCGGGCAAGCTGCTGGGCTCTCCAAGGTCCGCGCCGGAGCCGCCTCCCAGCTCTGGTATCACTATGTGCCTCTCGGAGGCGACTCGATTTGCATGAGCTCCGCCCCATCCCAGGCAGTATGGATGTCGATTGGCTGCGCTGGGGCCGAGTGGCAGGCGGGGTTTCAGGTGGCTTTGGGGTGGGCAGTGAGGACTGGTACGGGAGCGCGCCCCGCCCGCCGGTGCTGACCTTCCTTGAATCGCCAGAATGGGAAAAAGCTTTACCCCCATCTGTACCCCAGTCCTGAGACTCAGACCCCGGGGCGCAGTCTACAGTGAAAAATACCCACGATCGAAGTGGATTCGCAAAAGCAACCGCGCCGTTGCTATGGAAACGGGAGAACCACAGCCGAATCTCTCAGCTTTCTCTTCCTGGGCCCCAGCGGTGGTGGGGGTGGCAGGGGGGGTGACTCACAAGGTGAGACCCTCCCCCCAATATTCACACCGGATATTGGAGGGAGACAAAGAGGAGCTGCCCAGTGCCAGGGTAGGGAAGAGAAGCGACGGGGCAGTTCGCAGCTCTGGCCTTCTCTTCACTCGCCTCCCACCGCCCCCCTCCGGCGGCGGAGGGGAGCTGACGGTGGGTGCGAGCGCAGGGCGCAGTAAGGAGGGTGAGGAATCCCCTGCTCTCTACCTGGTCCCTCCCTCCAGCCACCCTTCCCAGACAGGCCCCATTCTTATTTCTCGAGGACCAGGACCTCTCTCGGGTTCTCCCCCAGAAGGACCCCTCCATTCCCCACCCTCCTGTGTTCCAGTCTCCAGTCTCCGGCCTCGGATGTTGACACAAACCCGAGGCGGTTTACACTGAGTGGGTCTGGAAGGTTTCAGGGACCTGAGAACACCTCCTCCCCGCATTGGGGGTCTCCCCAAAGCCCAGCCTGGCAATCCAGACAGCAGAGACTTCTGAGAGCTCCCAAGCTACGACGTGGAAAAGGAAAGCAATCCTTTTATGCCAGATTGGGGGCCAAGGGGAGCAGCTATCCCTGGCCCGGCCACGTGCGAGGGCGGGACTTGTAGGGATCTGTCAAAAGTAGGGGCGGGGCGCCTGGGGACTGGTCGAATGGGATCGAGGATGGAGAAGAGCACGGTGAAGACGCCGGGCTTCTGCCCAAGGCGCAAACGAAGAGATGGGCGGGGCGATGGGGGATGGGGACACGAATGCCACCGCTGAGGCGAGGCTTCTGGGGCTGGTCCCAGAAACTCCCGGGACAGGCTTGCCTGGGAGGCACCGGTGGACCCTCTTTAGGAACCAGCCCACTCTTTCTTGAACTGGTTTTGCTGGCCCGTTGTCTTGGCAGGATATCTTTCCTCCTCCCTCCCTAACAGGGATTGGGACCTCCACGGTGTCCGACTTTCCAGGTAGAAGGTACATGCCTGTCACCTTCAATTGATGACAGGTGTTTAAAAGCCCTAACTCTTTCACTTCCCAGGCGCTTTGTCTGCTCTTGGCCCACGGGACCCACAGATGGGCACAAATTATACCGTTTAAGTTAAGCGTAATTCCAAGCAAAGAAGCGGGAGGAGGGAGCATAAATTGCTGGAAGTGGTATCCAACATCCTAAAATGTAGCCCCACTTCTGCCAGTGATTCCTCACATGACCATAAGCAAGACTTAACTCTGGGCCTCCCATTCTGTAAAGTGTGAGAACTGGTCCAGGAGACCCCATGGACACGGGAAGAATGTCAGGTAGGAGGATGAAGGAAGTGTCAGGTAGGATAAAATTATGTGGGCATGAATCTGACAGCTCCGCTTGTACTCTTGAGCCCCTAACGATAGCCAACATATATTGAGAGCTCACTCTGTGCCATGTGCTATTCTAGAACTTCACAGTAGTCCTCTTTTATATGTAGTTTCACTTTTTGTTTACCTGTAGTAAATCATTGCCCAAAAATATTAAATGGAAAAATTCCAGAAAGAAACAATTCCTAAGTTCAAACTTGTGTGCTGTTTTCAGTAGCATGATGAAATCTCATGTCATTCATCTCCATCCCTTCGTCCTGGCTGGACAGGAATCATCCTTCTGTCCAGGGTATCCATACTGTATACACTACCTACCCATTAGTCACTTAGATGGGCTATAGTAGAGCTTGTGTTCAAGTAACCTTTATTTTATTCACTAATAGCCACAATCAGAGTAGTGATATTGGCAGTTGGTACATGCCAAAGAGAAGCCACAAAAGGCTTTCTTTAAAGCAAAAAGGTGAAAGTTCTTGATTTAAAATGAAGGAAAGGGCCAGAGTTTTAGCTCAGTGGTGCCATCACCTGTCTTCCAAGAGCAAGGTCCGGACTTTGATCTGTAGAACCAAAAAGTAAAATAAAATAGAATGAAGGGGAAAATGTATGCTAAATGGTAAGATCCTCAATAAGGACAAATGTTCCATCCATGAAATTGTGAAGAAGAAAAAAGAAATGTGTGGAAATGTGTGCCTGTTTCATTTTCACACCTCAAATTAAAAGTCATGGCTTAGTTAAAATGAAACAGGCATGCAGTGATAGAGTTCAGTATTATCTGCAGTTTAGGAATCCACTGGACATCTTGGAACATGTTTCCCATGGATAAAGGGGGACTAAAATATATGTGTTATCTGATTTATTTCCTGGAAGAATTCTGTGAGACAGGTGCTATATTACTCCCACTTAACAGATAAGAAAATTGGGGCACACAGCAATTAGGTGGCTGGCCCAAGTACACATAGCAAGTAAATCTACAGGGCTGAGATTTGAGCCCACCCAGTGGCTCCAGAGCCCACACTCCTTGCCAGTATACAATACTGTTTCTCCTTAAGATCCTTCAAGCTCTTAAGGAAAGCAAACTTGGATTGAAATATTCATTTCTGATTTCCCAAGCCATTAGAAAGGCAAAGTCCAACCTTCTGAAGCAGCTTCTTGGTTTCAGATGAACAAGACATAGGATTCCCACAGCACAAGAGAGCAGGCAGTAATGACTACAGTGATAAGTCTTCCTGACCTGTGACGTGGCTCTCCTGTGACTATCTCCATCCTCTGGGTAGGACTACCCATGCAACCTCACCCATGGATCTTGATGCCCTGTCACTGGTCCCAAATTACCAATCATAACCCATTTACACCTGCTCGTGATGCTTGACTCTGAGGCCCTGGTCCCCTTGGGTTTGATATTTAAAGCAATAAGCTGGCCTTGACTGAATTGCTTCAGTGTTCCAGGCTCTCCATCATGTCCTTTACTACATCATTTCATTTAATCCCAAGGATGACCAGTCAGGGATGATATTAAAAATATCTAACTATCCATCCAGGCTCTTAGCGTTACCACTCAGAATGACTGCAGCGCTAGATTAAGGTTTTAGTAGCCCACTGTTCTGTGAAGAGTTAACACCTGAATTATGCAATCAAGATGGTCAGAGAGAGAAGAAGTTAATTTTGTAGGGGACCAAAGGCTGTGATTATTTATCCACTAGTCAATTGGAAGAAATCTGATGTTTCACAACCGGTTCTGCTGCGCTGGTACATAGGAAGAGAATTTGAGTGTTGGTATCATTACTTTATTTCATGGTAGAAGATGGGGCTCTGAGAGATTAGACAATTTATCCATTGTAACTCAGCTCATTCATCACAGAGCTGAGATTCCAGGCTAGGTCTGACACCAGCACCCACACATTTAACACTGTATACTGGGGAAGGGGTAGCATGCATGACTGGGCTGGGGTTCCCTCTGTCATGCAGCTGAAGGCTGAGCCTGAGGCTTGTAGTTTATGTTGTGGGGCTTTCTTGGGGCCTGGCTGTTCTTGTGGTGTGGCACACACCCATTGCGAGTACAATGAACAAGTCCACATGGAACAAAGTGCATGGGAGGGACAGGGTGGCTGTGCAAGGGACCTCAAAGAGGGCCACTGAGGGCACTGAGCCCGGCATAGCAAAAGTGAGAATGAAGCAGTGGCCACTTCATTTTGTTTCACCAAGTGCTAGCATTTCTCTCTCCCTTGTCTAGAGTATCTTTATGATGGATAATGCCTCTCTGATTCCCTGGGTTTTCTCTGTCATGACTAGTGCGACCTGGTGACAACTGGAATTCCCCTGGGTCCTAGATAGTTCACTCTCTCCTTCGTGGCTGGAAGTGAGATCACCAGAATTTAATTCTTTCTCTGTCTCCTTTGAGGTAAACAGGACTTAAAAATTTTTTTTCCAAAATAGAAATCGATCATATTGTCTCTCCATATTTCTAGTTCTCTGTATGTATGTGTGTGTCTCCATATCTTTCTTTAAAAAAATTTTAGAGCCGGGCCTGGTGGTGCACTCCTGTAATCCCAGCACTCAGGAGGCTGAGGCAAGAGATTCGCTGTGAGTTTGAGACCAGCCTGGGCTACACAGTGAGTTCCAGGTCAGTCTCAACTACATAGTGAGACCCTGTCTCAAAAAACCAAAAAAAAAAATGTTTTTTAGAAAAATAACCATATTCATAGGGAATTTGTTCCTTTATGTAATATATCTTGAGTCTTCTTTTTTCCCCAATCCCCTCTCCTCCCTTAAATCCTTCTCTTCCTCTTTATTTAGAAAAGCTTTGTTTCCATTTTCCCTTCTATTATCTTGCTTCCCCCTTCCTTCCTTTCCTCCTCCTCCCTCCTTTGTTCCCCTTCCCATTTGAACATTGTCTTCCCCTTCCCAATATCTATTAATATTTTGGTCCTTATATACCTTTTTGGTTTGTCACACCAGAGAAACATTGCAATATTTAAACATAATGTGTCTGATCTATTTCACTTAAGAGTATGGTCTCAAGGTATGTCCATTTACCTAGAAATGTCTCAAGTTTATCCTTCATTATGGCACAGTAGTACTCCATTGTATAAAAAAAAAACCCACATCTTCTTTATCCATTCATCCATTGATGAGCATTTGAGCTGTTTCCAAGATTTAGCTATTACAAACTGTGACACTATAAACCCGGGTGTGCATGCATCGCTATGGTATGATGCTTTTAATTCTTTCAGGAAGATACCAAGAAGGCGAATAGCTGGGTCAAATGGAACCTTTTAACTAAAAACGTTTTAGTGTTTTGAGGAATCCCCGCACTGATTTCCACAGTGACTGCACCAGTCTACACTCTCACTAACAGTGGAGAAGGGTTTCTTTTGCCTCATAGCCCCACCAGCATTTGCTATTGTTTGACAACAGCCATTCTTTCTGGAGTCAGATGGAATTTCATGTTGTTTTAATTTGCAACTCTTGAATGAACAGTGATGTTGAATATTTTTTCATATATTTATGTGCTGTCTGTTTTTTTGGATTAGGTCTTTAATTTGGGGGATCTGTTTTGGTGGGTTTTTTTTTTTTTAGTTCCTTATATATTCTAGATATTAGTCCTTTGTTTGAAGAATAGCTGGAAAAAAATTTTCCCATGCTGTGGGTTGTCTCTTCACTTTGTTGGTAGTTTATTTTGCCGTGCAAAAGATTTTCAAAAAGATGAGATCCCAGTTATTGATTCTTTGTAATATTTCCTGTGTGATCATGATCATGGTTTTGTTCATAGTCTTTTTTTTTTTGCAGGACGTGGTGGCGCACACCTGTAATCCCAGCACTTGGGAGCCTGAGGCAGGAGGATCGCTGTGAGTTTGAGACCAGCCTGAGATACATAGTGAGTTCCAGGTCAGTCTCAACTACATAGTGAGACCCTGTCTCAAAAAAAATAAATAAATAAAAAATAAAAGTCTTTTTTTTCTTGGCTTTTAAATACATAATGGCTACAACAAAGAGCAGATGTTCCTCCTAATTCCCTGAGTGATAACTACAAGGAATCTTTTTTTTCCTACCTTGCCTCCATTTCCCCTTTTACTGGTGAAGTCATATAGGTTGAAGGTTCGGTATATGGACTTGAGCCAGGCTGTCTGCATTTGCATCCCAGCTCTGGCACTTTAACAGATGTGTGACTACAAGCAAAATCCTTTACTTCTCTGTTTCTCGGCATCCTCCTCTGTGAAATAGGTATAATACTAATAGTACCTATTTCATAAAGATTACAGTGAGTTAATGCGCACAACGTACTGAGAACAGAGTTTCTTTTAGGGAGTTATGTAGCTTGTGTGGTATATACAGCCTGTGTTGATGGTGGGAACTATCAATCTAATCCAGATGTCCTGCCTTTCTTTGGACAAGGCTTGGACGTCTGATTCAACTGATGTTAAATAGTATTCCCTGCCCAAGCTAATCTGAATCTTAGACAAAGTGACTCAAGGGTGGTTGGCACTGGTTTGTTCTAGGTCAGTGCCTTGATGGCACTATTCACTCATTCTTTCTGGCTACCTGAATCCCCAGGGGCCACTCTGCTACGTGTCCTTTCTGGACTTACATTTACTGTTATTTGCCTTTGGTTTGGTAAGCTATCACACCCCATATTAGTCATTTTCTAGTTGCTGGAACAAAATACCTGACGCCTATAACTTAAAGGAGAGTTTTATTTTGGCTCAAGAGGTTTTTAGTCTATGCTTGGTTGGCTCCAAAGCAGCAACATCATGGCAGAAAAAGCCTGGTGAAGGAAAACTGCTCACCTCACGGCAGCCAGGAAGCAGCAGAGGGAGAAGGGAGGAGCAGGGAGGGAGATATGCCTTCCACAGTTATGCCCCCGGTGACTTTCCCACATTTTCCAATCCCCACATCCTGACAGTACATTTGCAATGAAATCGTAATTGGATTAATCTACTGATGAGGTATAGCGCCCCATGATCCAATCGCTCCCCCAAATCTGCACCTCTGCACATATGAGACTTTTGTTTTCTTTTGTTTTTTTGAGGCAAGGTCTCACTATGTGACTCAGGCTGACCTTGAACTCACTATGTATCCCAGACTTGCCTCAAATTTACTACATATCCCGGGCTGGCCTCAAACTCACTTTGATCCTCCTGCTTTGGCCCCCTGAGTGTGGGGATTACAGGTGTGCACCACAACACCTGTCTCACATGAGACTTTGGAGGGAGATTCTAGATCTAAACCACACACACACACACACACACACACAATTGCTTTCTTCCCATATTCCTTAAATTATCTAGAGGCAATTTCTCTTCTTTGCAAAAAAATACATGAATTTGACATATGTCTGTATCAGATACTGCTCGTGGTGGCTTGTGACAGAAAATGTAGCTCACAATGTGTCAGGCAAAAAGAGGATGTGATGGCCCAAGAAAGGAAAAAAATCTAGGAGTAGACTGGACTTTGAGGATGACTGGATTCAAGGGCTTAACCAATATGATTAATATTTGACCTTTTTCTGGGGTTTTGCTCTCCTGAATGTTGGCTTCTTTCTTGGGATTCACAGAAAGGCAAAATATCTGCCAGCATCTCTAGGCCAACATACTCTCAGGTTGGAATCCTGCAGAAAAGAAGTGTGCTTCTCTTTCACTGTGGAGCCACTCAGAGTTGTGGGCTGGCCTTCATCGGCCTGATTTGGGACCTTGATAGCCTCAGAATCAATTGCTGAAGACAGGGAGATGCATCGCTCTGACTGGCAAGGATTGAATCCTTCGCCTAGCCCTATCGTGGGAAAGTCAAATCAACTCCTCCCAAAGCATGTGCACCCCGAGTAGAGAAGGTAGATGCTCCTACCAAGAAAGAGGGGAACTAAATCTATGTGGCAAAAACAACAGAGGTGCCTACATTTCATAAAAACATGAACATGCTGACCTATCAGGGTAAATAAACAGCACTCAAAGGGATAACCGAAGATAGGTCAATGAAGGAACTGTTTACACAGGTATGGGTAGGGTTGAGAGATATTAACAAGGTTTTGTCAAAGGCCCTGGAGCCAGAATGGAGGAAAGCCATTAGACTTAGGTAGGCCTTGGGTGTCTGGGAGGGAGCTGAGCAGCTGTTCTCTGAGGTAGCCTTCCAATGGCATCGGTGGCCATTGGTAAAGGAACACAGTGTCTACCAACAGGTAGACTAATAGAGGTAGAAAAAATAACTTGATCTCCTGTTCCCTGTGACACTTTTGCCACTGGTGTCTTCCACTGGCCAAACAAAAAGAGGAGCCAGAGAATGGAGACTAGCAGAAAGCATAATCTCTACGTGCACAGGTTTTCAAGTCAGACAGACTTGGACAAGTTACTGGACCTCCCTGCAATTCAGTTTCTAGTCTGTAAATGGGAATACTGACAGAAACTACTAGAATTCAATGAGAATAAAGTACTGAGGAGAGTGCTCGGCAGGAGTGAGCACTACACATCTCTAAATATATAAATCATTGTTGTTAAGGTACTATATCCACTGGGGCAGAGGCTAAGCAGCTGTAACAAATAGACCGAAACATGCAATGATTCCACTGTAGCAGAAGTTTATTTCCTGTTTACGTGTAGCTTAGAGTCAGTATCAGATTGATGAGTGATTCTCTTCTTGTGGGGATTAAAGGGCTTAAGCTCCTTCTCCCTTATGGTTCTACCATCCCCTGGGATTTCTAACCAGTGAAAGGGAGAGCGGAGGAGACACAGCTGTTTCCAAAAGCTTTGCTCTGAAAGTAGCACACCACACTTCCCCTCCTATTCTAGGGAAAACAAAAACTATTCTAGTATTTCAGAAAGGGGATATAATACAAGAGGCCAGATACAAACTGTTTGAAGGGATGGAGAGCAAAATACAGTTGATGAGTTTACCCAGAGATTTCTAACCGTACAATGTCACTTTCACACATAGGGTGGAGGGACAAAAGAGAAGATGGTGCTATCCAACGCCCTGGATGTTACATCTTTTTTTGTTTGTTTGTTTTAATTGGAGGCTGAACTCAGGACCTTGCACTTGCCAGGCAGGGACTGTGTTGCTGAACCATATCCCCAGCACTGGATGTTACACTCTTTGAGTTGGAGCTCTTGCTGCCACCAGCAGAGCCCGGATGACTATTGTCCTGCAGGAGACCAGGAGCTCACGCTCTTGCTGGTGCTGTAGCCTGGAAATCTGAGGTCAACTTCTGCTGATGCCGTCACTGCCAGAGCTAGAGTTCCTGAGAGCCCATAGTGCGGAGACTTCTGTGTACCTTCCCCCATCACTGCTGGAAGAGCAGTAGAATCCTGCTTCTACCCTATTATTTTTGCTGCGGCAGCAGCTGCTGCTCCTACCCTGACTGGAGAAAGGAAAAAAGGCTTTTCCCTTCTGCTTTCCAAACTCTTTCCAGTGACACTCATTGGCATAACCTAATGAGTCAGTTGATAAAAGAATCTGCAAAATATAGTTTACAGGCTTCTAGAGCCTTGCTATGTGGAGGGGAACATAGTTGAATGAATAGCAGTGATGGGTACTATAACTTCAGAGTACTGAAGACTGGAGTTTCAGCTACCTTCCTGCTGTGTCTGCTTGACTTCAGAACTAGCCCAACAATCTTCCTGCCCCGCTGCTAGATTTCTAGAAAGGGGTTGAGGTAGGAGGACTACCACCATTGTAAAGGAAAAGGAAAGTATCCTCAGGAAAAAGAGCAGGACTTATTTCCCATTTACAGCTCAGCTGACCAAACCGATGGTGTTGATTGCCCTCAGCACTGCAGTGGCAGGGGTGAGATGAGGTAAGAAGTAGAGATGAGGTATAGATGTGGTCTGTTCCTAAGACTTACAGAAGAGAGATCCTGTATGAGCAGCTGTTTGTCTCTGTGATGAAATACCTGACATAAACAACTAAAAAGAGGATTGATCTACTGTGGCTTATGGTCTCAGAAGTTTCAGTCCATGATTGGCCAGCTCTGTTGCTTTCAGGCCTGCAGTGAGGCAGAAACTTCATAGCAGAAGGGCACACAGATAAAAGCTGCTTACCTCATGACAGGCAGGAAGCAGGAAGAGCAAGAAGAGTCAGAGAAGAAGAGATCGGAGACCAGATTCAGTTCCCATGACCCTCATCCTCCAACTAGCCCTAACACAAATACCCTAACAGTGCGTTCAGCCACAAACTCAATGAATTAATCTATTGATGATGTTAGTGCCCCCCAAGATCTAATCACTTTACCCAAACACCACCCATGAACACGTGAGCCTTTGAAAGGAAAAATTTTTAATTCAAATTACAATAGATAGTATAGTCCAAATGATGACCAATGAAACTTTCTGCAATGATAAAAGCGTTCTATATCTATCCTATCCAATATGATAGCTACTAGTCATGTGTGGCTATTGAGCACTTGAAATGTGCCTAGTGCAAGTAAGGGACTGAATTTTAAATTTTTTTCTAATTTTTTTTTTTGAGACAGGGTCTCACAGTGTAGTTGAGACTGACCTGGGATTCATTATGTAGCCCAGGGTGGTCTTGAACTCACAGCGATCCTCTTGCCGTAGCCTCCCAAGGGCCGGAATTACAGGCGTGCGCCACCACGCCCGGCTTTAATTTTTTCTTTCTTTCTTTTTTTTTTGTGGTCCCAGGGATCCATCTTAGGCCCTTGAGCTTGCAAGGCAGGCCCTGGAACCACTGAGCTAAATCCCCAGCCCCCAATTTTTTTCTAATTTAAATTTAAGTAATCACACGTGGATGGCTGCTGCTGGATTGGACAATGCAGCCATCAACGTTAAAGCCACAGGTAAAGATGGTAGATAAGATTGGGAGTGGCAGGCTCACTGGGACCCTTGCTAAGGAACATGGCATGCTGCCAACTGGGGATGTACAGAAAAATGTCCCTTGATACCTAACGGAATGGCTTGGAATTGAGCATCTGTCCAGGAGGTCCTTCAGGGATCTCCTTTCTGGCTCAGAGTGTACAGACGAGGAATTGGATATGTGGTGATGAGACTAAAATTTACTGCCCCCACCAGAACAGCCACACTGATCATTAACATATTGAAGCAGCTCTATATACTTACTGCCCCTGACTGTGTACGGTTACCCAGCCACTCTTCGCTCACCCCTAGCACTCCTCAGACTTTTCAGCTGCCTCTGGCTTGGCACAGCACGACACTTTCAGGACTGACTCATGGAATGACTTCTGATGGGTCAGAACTGGTGCCATTCTGCAATTTGGAACATTACCCCAGTCTTGGGCACTACAAGTCCAGCCACTGGTAAGTGATTGCTCATACAGGACCTGCTGGAAACCACCAACTCAACTCACCCTGGGGCCTCTTGTGAGAAGCTTTTCCTCTCTCCCGCCTCCCTAAAACCTCCACCAGAGAAGCCGTCACAAGGAATGGGGTATGTAAGTGCTCTTACCAGCCTCCATCCGCTGCAGCCTTAAGCCTGCTTTTCATGGGATGGGTTCTGGGAAAGAGCATTGAGTAACTTATGAAAAAACTTAACTTATTTGGATGGAATTTTAGTAACTAAATGTGATTGAAATTATAAACTCTGCTTTTGGATATGGATGGGTGAGACAATGACAGGAATCATTCATCACCCTTGGTCTTGGTGCTGACTTCCTGGTTGGCCTTTATCTCAAGTTGGCCATGGCCAGTCCCTGGCACCCCTTCTTTTATCCAGGCCCTGGGATGTCCAGTCACTCGACCAGTGATACCCTATCTTTCCATCCTTCGGGTCCCACCTCCCACCCATCTACACATACACACACACACACACACACACACACACACACACACACACACACACCAGCACGTCTAGCAGCCCTCAAAACCTCCAAGGACCGTTGTGAATCCAGGAGCAGATCGAGTGTACAGAAGCCAGCCAGGCTAGGCAAAGAAGTCTTGTCAGTAGAGCAGACATGGGTGGATGGTGGTGCCCCAGAAATAAAGCCCCGTGGTCTCTCGCTGTGGAAGCCCGGGGCACGCCCTTCCCTCTATCACGATTTCTTGGCTGTTCAACCCTTTCTGGAGTCCTTGAGGTATCCTTGAGGTAACACCTCTAACGTGTCACCCTGACTTTTTGCACCCCTCACCTTGCTTTAGTCCCTTAGCTTCCACCCCTTTCCCCTTGTTTCAGGGGCCTGCAGCCAGGGGCATCACAATATATAAAGGCCATTCAAGGTCAGAGACAGGAGATGCAGTGATAGGCAGCTGCCAGTAGAGGGGACAATGAGTCCACTTTGTAGAGACCTTTGAGTGGCCCCCAAAGGCCTTTGAGGGGAAGATGAATAGGGGAGCCGGGCAGTGGAAAAAGAATTCTTCCTTGCAGTATTTCATCCAGCCAGGGGAAGGAGGGTGCACAAAAAGATAGTGGGATGGGAAGTCTGAACTTTTGATTCAATTACAACTACATCCTTCAGTTTGCTC
The DNA here is from genome assembly GCF_012274545.1 of Fukomys damarensis. NCBI lineage: Eukaryota > Metazoa > Chordata > Mammalia > Rodentia > Bathyergidae > Fukomys > Fukomys damarensis. The sequence continues at coordinate 7,753,045 of NW_022900935.1, forward strand.
ACTGTGTGACCTCGGGCAAGTCACTTAACCTCTTGCTTGCTCATTTATAAAACTGGAATAAATCTAGAACTCTCTCACAAGATTGTTGTGAGGATTAAATGCAGAATTCCATCTCAAATGCTTGAAACATTTGTACATATACAGTTGCTATGTTTTTTTCTGTTATTACTTTCACGTCACTGAGCAGAGCTAAGGGCCACAAATAGAGTTCCAGGATAGCACATAGACATGCTTCGGGCCACAGGGGTTCTGACATGTACTGGTACCCTGTCATATACTGTATAGGAGAGGTATCTGTGTATCTTCGGGAGTTTGTAGCAGTCCTGGGAACAGAAAGCATTAGAGACCAGAATACAAGACAGCCCAGGAAATTGAGTCCATTCGGATGCCTCAGACAATGGGAGGAGTATCTTAGCAAGGCATGCACTTTTGAGCACCGTGGCCTCCACAGATGGCCAGTTTGCCCTGAGGACTCACTGATGGTCCTCACAAGTGTTGGGGTCAGAGATGGATCCTTAAGTGCATATGTTGGAAGCCAAGGGGACCTTAAAAGGTTGACTCTGACCAGGACAATTAGTCTCTGTTCTTGCTCTTCGGGTGCCATGGCCATGTGTACAGCGGCAACAGACATGCAGTGTGGGTCTGGAAGATGAGAACAATAGTTAAAATCAAGGATCCAGGATATGGACAGAGAAAGCTCTGTACTTATCAAACATGTGGCCTTGGATAAATCACTAACCTCTTTGACCTTCTGTTTCTTCATTTTTAAACAAATTCAATTATATAGTAGCTTCCTTTTGGGGTTAATATAAGGATATCGAAGCACTGTCCATATAAAACATATGACACATAGTCAACATTCAGTAAGTGCTTGCTGCTGCCCAAGCCTGAATGACTGCAGTTAGGACACATGCAAGTTTTCAAGGTGGAGAACTATCCACAGGGGCACCTGCGTGGGGTTAGCTTTCTCCCTTGCCACTGGACCAGACATGAGCTTCCCTGGTCCCACATTTTCACAGCTGTCCCCAACCCAGGCAGAGCCCTGGATAGCTCTGGCTTTGTAGGCAGCCACACAGGGCCCACATCCTGAGTCAAAGTTGGCTATCACCACCCTGAAATTCTTAATAAAATTTTAACAAAGACTGTACATTTTCATTTTGCATGGGGTCCCCTGGAGTTAGGATATATTTGCTATTCCTAGTCTAATTTGTGATTATTTTCTCAGTGACCACTTCCTCAAACAGTAAGTACACTGTGCTATCTCTCCACCCCTTTTTATTTTTATTTCAAGACAGGGTCTCACTAAATTGTCCAGCTTGGGCTCAAACTTGCTCTCCTCCTGTCTCAGGCTCTTTTTTTTTTTGGCACTGGGGACTGAACTCGGGTCCTTGCTCTTGCAAGGCAGGCCACCAAACCACTGAGCTAAATCCCCGGCCCCTCAGGCTCTTATGTAGCTGGGATTACAGATATGTGTCACCACACCCTGCTACACTAACTTCTTTAAAAATACTTATGAGGGCTGGGGATTTAGCTCAGAGGTTCGGTGGCCTGCCTTGCAAGCGCAAGGACCCGAGTTCAATCCCTGGTGCCAGCCCCCGCGAAAAAAATACGGCTGGGGCCCGGGATTTAGTTCAGTAGCACTGCACCTGCCTCATAAGTACAAGGTCCTGAGTTGGATCCCTAATACCAAAAAACAAAAACAAACAAACAAACAAAACTTATGGCTTAATAGTTATATGGCTTTTAATTTATTTATTTTGTCTTTATAACATTTTAACCTTTTCAAAGTGTTTCTCATAAAGTTTTATTATATTACTTTTTTTTTTTTTTGGTTTTTTGAGACAGGGTCTCACTGTGTAGTTGAGACTGAACTGGGACTCACTGTGTAGCCCAGGTTGGTCTCAAACTCAAAGTGATCCTCCTGCCTCAGCCTCCCGTATTATATTACTTTTAATAATACCCATTTTCTCCTGACATACATTATCTTAAGAGGGTGGTTACTCAGTTTTTGCATAATGCATTTTATTCACTGATCAAAATACAGCAGCCAAATAACACTACTCTTAAGTTATGAAACACTGTTACATTTGGTATAGATCCTTTTAGGTTAGGCATCTGTTCATCTGCCTGCCTACCAATCTAAAGTTAAACATGTATATCTACATTTTTCTGTCTCTGTAATTTTTAACCTATATTTGTTATATATTTTGGTCATCCTTCTAAGACAATATACATTTTTTTCTACAAAATCATTTGCAGTGGCTGTTTTCTATTTCATATATGCACTGGAGTGTATTAAGCCAATCTGCTCTTGTTGGATTTTGAAGTGTTGTTTCCATTTTTATGCATCGTGGTATAAGGATGTCATGGTTATGCATTAGTTCACATTCATGATTTACCATCAGGACGAATTGCGGAAGAGGAAACTTCTGGGTCAAAAGTTGTGACGGCTTAAGAACTTTTCATAAAGTTTTTGACTGTGAACTATATCATCACGGTATAAAATTCAAAAGATACAGATGGATTCACAGTGAAGTCTCTTTTTGCTCCCTCACCCCCCTCCTCAAACATCCTCTAGCCACGTCCTCGCCAAGGTTAGCTAATAGTACCAGATGTAAGGGACATCTTTAAGTTACTGATGTAAGACAACAGATTGCTCTCTAGTAAATACACAGTGTAAGAGACTGCATGTCTTCGGCAACATTGCTACAGTATACTTTATTTGTTTATTTGTTTGCAGGGCTGGGGATCAAAGCCAGGGTCCTGTACATGGTGGGCAAGACTTCTACTACTGAGCTACATTTCTGGTCCTAGTGCTGTTAATTTGATTTTTAATTTTGATTTTTTTTTTTTCTTGGTACCGGGGATCGAACTTGGGACCTTGCACCTTCAAGGCAAGCGGCAGCACCACTGAGCTAAATCCCAGCCCACTTGATTACTTTTTTACATTTACATTTTGCTTAAATTATTTAACATTTAATGTCACTTTTTCCATGCTTTTTTAGCTATAAGAGCAATTCATGTTTATTGTAATAAATTAAAATAATAAAGACTATAGAATAAAAAGTAAAAATTGTCCCCTATTACCCTATTCTAAACCTGTTGCTTCTTCTTTGTAATCTTTACTTCCTTCCAAGCCATTTTCTTCACTTACAAATACACACACTCACACATGCGTGCACAGACACACACACACACACATCCCACAAGCTTGCTCCTAATTCATTTAATCATTCCCCTATTAATGGATGTTGTTATGATTTGAATATGCTTTGAGTCTGTCCCCAAGGACTTATGTGTTGAAATGTAATCCCCATTATGAGCAATTAAGAGAGCAAGAACTTAATCTGATCCTGCTGCTTAGAGGTAAGGATTTGAGAGGTGATTAGGGTGACATGAGGTCATCGGGACGGAGCCCCAGTGACTGGACTCTGCTGGCTTCATGAGAAGAGGAAAGGAGACCAGAAGACACACGCACACACGTGCACATGCATGCGCACGTATTCTCCTGGCCTCTTGCCCTGTGGTGCCCTTCACAGCCTTGGGACCCTGTCAGCAATGCTACCCTCAGGTGTAGACCCTTGACCTTGGACTAGAATTGTGAGCCAAAATAAGCTTCTCTTTTTATAACTTACTCAATCTCAGGTATTTGGTTATAGTGACACAAAAAGACTAACATAGCTATTTCTAATTATTTTATACTTTTCACTATTAGAACTTTGCTTTATAGGTACTGAATGCCTTCTGTAGGGTAAGTTCCTACAGTTGGTCCCTACTGGTTAACAAGGTCACCAAAGTACATCAGTTATTTCCTACGACTCAGCCCAATTGGGCATCCTCTGTTTTTGAAATTTGCCAACTTAATGAAAAATTATATCTTGTTATTGATTTAATGTACATTCCCTGATTATTGTTGAGGTTGTGTATCTTTTGTTTGGATTGGTTTGTTTGGTTGGTGGGTGGTTTTGTTTGTTTTTGTTTTTTGATATGGACTATGTAGTCCAGGCTGGCCTTGAACTCACTGTGTGGCACAGGCTGGCCTCAAACTCTCAGTGATCCTCCTGTCTCAGCCTCCCAAGTGCTAGGATTATAGGCATGCATCACTATGCCCTGCCTTGTATCTTTTCATGGGATATTTGACCTCTCCTATTTATTTGTGACTGGTCTTTTCAAATCCCTGAGTTAGTTTTCATTTGGGTTATCTTTTTCTTATTTGTGCTATCTTCTTATATACTATAGATAACAATCTTTAGCCTACTACATAGGTAGTAAATATTTTTCTCTGTGTCTCTGAACTTTGTTCAGAATTTTTCTGGCACACAGAAATCTCTCATTTACATAGTAGAGTTCTACCTTCCCTTCTGGCATTTTTATAGTTTTCCTATGTTCAGATCTTTGCTCAGTTTGCAATTTTTTTTGATAAATGTTGTGAGGTAGATATCTAACTTTTTTCTTCTTCTTTTCTTCCTTAAATCTATTTCTAGCCAGGTACGGTGGCACATACCTGTAGTTTAGCACTTGGGAGCCTGAGGCAGGAGGATTACTGGGAGTTCAAGACCTGCCTGGGATACATAAAAAGACCCTGTCTCCAATAAAACCAAAACCAAAACCGAAAGATCTAAGTGGGTTGAAATCATTTTTGTATGGTCAAGGTGAAAACAGCAAGATAGAAATTCCCTGGGAGAGAGGATTTGGTAGGAGTTGTGTAGGAACATGTAGTGGTAATTTATCTTTCACTGTGTCCCACACTCAAATCAGTTCGGCTGTCCTCTGGTGACAGAACTCTGGGTGTCAGGTTGTTGATACTTATAGACTGCATTTTCTGTTGAGGACCATGATCTAGAGTCGGGGAAATGGAGGCCAAAGGAGAAGGAAAGGAGAGTAATGGACGAGCTTGGGTGAGGCCTGCGGGGTATGGTGTGAGGAACATTGAATGGAAAGGAAAATGGCTGTGGAATAAATTAAATGTGAAAATACAGGGTGGTTGCATAACAGAAGTATTTTTCCTACCTAAAAAAAAAAAAAAAAGAA
>NW_022900935.1:7758254-7767958 GCF_012274545.1 Fukomys damarensis
AAAAAAAAAAAAAAAGTACACGAAGTGTGATGGTAAAGCTCCAGTGGGCTCAGCTATTCAGGAGGCTGATTGTAAGTCTAACCCAGCCTGGGTAATTTAGTGAGACCCTGTCCCAGGATAAATTTTTTAAAAAAGAACTCTACCTGTAGCTCAGTGTCTAGGATGCACAAGGCCTTGGGTTCAATCCCCAATACTACCACCACACACGCACACAGACACACACACACACTGAAATGAGTACATTTGAATTCTGAAAGGAGAATTTACAGGTAGGGATGGAAGCTGGCCTGGGAAATTTAGCGAGAACGTCTCTCAAAAAAAAAAAAAAGAGAGAGAGAGAAATGCTAACATACTAGTTGGCAAGTGGTAAATAGTAACTGCAATACCTAGTAAAATGAATTCTTTATACGTTACAGTATAAACTCATTAGGATACGGTTGTCACCATTGATAAATGAGGCTCCTAAAATAGCGACGTTTGAGAAACATGAGCAATGCTTGCTGCTGCTGCCGCCGCTGCTGCCGCTGCTGCTGTTTCGCCCACGGCGCAGCAGACAGCACGGCTGCGTTGCTCATCCTTTTGAAGAACTCTGGGCTTTGGAGGAATCATGGGTTTATCTTTGTCCTCCAATTACTCACTTGTTTTTGCTTCTACAGAGTCCAGCTTTTCCTTCGGTGCACCGTACGTGCACTATATTTCTCGTAGTAAGTGAGCGGGGTTTGGTTTTCTTAAAAGCTGGAGAGCTTAGGGAAACATCTGCAAACTGAGCACCCAGGATGGAGACAGAGGCTTTCACCTCTCTGGTTCCCACCGCAGTCACCTCCTGCCTAGATACCCGGAAGAGCCTAGGAACTGCTTTGCCTCCCTCCACTCCTGTTCCTGGAGAATCTATTCGCCAGACTGAAACCAGAGTGATCTTTCAAGAGCAAAAACTGTTCTCTCCAGCCACCCTCACCTCACCTCCAGCCCCGCTTCATAGCTCTTGCCCCGTTGTTCACTCTCTTCTGCTACCCTGACCTGCATCAGTCAGAGACACCGAACCAAGGGGGTGGACGTCATGTACGGAGAGAGAGATTCATTTTAAGGAATTGGCTCGTGTGACTGGGAGAGAGGCACATCCGAAATATGCGGAGAAGGCTGACTGGCTGGAAATGCAGGCTGGAGTTGATTTTGCAGTCTCTACTGAGAAGATGGGAAACTCAAGCAGAATTTCTATGCTCCGTTGTGGAGGAACAATTCCTTCTTCTTTGGAGATGCCTCAATCTTTGCCGTTAGAGCTTTCAGCTGAGTGAACGAAGCCCATTCACACAATGGAGGCTAATCTGCTTTACTCAAAGTCTGCCAATTTCAATGCTGATCACGTCAAAAGAAGTACCCCACCCCCCAAGCAATAGCTGCACTAGTGTTTGGCCTAACAACTGGGCGCCACAGCTGGACTAAATTGATACACAAAATTAAGATCACATGGCCTCTTTGCCCTCCCTGAAGGTGGGTATAAATTCTGTCTCAGGGCCTTTGCACTTACTCTTTTCTCTACTCAAAGGCTCGTGTGACTTTATTTGGATACTCATGAGGCTCTGCAATATCTGCATTGCAGGCTCCATCACTTCCTTGGGGTCTTTGCTGGATGTCCTTGCAATGCAGCCCTCTGATAGACCATTGCAAGCCCAGCCCAGCCCTCTTCCGGGCTTCTATGGGGGTGGGTGGGTTTTCGAGCGTGGCATGCTTCCAGGGCGTGCTTTCTACTCTTGTTACATTCTAGTCATAGACAATTTTGTCCTCGACTCTAAGCTCTTTAATAGTTTGGGCCTTATCTAACTTACACACTGTGCCAGTGATTAAGATATTGTCTCTCAAGCCCTCCCTTCTATGTATAATCTGCTTTGTGAGGTTGGGGCTCTGAAAACCACATTTCTGCTCTACTAGCTCTGTTAGGAGCTTAGAACATAAAAGGCTCTTGTGGGTGTTTTAGGGCAGCTGGGAATTGCTCTAATCAGGTATGGTAAGACATGCGAACACAGAATTGACTGTCATGAGGGAGGAAGTGTTTCACAGATCCCTACAAATGGGAGCCATGCTGTGGCAGCCACGAGATCAGGATCACTCGGAGCAGAGGGAGTGGCAGAGGCGGGCCTAGAGCCTTCATTCTGGCTTTCAAGGGGAGGAGTGGACAGGACAGGGTAAACAGCCTCAGGATTGGCTAGTTTGAATGACTTCAGCAGGCTCTACCCGCTATAGGGCTGTCCTTAGCTGTCTGCTTCCTGAGGCTGGTGGTGACTAGGGCAAGTGCATAGTGACCCAGTTCCAGGTAGCAGCAGTTGGGAGTTGGACTTACGGGCTCTGGTTGGAAAGGTGGGCTCTAGAGTCAGCTGTTTTGCTATCCCTAGGCATTATCTAACCCTAGGAAGGGAAAGTCCCTGTAGGGTCAGTAAGGCCCCAAGATGTCAAAGCATTATATAAAAGAAAATCAAAAGGCATGGTTAATACACAGGGAGAATGCCTGTTTCTCTCACTTCATCTTTTGGGTCCCTGTGAATGTCCTGTGGGATTATGTTTTATTAAGCACCACTCCCAAAGTGCTTTTGTTCTACTCCCTGACAACAGCAGTGTTTTCTGGTAGCAGTGGCTGAGACTCCTCTATAGCTCCCACACTTGACAGAGCCAATGCCACTGTACACCTCGCAGAGACACCAGCACCAGCCAGCCAGTAGCGAGTCCCCAAGGGTCTGGGTCTGAGCCCCAGAGGGCTTCCTTTTAGGTTCAGCATCATCTAAGCAGCGAGCTGTCCTTAGAAGTCAGCCCATTTCTAAACTGATAAATTTTAATAATTCAAACACCTTCTCTTTGTTCCCTCAGCCCTAGGGGTGGTAGCTGCCTCCTGAAATCCCTACCTCTGTGATACATTGGTGTTCTTTTCTTGTTACTGTTTTAACTACTTTATACCTAGTTCACAATTATTATTTCTCTCTGTTCAAATTACTGCTGAGGTTCTGTCTCCTGATTGGGCCCCTGCCTGAATGAGAAACAGGTCCAAGAGTAGCTCCAGCAAACAGATCATTGAAGATGGTTGTACCACGCTAGGCAGAAAGAGTTATTTTTTATTATCTTATGGAAGTGAAATGTGAAGAAAGGTGCGAATGTACGGAAGCCGTCAGGATGATGGATTGTGCCAGTTATTAAGCTGTCGTCTATTTTGTGCGGCGCTGGAGCAGGGTCTCTGAATTACATTTTTACTTTGCCGGAGCAGCTCCCTATTAGGCTCTGTCAGAAGGGACTGGTTTCTAGCTTCCTGAGCTTGTGAGGCTCCCCCACCAAACCCTCCCTCACTCTGGCGGTAGCAGTTCCTTCCTGTGGAGATGGCTGAAGCCATTTTGCAGTTTCCCCCCAACCCCCAGACCAGCCCCATCTGCTTCACTCAGAAACTCCAGCAACAGCTGAATAGTGCCCCTCCCTGGAGAACGGAGATTCAGCTGTGCAGGGTCTCTCATCTGAGCTTGAGTTTTTTTAAATTTTTCATTTTTTGGTACTGGGGATCAAACTCAGGACCTTGAGCTTGAGAGGCAGGCACAGTGCCACCGAGCTAAATCCCCAGCCCTAAACTTGAGTTTTAATAATTTAAATATCTTCCCTTTATTCTCATAGCCCAAGAAGTGGCGCTTGTTTTCTGTGATTTCTGCCTTCAGCATACTTTAAATGTCCTTCCCTTTTTTAGTGGGGGGGTGGGGTGGGCACCTGGGATCAAACTCAGGACCTTGTGCTTGCGAAGCAGGTGGCAGAATCACTGAGCAAAATCCCCGGCCCTTTAAACGTCCTTTCTTACCTGCATTTTATCACCTGCCGAGGCTCAGAGCCATGCAGTGGGTAAGTCCATCTGCATACACTCACAGCTTAGTAAAACTTGCCATGGTCCTCTCACTTACAGGGACGAAGAACCTGGGCCATAGAGCAAATAAGTAACCATCCTTTGGTTGCACTATTGGTAAGTGATAGAGTCAGACTTTGGTAAAGGTGGTAGAGAATCATTTAGATGATTCCATCCAGCCCTGTAGGTGTTCATAGAGACCAACCCTTTCTGGTCAAGCAGGTCAACCTCAGAGTTGGTACATTTAACCACTTTGGTATATGGCTTCTATGAGAAAGAGAAAGAAAAATTAGCAGGGGAGGAGAGAGAGGGAGGGGGGAACTGTTTTATTAAGAGTATGGACTCGGATGGCAAATAGATGTAGATTAGAATCCCAGGTTTACAACATACTAAGCAAATTATGTAGCTTTTCTAAGCCACCATTTCCTAATCTGTAAAATGCAAAAATATATACCTAAAGAGCTAATTAATCCTAGAAATTGATTCTAAAAATACTATTCCAATATATAATCTATGACTGCCCCCTGGAGGTAAAGTTAAAATACTGACTCCGTAACTACGCTAAAGATAATCCATGACAGCCCTTTTCTTCCCAATCTGTCCAACAGTTTCTGGGAGTAGACTGGCTTGCTAAAAACTGGTTGTTGGTGGCTCGGATCTATTTGAATTGCTGGAGCGGAATCAGGAAATGTTGGCCAAACTGGGTGTGGCAGGGCAGATGGTAACCTGAGAATCAATTGCTTTCATTCTGAAACCCCAGTAACAGCTGAGTCACGCCCCTCCTTGGAGATCTGAGTTTCAGCTCTGATCTCTCAGCTAAGAAAGGCTTCTCAGCTAAGCTGGAGGTTTTTTTGTTGTTTTGTTTTCCTGGTTCCAGGGATCCAATTTATGATCTTGAGCTGGCAAGGTAGGCATAGTACCACTGAGCTAAATCCCCAGCCCTAAATTTGAGTTTTAATGATTTAAATTCCTTCCCTTTATTCTCCTGGTCCAAGGAATGGTGGGTGCTTCCTGTAATTGCTGTCTCCAAGATACTTCCTACAAAATTGAGGAGAATGACAACACACACACACACACACACACACACACACACAGAGTCCATATAGCTTCCTAAACAAGTTTCCCAGACTTAAAAAAAAAAAATTTTTTTTTTAATTGGGCATGGTAGTGCATGCCTATAATCCCAGCACTTGGGAAGCTGAGACAGGAGAATCTGTGAGTCTGAGGCCAGCCTAGGACTATATAGTGAGACCCTGTCTCAAAAACAAAACAAAACAAAAACTGAAACTAAAGTCAAAACCAAAAACACTTTCTTGTTATCTTACCCAAACTTCATCAAGTAATCAACAAACAGACAAAAAAACAAGGGAATGTGGCCCAATTCACCTTATTAGGTTAAAATAGATCCACAATCCTTCTTAAAATTTTGGGAATTTGGTAATTTAGAAAGATAATGCAGTGTGTATATTGTAATATACAACATCCAGCCCAGTCTGAACTAGTTCCCTATAATCAAATATTTCTGGAGCAAACCATAGTAAGTGGGCTAAATAAAAACTAAACCGAGTCGGGTGTGGTGGTGCATGACTATAATCCCAGCACTCGGGAGGCTGAGGCAGGAGAATCGCTGTGAGTTCAAGACCAGCCTGGGCTACATAGTGAGTTTCAGGTCAGTCTCAACTACATAGTGAGACCCTGTCTCAAAAAAACAAAAAACAAACAAACAAAAAAGCTAAACAGCAGCACATTAGTTCAGACCAGATTTTGCTGCCAAATAAGTTTACTGAACAACCCCTTCCCAAAAAAACGAATACTATTTTTCAGAATTTTTTTAATTTGGGAATTGCAGATCAAGATTCTGAACCTATGTAACTAAATGATGCCACGCCAATCCAGACTGCATGAGAAAATAAAATTTAGCCCAAGATCCATTATGAACATATGCCAAACGGCTAAAACAAAATGCTCGTAAATAAAATTGCACAGTGTATAAAAAACTGAGATGGAAACGCAGCACCACAATGTGATTATGGGTTCAAGTTGACAGTGAGACCCACAAGACATAAATGGATTATAACCTAGACTAGGAGGCAGGAGATATGGAAGGTGCCGCATCTTCCTGTCACAGAGAGGCCCAGCAGCTCCCCAAGTCCTCAAGTCCTGCTGTCACTGACTCACAGGGAATGTACAGCTGCCGAGAGAGCCAAGTTATGTCAGGGTCACCCTGACTCACAGAAGCATTAGCCTCCGTCTCCTGCCAGTATTTCCTACCGTTCTGCTTGTGTCACCCCATGGCCTGCATGTCTACTGACACTGTCTCCAAACCTACCCAACCAACGCTGCATACACAATATCTCACATTTATCTTAACCCCGCAGTTTCCAAGGAAACAGTGTTGCGCGAGACTAACATCAGCCTCAGGGAGGCTTGCATCAGGCCTGGCCTGATATTAATTTCCCTTTATTTGCAAAAGGATCACTTAACATTGGGAAATCTATCACTGTAATTGCCAGTTAGCTGCCAAAGGAAAATACTGTACAATCTTTTCAAAGATGCAGAAAAATCATTCGATAAAAGTAAGCATGGATTCATAGCAAAAACTCATAGCAAATTAAGAATGGAAGGGAACTTTTTCAATCCTTTAGAGGGTATCTGCCCTTAACATAAACTTTATGCTTAGCATGAAAATTTGGGGAAAAAGGCCTGATTGTTGTCTGCCAGGATACTATCTAACGTTGTACTGGAGCTCCTAGCCAGTGTAACAGGAGAAATAAGTAAGTGGTATAAGGATTAGAAAAAGAGAACATTATCTTTACTTACAGGTGATATTGTTGTCAATTAGAAAAAAAAAACAAGAAAATCTAGAGAAAAAAATATTTGAACTAATAAGAATTAGACAGAACTGCTAGATACACGATCAACATATAAAAATCAATATCTTGGGCCTGGGATCTAGCTCAGAGGTTCCACTGCCTGCCTTGCAAGCCCAAGGATCCGAGTTCGATCACTGGTACCAAAAATAAATAAATAAATGAAGATCGATATCTTACTATACACACAAATAAGAAACTAGAAGATATATTAGGCTAAAAGATCCACTCATGGTGTCACCAAAAGCCGTAATACATTTAGGAATATATCCTAGAAATACACAAAAGATGTGCTAGACCTTTATGGAAGATAATATAAAATAATTTAAAGACATAAAAGGAATACAAAAGCTTAAATAGAGATAACATTTTTATGACTGGCAATACTCAGGATGGTAAAGACATCGCTTGTCCCTCAAAATAAACCTGCAAATTCAATTCATTCCAGTAAAACCCCAACAGGATTTATTGTGCAACTAGCTAAATTCATTCTAAAATCCCTATGGAAGAGTAAAGAAACACTGAGTATCCAAGAAAATTCTGAAAATGAAGAATACATTATATATTAAGATTTATTACTAAACTATAGGAATCAAGTAGAGTAGAATTAATTCAGATCAATCTAAAGGAGTAAAGAGCCCAGATATTGGCCTTGCAGTCACTAAGGACTCCCACCCTCTGACCTCCCAGCGACCAGTCTGACCTTATCTCTGGTTCATCCACTTCAGCCACACTGGCCTTGCTGCTCCTTGGATATGCTGGGCCCCTCCCATCCAGGGACCTCTACTGATTGTTCCCTCTGCCTGGAATACTCTTCAAGTATTCACTCCCTTACTTTCCTCTTGTTTTCCTTCAAATATAACTTTCTTAATGAGACTGGCTCTGACCACTCCACTTAGAATCATAACTCATGCCCCTAACTCAGATCCTCCTTGCCTTCCCATGCTTTTTCTTCTTTCCCACAGAACTTATCTCTTTCTAACATCCTGGATCACTTCCTCATTATCTTTATTTTTTAAAAGTCTGTCTCCTCTGGCTGGTCTCCTCACCCGATGTGGGTGGGAATCTTTGTTTTGTTACATCCCAAGTACTGTAACAGTTCCTGGCATATAGTAGACACTAAATAATTACCAGTAGAGGAAGCTAGAAGTATAAATCAGGAGTAGAGTTCTTGCCTGGGATACGCAAGACTCTAGATTTCATCACCAGCACCAAGAAAAGGAAAAGGAGAAGAGGAGGGGGGATGAAGGAGGAAGAGGAGGAGGAGGAGGAGAGAAAGAAGGGGAAGAAGGAGAAAGAAATACACAGGAGGAGTAAATCAAAGGAATGAGATAATTATTAATAGTAACGATTGCTAGGAAGCAAATAGCACAGGGTGATACACCTGAGAGTAACAGGTGCAGGCTGCTATAGACTGAATAGTCAGGGAAGAGCACTGTGACCAGGCAGCTTGCAGCAGTGGGCCGGTCATTAGCAACTGGCTCTCCAAACACAAAAGCCACAGTGTATAGCTTTTGCCCATTTCTGTGATGTAAATATTCCCCTCTGGCCAATTCCATATCGTCATTAAGGAGTTGGAAAAAAGATGTGCAGAACGAGTTTTCCCAAGCCCGTGCAAGCCAGCACCAACAGAGCACTGGGCTTGTGAAGAAAGAACGTGCTCCAGAAATGTTTCCTGAATAAATCACTTGAAAATAAACTCCACGGAGATAGAGATTTCCTCTGTATCTCCAGGACCTAGAACATTCCCTGGCATATTCAAGTTGCTTAGCAAATACTTCTTTAATGAATGAATACATACAGAAGCATAGGGATTTCTCCATTTTTTTTCTTTACCCAGACGTGTATCTAGTATATTTGGGAGCTGGACTGCACACTTTTTTACTCTCCCTCTCATTCATATGACAGAATCACTTGCAGTTAAATCATAAAGTGAAATTAATAAATAATTTTAAAAGTCCAGAAAATAAAAAGCAGATAGTAAGGACTTTGTTTATATGAACATGCCAATTAAAAGACATTAACATTAAAATACAAAAAAAGGGAAAATAAATTAGCTAGTACTTTTTAATTACATCATTTCTGAAGGACACTTTTTTCTGAACATTAAAATCTTGTTGTACAGCTTTATTCTCCTTCCATATCTTATTCTAGTGCTTTATAGCCTCCATGGCTTTGAGGCTTATCACCACTGTACTTTATAATTATTTTTCTCTTACCACTTTTAGGATTTTCTCTGTGTCTTTGGCTCTCAGAAGTTTTATGGTAAATCTTAGTTGTTGTCTTTTAATTCTTATCTTTATTATTTTCCTCGGGTTCCCAGGGATCATCCTTGCGTCTGAATGTGTGTTTCTCTTTACATTTGTCCTATTTGGATTCCCTTTAGTTTCTTGGATCTGTAGATAAATGTCTTTTTTACAAACTTGGGATGTTTTGGGCCTTTTTTTACCTTGAATATTTCTCCTTTTCCTTTCACTTTTATCTTTCCAGGGCTCTTGTTGCAGAATATGTTGGTACCCTTGACACTGTACCACAGATCTCTGAAGGTCTGTTCCAAGTTAAACTCTTCAAATTAAATTATTTCTGCTCAATTATTCTTAAATTCACTCATTTTTTTTTCTTCTGCCATCTCAGATCTGCTGTTGAGCCCATCTAGTGAATTTTTCCTTTGTTATACTTTCTGGCTCTAGAATTTCCATTTGATTCTTTTCTTATAGTTTCTTGTTCTTTTATGAGATTTCCTATTTGTTGAGTCATTGTCGTTTTAATTTTCAAACAATTAGTTTTATTTTTAAAAATTTACTTATAATAGTTGCTTTGATGTCTTTACTAAAGATAATATCTGCTTATTCAGGCATAGTTTTATTGACAGCTTTTTTTCTGAGCATGAGTGATATATTCCTGTTTCCTTGCATTTTGCATATACTTTGTTGTTGTTGTTGTTGTTGCCTTTTTTTTTTTTTTTTTTTTTT
>NW_022900935.1:7768040-7794079 GCF_012274545.1 Fukomys damarensis
TTTTTTTTTTTTTTTTTGTCCCAGGGATCCAACTTGGGACCTTGTGCTTGAGAGGCAGGTGGCGGAACTACTGAGTTAAACCCCCGGTCCTGTTTCATATACTTTTGTTGAGAACTGGACAATTAAAATAATATATTGTAGCAACTGTAGATTCTGATTTTGTTCCCCTGAGGGCTGTTTCTGCTACTTGTAGGTTTCTGTTTGTTTGTTATTTTGATTTAGTGTTTAGTAATTGCCTGGAGTAAACCTACAGAACCTGTCTACCTAGCATTTGTTCTAGAGCTATGATTCTTAGTTGTTGTTTTTTAATTCTTATTTTTATTATTTATCTTGGCTTCCCATGGGCCATCTTTGTGTCTAAATACTTTAGTGGTAAACCAGTGATTAGTCAGAGGTTTTGCCCAAATACCTAGTGATGGTAAAATTTCCACTTTTTGCTTATAAATCTGTGTGGATTGAAGAGAACCCTGAAAGCTCGGCTAGGCTCAGGTCCTCCTCAGGCTTTGCTTTTCCAATGGGTCTTCCCAGGCTTCCTTGCAAATGTGCACAGCCAAGTCCACCAGGAATGCAGCAGAGTTTGACCCTCTTGCGTCTCACAAGGGCATGTTGTAATGCAGACTTCAAGGCAGCCAGGGATATGGGAAGAGCTCATCCAGCCCCTCTACAGCTTTCTGATATCTAAGATCTCCCTATCATTTCTGCAACTTTAGGCTAACAGAGATAAGGCTTCCTCCATTCAATTCCCACAGAGTTTAATATTTTTACTGAAAGTACCACTTGGCATGAGCTG
This sequence comes from Fukomys damarensis, assembly GCF_012274545.1. Lineage (NCBI taxonomy): Eukaryota > Metazoa > Chordata > Mammalia > Rodentia > Bathyergidae > Fukomys > Fukomys damarensis. The sequence continues at coordinate 7,768,831 of NW_022900935.1, forward strand.
GGGCTGTAACTTAGTGTTAGAACACTTGCTTAGCGTGCTTGGGGTCCATCCCCAGCGCCCCTCCACACACACCCCAAACACTTGGACAGGTTTTTTGCCCCCTATTCTAAATCAAGTCAGTTTTTTCCAGCAGCAGCAGTAAAGCTGCTGGTTTTCACAGACAGCCCTGCAAGAAGGGCACTACTTCATTATCTGTGTTGGTCGGGAAGAAGAGAGATTTGAGCAGCCATAGATAAGAACGCCAGTCTCGATTTTCTTGTCTGAAGGTCACCATTTTTTTATGGTTTGTCAGGTACAGTCAATTTCCAAAGCCCTGTGTGTGTGAGGGGGGAGTGTTGCTTTTTTGTTGTTGTTTGATTTTTTATTTTGTTTGGTTTAGTTTTTTTGTTGTTGTTGTTTTTTGTTTTTGTTCTTATTTGTTTGTTTGTTTTTTGAGGAACTATCTCACTTGGTAGTTCAGGCTGGCCCTGAATACAGCGCAGGTCAGCCTGGAACTCACAGCAATCCTGCTGCCCCAGCCCGTTCCCCACCCCCTAGTGCTGGGATTACAGGTATGTGCCACCATGCCCTGCTAAATTCCTTTACTGTCTTTTTGGTTTTTTGTACCGGGGATTGAACTCAGGCCTTGTGCTTGCGAGGCAGGCAGGCAGAAACAATGAGCTAAATCCCCGGCCTTTACTGTTCTTTTAAGATGCTCTACACACACACCTTTATTGTTTGCACCCAGAATGGGCTACTTCTACTGCCTTGTTCTTAATATGCTATGACTTCCTTAGAAAAAGTGGTTCTCAAAGCATGATCCCGAGGCCACCAGCTTCCATGTTCCTGGGAATTTGTTAGATGTGAACATTCTTGGCTCTGCCCAAGGCCTACTCAGTCATCCAGGAGGAAAGCCCCGACATTAATGTTTAAAAAAGCTCTGGATGATTCTGATGCAGGCTCAAATTTCAGGACCACTGCCTTAGGATATGGAACCATTCACACCTGGGAGACAGCAGTTCAGGGCACTGGTGAATGCCGTGCTGTAAGATGAGAATGTGAGGCCAGAAATGCTGCCTCCAGCTCTAGGCTCTGGCAGACTTGGACATCTCTACCTCCTTCTGCCAGTGGAGAAATGTGTCCCTGGCTGGCAGTTAGAATGTTTCAGCTTCTAGGCCTCAGTCTCCATGGTACTAACACTGACTTAGTTACAAATTAAAAAAAAAACAAAAAAAAACTCCCAGAGACTGGGTTGCCAAGAGCAATAGGCTTCAATTTGGTTTGTTCTTTTCTTTGGCGAGCCCACTGCTGTGCAGCCCTTGGCACCTGAGTCACCACACTCATGCTTTCTACTCCTCCCTGGGCTGTTGCTCTGCATAAATGCACCTCCAATGTTGGCAGCCCACGGCCTGTGATTCAGCCTCTGTGGGGGAGGCCAAAGCACCCAATGTGCTAAGAATAGAATTTTCCATTTCGACTTTATTTGAAAGAAGCTTTTCTCTGCTTCATTCATCAGATATTAAAACTCTACTAAATGCCAAGGCAATGCACAGTGGGCTGGAGTTACAGGGGTTAAAAAAAAAATGACATAGTCCCTGCTCTCAAATACTTTTTCTTTGGAAGAAGAGAAGAGGATATAACAAGCAAATACAAATATAGATTGTGCTAAGTGCAATTGTGTTGTCTAAATGCTCCCTGAAGAAATAAAGAAGATGATGCGTCCCACTCTCCCATTCCGTTCATCCACCTAAAGCTCTCTATAGATGAGAATTTCCAAACATTAGTGAACAGACGAGTCCTTCCTGTTGTATTCGGGGGTCTCCTTCCTGTCCTGAGTGATCACTGATGTCATGTGCTAATGTTCCTAGAGCACTTATGTGAGATAGCATGGTATACAGTAATTTTTACTGTTCTGATATTCATATCATCTGAATCAGTCACTTCTGGGAATCTTTTTAAGGGAGGTAATGTGGTCCTTCGAGAAAGGCTAAAGATGGTTACCATAGCTCTGCATATTCCATAAATAAATTGAATTATTATTCTGCTAATATGAGAAAATTGCTTGACTTCACTGGGTGTCATGCATAAAATAGGGTGCTACTCTGTACCTCAAAAAGCTTACTTGATACTGGACATAAACTAAATATCTATGGAAATACTCCTAAGTCCTGACATTGAGTGTTCTGAATAGTTTACTTACCTCTCCTTCCTAACTGTGCTGCATTTTTATATACACACGAATATATATGAGGATTTATATAGCCTCTACATTAGCACCACTCCTCCAACATGGGTTGAATTTGATCAGAAGCTCTTGCTTCTTCTCCTCTTCCCCTAGCGTTCTGAGTGATGCCATTGGGATGTTAAATTGTAAGTGTCCTGATCTTGACCACCAATCAGTATCCTTTCCTGAGTGCTAACCCACTGCCTCTCCTTTTTCCCAAGCACCCCAGCCTGTGGCCCACAAGCAGGGGCAGGAGCCCCTGTCCACCTCCATGCTGTCCACAGTGCTTGCCGTGAACAGAGCAGAAGCTGGGTGAGTGCTTCATGTGCCTCCAGGAGAAGAGGGGCCTAAACCTGGGGCCCAGGGTCCATTCTTCTGTGGGACTTGATTTGGCTTTTTATCAACTGTCCTGCTCACGGGAGAAGGTTTGCTCTTTCATGCAAATAATGTGTTTGAACCTGGCTAGAAAGATCATGGGAATCTGCTGCAGATGGGCAACGCCCCGCTTGTGAACGCTGCTGGAGTCCCCAGGTCTTTCCACTCCAAAGTGAGCTGCTTCTCAGACCCTCAATTTGGAAGGTAGAAGGGGTGACCTTGGATATTCAGGTGCAGTCAAGAGAAAGGTTGCCTTTGTGACTTCACTGTCATTTGAAGTTAATAAGGAGAAAAGAGGGAATGCAAATTATTAAGGGCAAACAACAGTTTCTCACTGTTTTTTTTTTAAATGATGCCAATCAATTCTGCAATTCTATGACACAAACTGGTGTCCAACTATTCCATCCAACTCAATTCTGAGCTAATACAGATCCTGCTGCTTAAGGGCTTAGCCCACAAGGGAGTTCAGATTCTCCACTTCCACCACTCATGCCCTGTCTTTCATTCCCTGCGTGTGCATTAGCTGCCTGTTCTTGAATTATTTTCTCTGCTTTCCCCTCTCTCTAACCTTTTTTCCTTTGTTTCATTTTAAACATCACTTCTGGGAAGTCTTGATACCCTGCTCTATCTAAAATAGAGGGCCTCATTATTTCCTACCACTTATGTCAGTCTGGGATTTATGTATTAGTTGGTTTGCTCACGGGTAAGCACTCTTTTTCTGAAGGGTCCCATGGTGACTATCTAGGCTTTGCAGGCCATAGGTCTCCCTTGTAGCATGAAGCAGCCACGGATAATAGTACCTAAAGGAATGACCATGGCTGTGTTCCGATGAAACTCTAGGGCACTGAAATTTTAATTTCAAATAATTTTATGTGTTACGAAGTATTATTGTTTTTATTCTTCCCCCCCAATATTTCATTCTTAGCTCCTGTGTTGTCAAAAAACAGGCGGTGGCGGGTGGCCCTTGAGTCATAGTTTATTTGTAGTTGATCATTTGCTGATAATATTCCTGGTGTTTAGACCAAGGTTTGACTCCTATAATACCGCCGGCACTGGGAGGGCCACGTTCACGCCTGTCCATAATCACCCGGCACCTCTTAAGGCGTGGAAGGAACGGCGAAAGCAGAAAAGCGGACGACTATGGCGGGAGTGGGCGGGGTCCGCCGGCGATTTTTGAATGGGCGGAGTCAGGAGGGGGCGGAGCGGAAGGGTGGGTCTAACGCCAGCTTCCGGCGGAAACGCGCGGGAGCGAGATGGCCACTACCAAACGCGTGCTGTACGTGGGTGAGCAGGCGCGGGATCTTGAAAGAGTCTGAGTGAACCGGTCCCTAGTGGGTCGGGCGTGCGGAGGGACACGTCTCTGGGCGGGCTAGGCGGGTAGCAGCTGTGAGGCCGGGTCTATGGCAGTACTGCTTTGCCTCGCTACAGGAGCCCGAGACGCAGCGGCCCTTCCGGCTTCAGTCCTAGTCCGCTAAGGTCCACCAGGGCCAGCAGAAGTCGTAGAGGAATATTATGGCCTCCCAAAAACTCGCACCCAGCCATTTTATATACTTCAGTGCAGCAGTGGCTCAGCCCCTGCACCAGCTCCTGTCTTAGGAGTTCCTATACTAGCCAGTGGGAATGTCTATCACTGATAAGCGCTGTGGTGGGGACGGACGAGAATTACAGGGGTTTGGGTGCGGGACGAAACGACCTATCTGGAGAAGTGAAAACAAATTTTGCAGATGCAGTGACACTGGAACTGATGAGCAGAAGTTAGCCAGGAAGCCAAGTGGAGGCAGAGCTGTTTACTGCCGCAGAAGCAGAAGCCCAAAAGTGTTAAAAACTGACACTTGGGGACAAGTGAGTCGTTTTTCAGGAAACCCAGGGAATTAGGGAGAATAAGGTGAAAGATGCAGGGGAGGTGGGCAAGGCTTTGTACACAGCAAGGAACGTTGTGTACGTGGTTAAGGAGTTTGCACTTTGTCTTAGAGACGTTGAGAAACCTTTGAAAGAGTTTAAGCGGGATCGTGGGTTCAGATTTCCCAAGATCTCTCTGATTTTCTTTGTGGAGCTGGCAGAGAGATAGTTATGACGCTATTGAAGGAGTTCTGGAGGTAAGGGCCTGAAAGAAGGATAAAGAGAGAAATTAGCTTCATATGTGTGGGGTAGGCAGTAGGTGAGAGATGTCTGTGACCAAAAGACCAGGTGAAAAGATCCCTTCCCTTGGCCTGCATGCTGACTGCTTGTAGGGACTTCTGCAAGAGTATTGAGGACAGTGGCTCAGAAGGCTCTTGACACACTTGCAGGTGGGCTGGCAGAAGAGGTGGACGACAAAGTTCTTCATGCTGCTTTTATTCCTTTTGGAGACATCACAGATATTCAGATTCCTCTGGATTATGAAACAGGTGAGTTTTGGTGTGTGTCACATCCAGAACTTGCCTACCAAGAAAAGAACTTTTAAAAAAAAATTAAAGTCACATAACAGTTCTGAATACACATGCTCAGGCTGGGAGTGTATCTCAGTGGTAGAGTATGCTTGCCTAGGACGTGCAAGGCCCTGGGAGTGATCTTCAGCACAATAAATAAAAACACACTGTAAATATGGTTGGTGTATAGGATCAGAGTCTGCTTCTCTAGGTCAGCATGATTGATCTTGATGCAGAACTGCATCTTCTGTTCTGAAGCTGTGTGGTAGTGCGCTGTAAATACTTAGCAGAGTCTCATTTTCTGGATTTGAAATAAGTCACCGTTTTCATTATATCAACAGGAATGAACTGCATTGAGATCTGTGTGTTGTCAAACTACTTTCTGGGTTCACCTCCTCTCTTGGCAGGTGTGCTAATAAATGGGGCAGCAGGAAATCTGGCCTTACATTGAGGCTTTGGCCTTTGTACACATGGGTGACTGTTCCTTCAACTGGCATAATGGTTGTAGTTCAGTTTTCTAGTGTATCTTTATTGTAATCTAAGATTAGAGTGTTAGCCCCAGCTCTAGTGACCTTGCGCTTGTCTGTTAACAAAGTCTTTAAATTCTATGGGCCTGGGGAATCCATTTGCAGAAACAATAAGGCTGTGTTAGCTTTTTTTAGGATCTTTCTAGTCTCTGAATTCTGTCATTAAATTAACACTGTTGTGTTTGGCTTTTAGTTAGATCAGCGTTTGCCTAAAAACTGAACATCCTATATGGTTTTACAATTCATGCATTTTGTCTAGTTGATGTTTAAATTGTAATATGGATGAAAAATTGGTAGGTTAAAATGACTTAATTTTTCTAGCTTTCACTAGGTATGTCCACTAAATAGATTTATTATTGTTTAAGAAAAATCAAAGAGTAAGATTCTTACTGACTGGGTGGAATTTCTGGTATCTGGATATGACATATAATTGACTTTCTTTGTGACCATTCTGTTTGTTTTCATTGCTCCCTACATGGTAATTACTTATCTTTTGTGTTCTCTCTCTCTCTCCCTCCCTCTCTCTCCCTTCCTCCCTCTCTCTCTCTCTCTCTCTCTCTCTCTCTCTTGCAGAAAAGCACCGAGGATTTGCTTTCGTTGAGTTTGAGTTGGCAGAGGTGAGAAAACTCTGTGCTACTTGTGTATAGTCTTTGGTTTATATTATCTAATTATTACTAATTATAAAAGAAGCTGTCGGGGATTTAGCTCAGTGGTTCCGCCACCTGTCTTATAAAAGAAGCTGTCATGTTTTTGGTTAAATGTCCTGGCCTTAGATTAATGATTCCAGAGAGATCTAAAGTGCTGTTTGAAAGAAAGCTCCTCTCACTTAATCAGACTATGGACTGTGAATAATGAATGGCTCAAACCTTTTGCCAGGCCCCGTGCCTCTTTCTCTGCACAGCTCTCCTATTACCCTATTCAGTGAGCATTCTTGGCCTGACATTCTTGTGCCTTCAGCTAGATGACACAGTGTAGCCCCACCAATTTAAAAGCCAGTCATGAAGTGGTCTTTGTTAGACTCACATACATTCTAGGCAAGATGTACAGGTGTGATTTTTTTCCGTTTGATTCTTTATGTGTGTGTGTGTGTGTGTGTGTGTGTGTGTGTTTAGACACACAAAAAAACTTTCAGCTGCAAACCTAAATGTATACCTTGTCTTTCCTTGCAGGACGCTGCAGCAGCTATTGACAACATGGTATGGCTGGGACTCTCATTCTAACTGAAGTTTCTTGTCAGTGGTACAGAGGTCTTTGTTCATATATTGGTTTCCTAAAGCCCCTAAGTGTCATGTTGTGTAGGGAAGTAAAAATTACGTCCTGTGAAAATATTCACTGTCAATTAATTGAGCACTTGTAAAATGAGTCCTTATTCAGATCTCTTTCCTCACTTAACAATAATGTATGTTGTGGTCATCCTTATTGGCCTCTTCTGGCTTCCTGATGTCTAGGACAATAAATTATAAACACAATATAAACTGATTGCACTGAAACTGCTTATTTTGCAGAAGAGGCAGGATTTCATCAAGTGTTCAACCAGTTAACAATTGAGAAGAGAAATTCAGTAAGGATAATAACAGGGTGTGCTACTGGTGCAGGTGATTTGAATACCCTGGGAAAGTCCTAAGAAAAATATGATGGTGCTCTTCAGTATTTTTGCCCTCCTTGACATCCTTATAGGCAATTTTCATGTTGGGTACAAAGTGCATACTTTTGGTAGGATTTTGTTGGAAAAAATACCTCAAACTAATCAGCTTCTGTTATGTTTGTATTACCAATCAATGCATAGTTCATCCTGAACATTAACTTTAAGAAACTTATATTTTCATTATTTCTAGTTGCATCACAAAGTCACAGTCCAAAGGAAAAAATTTCTTTTTTTTACTTTTTGCCTTGAAATCTTCCTTACTGCCCTAAGTGGATTCACATTAAGTGACCTTTCCCAATACAAGTGACCTTTGGATAATGAAGTTCTCCTTTATTTCCTGGTCTGTATTACTCATTCACCAACTACATTCTTTAGCTGTCAGAGACGAATCATTTTTCACCATTGCAGAGCTGATATTGACTTTGCATTTATCCTTATAATTTCATTCCCCAGAGCCTAGAGTTCCTTTTGGTAGCACAAGTCTTTGCTGGTATTGAAGAAAGGAAGTATGTGACAGCTTCACCCTCCCTTAATGGGTTCTTACTGGTGGGGGGCATAACTTGCTCCTAGGTGTTCAGAGATTAAGGGAGGAAAAATCATGAACATGTCTTAGAAATAAATGCAGAGCTCTCTGGCTCTCTCTCTTAATCCAACAGAATTTAAGCAGCTGGATTTTCAATCTTTTCAGAATGAATCTGAGCTCTTTGGACGGACAATTCGTGTCAATTTGGCCAAACCAATGAGAATTAAAGAGGGCTCTTCCAGACCAGGTGAGCAGGAGCTACTCCTGTTTGGCCTTTGTTGCATTTTATCTGCATTTTCTTGGAAGTCAGTGCTGAATGCTGCCTTCCTGAAGTAGGGAGTGGAGTGGAGTGGAGTGGAGGATGGTTCACAATGGCAAAGGGCATATAGCACCTTTATGTGGAAACAGTAATTGTTTCTTTTTGAGAAATCTTGCCTGGTCTTTTCCTAGTTTTCTCAGAACTCAATTCTGGAGTGCCCCATCAAGGGCTGGAACCAGCAAAGGCATATCTTTGCCTTTGGCATAATTTTTTTTAACTTAGTTCTTTTAAGAGCTCAAGTGGGAACTTTCCTTACCTTTGGGAGTTCACAAAAGGGGCTCCTCTGGCTGAGAGGGATTTTTCCATCTTGCTTGACCAAAGTAGCTACTTGGCAGTTGGCCAATGGCTTGATTTTTTTTTTTTTTCTTTATTTGATACAGGGGATCAAATGCACGACCTTGCACTTGCAAGGCGGGTGTGATGCCACTGAGCTAAATCCCCAGCCCTGGCTTGATTTTCTTGACATTAGTTTGATTCTTTTCCTTCAGTTTGGTCAGATGATGACTGGTTGAAGAAATTTTCTGGAAAGACGCTTGAAGAGAATAAAGAGGAAGAAGGGGCAGAGACTCCCAAGGCAGAAACCCAGGAGGTGAGGACTACATTTGTTCATCAACACTTTGGATAAGGCAGTGTTGAACTTGAACTTTGGGTCTCCCATACTGTGCCACAGATTCGCAATTCCAGCTGAGGGGAAGGAGGGTTCTCCTCCTCACCCTGCCTGGCAGCCACTCTTGCACTGAGGAGTCTGGCACCAGGCTGTTTCCTCCTGTTTCTGCCATATTGCAGGGCAGACCAGGGTAGTGAACCTTCTCTTCAGCCAGTGTGGGTCAGGCTTCTCCCCTGCTAGGAGAGCCCTCCCCTGTCACTTCCCCTGGTTCTCACACACCTCCTGGACTAGTGCTCCTTGAGCTTCCCCTCTGTGTCCTTGTGAGCCTCATCAGTATTTTGTGGTTGCCTTTGGCTTGTCTCTTGTAGCTGAAATGGTAACAGTCTCTGAGAGTATGCAGTGCTCCTATGCTGTTGACTTTTGTATTCTGTGTGTCTAATGTTAAGCTTCAGATAGTTCACCCTGCATGTCTCACAGGTGGCTTAAAATGGACCTCCTTTCCTTTCTCTAGTCATGTCTTTCTGTGTTCTCACTCTTGGTTACCTTCTAGCCACTACTGACCCAAGCCAGAAAGTTAGATGCAAGCAGAATTCCTAAAGTGGCCCTCACAGTCAGTGAAATCACACTAGGTCATTCTCAGCCCTCTTTTAAAATAAAGCCATCACATCCAGGTGGGTCTTACCAACTTGGAGCCACAAGGCACTAGCCTCCTGCATTGTTCTCTGAGCATTTAGGCCCAAGCGAGACAGTTCCCCGTTTTCATGTGCTGGCCTGCTGTAGAGCCGGCTGGGGTTGGAGGGAAGAGCTGGTGGGACATGAGTGGGTCCACTAACTGGAATTGCTGTGTGGGCTCAAGCTGGGGGCTAAGGGTGAGCTGTGTACTGTGGGCCCGCTGCAGGGCAAGGTAAGCACGTGAGCGTGTCTCAGGATGAGCCGGGCACTCTGGGCTTTTCCCTCCTGCAGCCCTGCCGAGGCTGATACCTTCCCTTCAACACCTTTGTCCAGCCTGCTCACTGGAGTTGTGTCCTAGGTATGTGCAGAACACTACTTGCGCTCCTGCCTTCCTGGAGAGTCAAAGAGTTGTTTCCAACTAATGGTTTCCTTGGCACCTAGGGAGAGCCCCCTGCAAAAAAGGCCCGGTCAAATCCTCAGGTGTACATGGACATCAAGATTGGGAACAAGCCGGCTGGCCGTATCCAGATGCTCCTGCGTTCCGACGTCGTGCCCATGACAGCTGGTGAGCAGGACCCTGCTGCGGTCAGGATGGTGGGAGAAGGTGGCTAAGTAGCAGCCTTCCCAAGGTTCTTGCTGCCTCAGTTCTTATGCCTTTGACAGAGTCAGCTTCACAAAGTTTGTTTTAATAAAAACAGATTCCCCTGTGATAAATGTAATCATTATGTATGGCAGACACGCTCCCCTCAAAAACCCAGCACTCCCCTGGTGCTGTCCCCTTACGCTGCCTCATCACTGAGTACCAACACCACTTGTTACTCCTCAGAGACAACTGATTTCAGCTATTATCCAGTTCTTTTGATTTTTTTACTTCCATATGGGTATATGCTTTGTAGTTCTACTTTGTGTTGTTTGTGTTTTCATTTTAGACATTATCCTTTGACTTTCTGTTTCAGGAATTCACTCCCACCCCCCCCCTTACTAGGAATTAAAGAGGGACTCACTAGAAGTTGCCCAGGTGGAACTCAAACTTGTAATCCTCCTGCCTCAGTGTGTCCCACCTGCCTCTGCTCCCTGCTAAGGAATTAACTTTTTCAAATCCCCTTCAGTACCCACTTCCTGATTCATGCCCAGTCTTCTGATTCTTCCCCACACTGGAGGCTCTCCAGCTGTTTGCCGTCTTGGTGAGGAGACAGAAGGTTCAGTGTATCAACTTTCACTTCCCTTGTCATGATGATTCCTCAGCCCTCCCTATGTGTAGGGTGTTCTAATCCAGAGACCTTCTGCTTTAACACACTAGGCTGAGCCTCCAGCTGAGTGCTAGGGCAGTGGAGGGGTGGCCCTGACCTGCAGGGTCAGGGAAGAACTCGTGAGTTAACTGCTTTCTTAAACAGGGTTCATCCAGGTTGCTGTTTTTAGAATTACCATCATACTTGTATGTGAGTGTTGGGATAGAAACTGATTTATTTTTTGAGATTGAGCTTTCTCAGGTCTGCTGTATCAGCTACGACTTACCTGTTTTGTTTTCTAGCTTTCAAAATTTTTATTGCTATTGTCTCCCACTTCCTTTTTTTTTTGTGCTACTGAGACTCAAACTCTGGGTACTCCCAGAGGAGTCCCAGTGGCGATACAACCTGAGCCTTTTTTATTTTGTGACAGTCTTGCTAAGTTGTCCAGGCAGAACTTGAAGCTACAATCCTCCTGCCTCAGCCTCCCAAAGATCTGGGATTACAGGCATGTGCCACCACTTCCCCACTTCCCCACTTCTCTCTGTTTTTTACTTACCCATTTATTTTGGGTCACACTCACCATTTTTAAATGTACCATTAACCTCATTCCTGCCAGCAATGTGTGAAGTTCCCAAATTTCTCCATCTTCTCCACCACTTGTGAAGTGGTATCTCATTGTGGTTTTGATTTCCGCTTCCCTAATGACTAATGTTGTTGAGCATCTTTTTGTGAATTTGTTGGCCACTTGTGTATCTTTGTCAACTCTTTGGTCCATTTATTAGTTGGATCATTTGTCTTTTTGTTGGTTTGGGGTTTTGTGTTTTTTTTGTTGTTGTTGTTGTTGTTGTTTTGAGACAAGGTCTTGCTATATATTCCAGGCTGGCCTCAAACTCATGGCGATCTTCCTGCCTCAGCCTCCCAACTGCTGGGATTAACAGGAGTGCATCATCACACCCAGCTTTGTTGTTGAATTACAGGAATTTATTATATATCTGGAGATTAAACCCTTATTGAATATAGTTTTACATATTTTCTCCCAATGAAAGGGTTACCTTTCGTTATCAATAGTGTCCTTTGTACAAAAAAAGTTTTAATTTTGATGAAGTCTACTTTATTTTTCTTTTGTTACCTATGCCTTCGGGGTCGTGTTTAAGCAATTGTCACCAAAGCCAAAGTTGTAAAGATTTGCTTTATGTTTTCTTCTAAGATCCTTTGGGTTTCCTCTTCTTAAAAATTACCTTACCATCAACTTAGTGTGGTTTGGGGAGGCAGCAGAGCTGGGGTGCATGTAGTGTATACAGTCCTCCTTTAAAGATAATGCCCTGTCATCCTTCAAGAAGTCAGTATTGCATAGGTTTATAATGAAATTTTCTTACTTGAAAATGGAAACACAGTTGCCCCTCCGCATCCAGGGATTCCACATCTCTGGATTCATCCAGTCACAGCTCAGAAATTATTTGAGGGAAAAATTCAGTACACCTGTGCTAAATCTTTTTGTTTGTTTGTTTGTTTGTTTTTTGCTGTTGTTTTTTGAGGCAAGGTCTTTCTGTGTTGTCCAGACTGGCCTTGAACTGACAACGATCCTGCTTCAGCCTCCTGAGTGCTGGGATTACCAGTGTGCACCACCACACCTATCCTGTGCTGAATATGTTCAGACATTTTTTTTTTCTTACCATTATTCCCTACAAAATACAGTATACCAACTACTCACATAGCATTTTCATTGTGTTGGGTATTAGAAGTTATCTAGAGATGATTTAAAGTATATAGGGTAGCCGGGCCTGGTGGCGCTTGCCTGTAATCCGAGCACTCGGGAGGCTGAGACAGGAGGATCGCTGTGAGTTCACAACCAGCCTGGACTACATAATGAGTTCCAGGTCAGTCTCAACTACATAGTGAGACCCTGTCTCAAAAAAACAAAACAAAAAATAAATAAATAAATAAAATATGTAGGGTAAGCTGGGCATGGTGGCACACACCTGTAATCCCAGGTCTCGGGAGGCTGAGGCAGGAGGATCACTGTGAGTTTAAGACCAGCCTGGGCTACATAATGAGTTCCAGGTCAGCCTCAACTACATAGTGAGACCCTGCCTCAAAAAAAAAAAAGTATGTAGGGGAACACTGGGCATGATGGCATACAGCTGTAACCCCAGCATATGGGAGACTGAGGCAGGAGGACTGCTGTATGTTGGAGGACAGACTGGGCTACGTAGTGAGTTTGAGGCCAGCCTGAAGTATATAGGGAGACCCTGTCTCAACACCCCCTACACACACACACACACACACACACACAAACACACGCATGCATAGATTTTAGGGGACTTTTGAGTATGTGTATCCCCAGATTTTGGAATCTGCAGAGGTCCTAGGACCAATCCCACGTGAATACCAAAGCGTGAACATTTAAACATTAAAGCAAACATTTTAGAGGTTCGGTCTGGTTGTGTCTTCTAACCTTGGCACTTTGTCCTTTCTAACCCCCAGAGAATTTCCGCTGCCTGTGCACCCATGAAAAGGGCTATGGTTTCAAGGGAAGCAGCTTCCACCGCATCATCCCCCAGTTCATGTGCCAGGGTGGGGATTTCACAAACCACAATGGCACTGGCGGCAAGTCTATCTACGGGAAGAAGTTTGATGATGAAAACTTTATCCTCAAACACACAGGACCAGGTCAGAGATGATGGGGTGTGGGGACGGGAGGCTGCCGGGGTGGAGGACAGCCGTGGTTCTGGTAGTGGGTAGGGCCTAGGGAAGACTCTGGATGACCCCACCTGCTTGCCCTCGCTCACCGGGGTGCCCCACCTCTGTTAGCCTGGCTTCAGCTCTGTGATCTGCTGTCATGAGCTCTCTCTCAGGCCCTGAACCCCTTTGTTTCTCCCCTGCCTTCTCAGACTTGCCTAGGGAAATCTCAGTGGTTATCAGTGGTTGGTCCCCCTGCAACTAGAGAAAAACAGAATTGTACTGAGTGATCCTCTGAGCATTTTTTTTTTTTTTTTTGGTACCAGGGATCGAACTCAGGTCCTTGCACTTGCAAGGCAGGCCACCGAAACTCTGAGCTAAATCCCCAGCCCTGTGAGCTTTGACTATACTTCTCATCTAGCTGGTGCTCAGTCCCATCAGAGATGATAGCTCCATGCCTTTCTCTACTCCTGAGGCCTCTCGAACACCCTTTGGTTTTGCCCGATGCCTGCCGCTTACCTCTCTCCACACTTGCATGCTCTGACTGCCCTGGGCACAGAGAACAGCACTGTGCTGTGGGCTCTACCCCGTCCTTCTCCTGGACTTAGGGACTCAGCTTCTGCTGATGTCTCTCTCTGCCTTCTGTCATCCAGTTCCCCTGGTCTACCAGGTCAGTCTTTTCAGCTTATTTATTTTGTTTTGTTTTTTTGAGAGAGGTTTTACTCTGTAGCCCAGGCTGGCCTCAAACTCAAGGCACTCTCCTGCCTCAGCCTCCCAAGTGTTGGGATTATAGACCTGTGCCACCACACTTGGCAATGCCAGTCTTTTGAAAAAGCATCCTTGGGAGCTGGGATGCAGTGGCACACAAGCCTGTAAGCCCAAGTACTCTGGAGCTGAGGCAGAAAAATAGGAAGTTCAAGCCCAGCCTGAGCAAGTTAGTGTGGTCTTACCTCAAATTAAAGAATAAAAAGGGCTGGGGGAACCCCTGGGCTTAATACCTAGTACCGCACAAAACAAAAATGATCTTTCTCCAAAGTAACTGGTAAAAATTTATTAGGTGGCCCTGGTCACACATGCCTGTAATCCCAGCACTTGGGAGGCTGAGACAGAACAGTTGCCATGAGTTCAAATTCAGCCTGGGCTACATAGTGAGACCTTGGCTCAAAACAAATTTTAGAAAGGCATCCTTGGACTTAATTCTCCCATAGCTGTCACCCAAGTTTCTGGTCTACTTTTTTTTTTTTTTTTTTTTTTTTTTTTTTTTTTTTAAAGCAATACTAAGGATCTACATTCTTGTCTTTTTTTACTGTATTTAGATGCTTAGGCTAACCTCAAACATGTGGTCCTCTTCCTTCAGCCTCCTGAGTAGATAGTATTAAAAGCACGTGCCATTATGCCTGCTGCTGATCTGTTTTTTAGTAAATCTTGAAAAAGTTCAGACTCATGGGCATGATGCCACATGCCTGTAATCCCAATACTCAGGAGGCTGAGGCAGGAGGTTTGTTGCAAGTTTGAGGCCAGCCTGGGCTACATAATGAATTTAAGACAAGCCTGAACTAATAGTAAGACCCTGTCTTCGAATATAAGACAAAACAAAAGTTTAGACTATGCTTGAAACTGTATGGACTCATTGTCTTCATTCTCTCTAAACCTTTTTGGCCAGGCTTCTAGTCCTACCTCAAGTTGAAACCACATGTATCAAAGATGCCAACAGCTTCCAGCTTGCCAGTAACCATTTCTTGGCTTTCATCCTTTCCACCTCCTAGTTGCATTTTATACCATTATCCTGTGCTCCTTGAACCTGTCTTCACTTTGCTGGCTGGACTCCCCTCTTCTGGTTTCCTTTTACTTAACTGGCATTTTTTTCTGACTTTGCTGTCTCCTGTTTTCTGCACCCCTAAAATTTAAGTGGCTCAGAGCTCAGCCTTTTTTCTCCATAGAACTCTGCTCTCCTAGGCCTCTTTTTTCTGATAGTTTGTACTATTATTTTTTTACTATGCTGGACTGAACAGCATAGATGCTGTAGCTTACCTGCCCACAGTTATTTTAACTAATAGGAAAGAACATGAAAGTCAGTTATAAGAAAGAATGTATTTCTGGATGTACATGTGTAAGTACAGCTGTGCCAGCAGCCAGCAGGTGTGACTCAGATATGTGCACCTGTGCTCAGCTACACCAATTAGGAATGCAGACAGGTGTCTGCCAGCCACCAAGATGTGCTGGTGACAGGAGTCTGACACGATAGAGAAGGTGACTGCAGATTCCAAATGAATGGGTGATTTTCTGGTGATTTAATAGTTGTATTCCTAGAAGATTCTCTATGAAATAAAACAAAAACCCTCAGAAATGTTGGGATTGGACCTTAGGCACAGGTAATTAATTATCAACACACTTCTCACCTTCACCAGTACTAGCAGGGAGTGTGACAATTCCTCCTTGTGCAGGACATTGCGGAATAGATCGCTTTCGAGGCTCTGCTCACTAAATGACAGTAGCACTGTGCAGTGTGTCTGACAATCACAAACACAATTCAGTGTGTAAACAGCCCCTGGGGAAGTTCCAGCCTCACTTAGAGTTGCTGCTTTAGGGAATCATACTGAGTCCCAGGGCTTTCACCAAGATCTAAATTGAGTTTATTCGTATTTGAGTCTCCAGGCTGACTGCTCCTTACCTTCAGGGCTCCTGTCCAGCTGTCCACCTGTGGTCTTCATCGGGTACTCCCTGGGCCCTTCAAATGTCAGAAGGCCAAAATAACTTGCTTTTCTCCCCAGACTCTTCCTCTTTATCATCTTGTTTTTTTATTTTGTTTTTCCTCCTGGTACTGGGGATCAAACTGAGGACCTTACACTTGCCAGGCAGGCACAGCACCACTGAGCTACATCCCCAGCCTGTCTTTGCTGTTATGGTAAATGATGCCACTGCTGTTCAGAAACCGGGCTCACCTTTGACTCCTCTCCTGTGCCACCCGTAGAGCACAGTCATCTGTCTCTTCGTGTCATCTCCTGGGTCAGCTGCATGACACACTTGCAAACACATGCACGGTCCTGTGTGTGTCTTTTAATGACTTTTTTCCACTGGACTGAACTTTATTCTGATAGGACTGCTTTGTTCAGTGTCCCAGGGCTTAGTAGGGGCCTGATTATAAACGAATAACTGTTAAATGAAATGAATAAATGAAAGGATAGACCAGTGGGTATGATTAAAACAACTGTCTTCATCCTGTTTCACTGCCAACTGAAGGAAAGAAGAGAGGCCACACCCACAGGCCTGTTGCCCCGCCCCGGCCTGAGGCTGTGGCCTAGGGATGTGCAGTCTGCGCACACCTGCCCGCGAGGCTGGGAACAGGGTGGAGGAAGCTGATGGGGTTGCTTCTCCCAGGCCTCCTCTCCATGGCCAACTCTGGCCCGAACACGAACGGTTCCCAGTTCTTCCTGACCTGTGACAAGACAGACTGGCTGGACGGCAGGCATGTGGTGTTCGGGGAGGTCACCGAAGGCCTGGACGTCTTGCGGCAGATTGAGGTGGGTGGCGGGGCACAGCGCTGTGGGAGGGTGGGCAGGGCTGCTTCTGCCTGGTTGCAGCGGGTGGGTTTCCCCAGCCCCTTCCATCTCCTGTCCCTCACTCCCCTGACCCCGCCGCCTCCTCTTCCTCCCACAAAGGCCCAGGGCAGCAAGGACGGGAAGCCAAAGCAGAAGGTGATCGTTTCTGACTGTGGGGAGTATCTGTGAGGCGGCGCCACCCTGCACCCTCTCTCTCCTGCCTGGGTCTGAGCCGGCACCGAGGGTGTCTTGTGTGAAGCGGGCGGTGCTGGGTCTGAGCTCCTCCTCGGGACCACCCGGAGCAGCTCCTCTGCAGCACAGACTGGACTTGCTCTGGGCTTGTACTGGTGCACCGTGAGCCTGGGAGCCATGCAGGTGCCACCTTCCCCACCAGGGGCAGCTGACTGTGTCCACCGGCTTTCCCAGGCGGTGGTGCCAGGAACTACCCTGGCCCACCTAAGGACCCTGGACACTTTCTTTGCTCAAATAAATCCTGATTTTTAAATTGCTGCCTCCAGAGAGTTCCTGGGTGCTGTTAGAGATTGCATCTGTGGCTGAGCTGTTCCGAGGCAGGCTGACAAGTGGATGAGGCACACGTGATTGCCGTGGCTTTTCTTTCTTCCCTTGGGCTGATTCCCTTAGGTGCCAGGTGATACATCTTCATGCCGGATGTCTTTTGAGGCAATGTTGAGGTAATGGAAATGGAAGATAGTACAAATGTTCCTGTTTTCTGCTGTCTCTGGTGAGACAGCCTCTGCCAGTCTTGTAGCCAGCAAAAATACTGATTACCCTCAGTGGTCCATTTACTTTTATTCTATAGGTTTTTTAAATGATATTTTATAACTCAGAAGTGCCTTCTGTGTGCCAGATACTGTTTGTCAGAAGACAGATTAGCAAAATACATGGCCTAATCTAGCCCACTGCCTGTTTCTGTTTATTGGAACACAGCCAGATCCACTTGTTTACATATCTTCCATGGCTGCTTTCTCACTATAGCAGCAGAGCTGAATAGTTAGTGACAGACGCTGTATGGTCCCTGTATTTATCAAGAGAAACAGAACCAAAAGGATGGGTGCATGCAAAAGTATGTGGTGGGGGGGTGGCTGTTTTAAGGGATTGGCTCATGCAATGTGGGAACTGGCAAGTCTGAAATCCACAGGGCAGCCTACAGGCTGAAGACAGGAAGAAACTGGGTCTGCCGTTCAAAGGCAGTCTGGAAGTGAATCCTGATGAACTGTCTTTTTCTGACTTTCAATTCAATTGAGCCGGGCGTGGTGGTACATGCCTGTAATCCCAGCACTTGGGAGGCTGAGGCAGGAGGATCTCTGAATTCAAGACCAGCCTGAGCTACATAGTGAGTTCCAGGTCAGTCTCAACTACATAGAGTGAGACCCTGTCTCAAAAAACCAAAAGAAAAAAAAAAACAAACTTTCATTTGAGTAGATGAGGGCCCTCACCTCATGCATGGTAATCTGCCTTATTCTACTGATTTAACTATATTAATCCATTTTCTAAAATACCTTGACGGAATCCGCTGGTGTTTGACCAAAAACTGGGTACCATGGTCTAGGCAAGCTGACCCTGGGAAGCTTTCTCTACACAGCTCAGCCATCACAGCTCAGTCGCCAGTGTTAGTGTAGGCATTTGAGGCTGGGAACCATGGCACTGAGTTCAGGGAGTGCACAGGAAACGGGAGAGGCTGGGTTTGCCGAGATTAGAGAGCCAGCATGAATGAAGGCAGAGACTAGGACTGGGATCCCGGGGTCAGGCTGCAGCTGCTGGTGTTTCCAGCAGTGAGGTAGCAGCTTCTGGACACTGCTGCATCTGTCACAGCCTCACGGCAGCCCTCTGAGGAAGGAGCTGGGACAGGCAACTTAGCGGTGGAAATGGAATTTCACACCAGCGTTCAGGTGATGAGAGACTGAAGAACCTTGTTTTCAAAAACTAAGAAATTTGGACTGATAAAGTGAAAAAGGTCACAAAGCAATTTATATAGTACAGTATGGTAAAACTATAAGTAAAAAGGTATATGTATTTTAAGAAAAAAAAAACTAGAAATAAAGTGACCAAAATATTAAAGGTGTATTTATCGGAGTCATGGGACTATGGTGATTTGAATTGTATTTTATTTTTGTACTGTCCACATTCCTCCAAACCTGCATTTTTTTTTTTAATAAAGGAAAAAAATTTCTGAAAATGAGTCAAATGCTTGCATAAAGCCTCACATAACCGGTCAGACCCTGGATGGCCAGTTCCCACATCCAAATTACCACATGAGTGTGGACGTGGACAGCCGTCAGCACGCTGTGGGGTCCCAGTGTCTCTGGAAACCCAAGAGTGCAGTTTCACAGCCTGCCCATCCCTCCTTGCCAGACACTTGCCAGGCCTTTAAAGGTGGTGAGAATATAAAGTCCTCCCCTCCAAGGAAAGCTGGGTTTGATTTTTTAGGAAAAAGTACAGCCTTAAATACATCACTTGTGAAACATATTTTGGTTTAATGAGCAGGCACAGAGGTGGTTCTAAATGAGCAAATCTTGCAGTGATGACCACAGGTGATGACACATTTAGTGTGTATAGTACCTGTATAGGAAGGGAGAACCAATATCCTGCTTTATGGCGGAAAAAGCAGAACTTGGATTCAAATCTATTTGCTCCCCAAAATCAGTACTCTTGTTATACTTCTTTTCCTTAGGTTTTTTTTTTTTTTTTTTTTTTTTTTTTTTTTTTTTTTTTTTTGTCTTTTTCTTTTTTTTCTGGTACCAGGGATCGAACTCAGGACCTTGCACTTGCCAGGTACGCACGTGTGGTACCACTGAGTTACATCCTGTCTTCCTTAGAAGTTTTTCGGGAACACGTTTCTTTTTTACCTTCGAAGTGAACCCTGATCCTCTGATGACGTGGCCCAAGGTCAGTCTTGCAGTGGCAGGCACTTCTATTTTTGTGTCTTCCTGTCAACTGTCAGTGATACGAACTGTCCACTCATGTAACTTAGTCTAGTGCAACCACATAAATAGACTGTCCTGAGCAAGGAAGGGGCAAACAGTGCTATCTGTGTTGCTGGGTGGGCTGCCTGTTGCAGCTGCCATGCTTGGCTCAGCGAATTTCAGTCCTGCAGTAAGAGGTACCGACTTTGTGTCCATGCACAACTGTTTCACTACTTGCGGGCTTTTCCATTTGATTTACCAATTCTGTATGGCAAAAATCAGCAGGACTCTGATGGCAAGATCGATAGATGATGCCTTGTTTTTCATTTATTCTGAATGAGGACAGCAGTCGCTATCCATTCCTGCTGTACAGTTTGATAAGGTGTAGTCCATGCCTACAAACCTTTGGGTCCCTGGTGCCCCCCATATGATGCACCAAAGTAACTAGAAGTAAACAGTCAGTTGTTGGGTCAGGCATTTAGCTCAGTGGCACTGCGCCTGCCTCAAAAGTACAAGTTGTCCTGAGTTAGATCCCAGTACTGAAAAAAAATTTGGCTCTGACCTAAAAGACAATCCTTGATGAGAAGAAGTGTTAGACAAGTACTAGAATAGCAAACAGGTCTTTCGTTATCTGCCAACTAACTGAGCCAGCTGGGGTCCACATTCAAGGCCATAAGGCTGCATCTGGGCCCATTGTGATGAAGGATGGGTGACAGATGCCCCAGCTTGAAGGCCCTTTGGAAATCAAAAAGTCCAACTCCCTGATATTACAGAGGGAAAACAGGACCAGATCAAGTCAGGTCTCCTTAATCCAGGCCATAGCTAGATCTCCACCCTAAGGCACCCCTAACTGATGGGGAAACTTCCAGGCTGCCACCTTTGCATACACGGGAGGGTGCCTTCTTCTGCACTCCCACAGGGAGGCCCTCCTTGGTCCCAATGGATGGGCCCAGCCTCTCCCCTACAGCCACACCTGCCTTCCCTGAGACCCATCCTCAGGGCACAAAGCGTGAACTCCAGCGATGTGTATCTCAGGGCTCATGGGTGGGTCCACTGGGGGTGGGTGTGGACAGGGGCAGGGCCAGGACCTGCTCTTAATGACAGTGCAGGCAGCTGGACTCTGTTTCAGCAGGTAAATTATAGGCTCAGCCAGTTTGAAATAAAATAAACTCCAACTCCCAGTGGCTGCTCCAAGAAGAACAGCGGTTTTGGGAACTGTGAGGCTGAAACAAAGCTCCTCACCCAACCCAGCCGATTACCACTTGTCACGCCCCTGGGGCAGGGGCCTTTTCTTTGACTCACAGGTGCAAGAAACAGGACAGGGCTGCTGGGCATCCAGGATGACACAAACTTTGGTGATCAACCCATTTTTGACAACTGGACACCAGCTGGTGCTGACAAGCTGCTGGCCTTGTCCCAGATCTGGTCACAGGCTGCCTGGTGTCGACATATTGCTGTGGGAACACAGGTTGCTCTTTTGCACTGCAGAAGATGGCAAACAGTTCTCGCTTCATATGCCAACTTTGGAGTCCTGAGATTCCTGCCTGGAGTCCTGGAAATTCTGCCCAGACTCAGATAAACAAATCAGGAGTGATTGCTGATGTTTGCCATGCAGAAGGAAAAGGCACGTGTGCTGGCCACTGTCATCATGGACCACCCAGTGCAACCACCTTGCTTGCTCAGCAAAAAGAACTTCCCCACAGACTTCAGCTTCTGCCAGGTGAACATGGTAGCAGATAGGTGAGTCCGCCGGAAGTGTTGTAGTCAGGGTTTTGGCAAGGTTAATACAGAACACATAATTTATAGGATTATTTTTATTTACCCAAAAAGTCAAATACAGAGGAGTGCAAGAGATTAACCGCAAACTAGAGGCCCAAAGAATCTAGCCTGGATCCCATGACAATGTCCCATACAAGTCCAGCTAAATGCTTAGAGTCCAAGGCAATGTCCTCCACTGAATTCCAATGGACTCCGAGTCCAGCCAGTGGCCTGGAGCCCATGACAATGTCATGCTTGTCCATATTGAGGATTGGCACTCAGAAGACCCAAAGGGCCAGCGGTGGAAACCAAAAAACCTACACCAGTGGGATGAAGGATTTATGCCACTGGGCTGAGGGATCTACATTGGAGCCTGGAAGTGATACTCATGGTGAAGATCAGAGCTCCTCTGACCAGAACAACAGCATTTCCTAGCGACAGCAAAGCCTCCAGCACCTCTGATGAGAACAGCCTAGTTCACATTAGGAAAACCATCCACAGCAAGCTTCTCTAGAAAATCAACAGCCCACAACCTTCCTCTCCAGTTATCTTTTTATGGCTATTGGCAATAATCCTCAGGTAGATTTTCTACACCCAGACCATGCTGATTCACTTCAGCTGGGCATTACAAGTTGACCATTACTTAATCCACCACAGAAAGCCTCCGAGATTTTTCTGTTTCTCCAAAACAAGATGTCCATCCTTGCACATTTTCTCCAGGCAGCAGAGGTAGACGCAAGGCAGGAAGATGGGCGGATACATAGCACTGGCTTCAGCCCTGAAGCATGTTGCTGTCCAGCTTTTTCTTGAGTGGACACAAATGTCTATCTGTGGCCGGAGATTTAGTAATTCACATGTGTAAATACGCACTACCAAAGTGAAGCCCATACTTTTCACTTTTCTAGAAATGGCCAGTTTTGCACCTGAGAGTCAGGCAGGGCAAGGGTGGTTGGACCAGCTCCTGTCCACACATTCCTAAACTCTGTGCTGAGCATGAAAGAGTCCGAAGTGGCCAGTCTAGGGCTCTAGGTACCTTTCAGTTTATCCCCCACCTGCCCACATCCTGGGCAGTAACGACATGAAGAAACCCAACCCCAGAGTTGTATAGTATGTGCTTCTAGGGGAGGTGATGGGGATGAACTGTGGCTTCAAGACTTGGACCACCAGGGTTGCAGATAAGATCACCTGACCATCCTAAGGCAGGGGAAGGGTAGCACAGGGCCTGTGAGTCCCAAGCGTTAAGGTGGAGGAGGGGAGGCAGGGACATAAGTCTGAGGGCCTCCCTGCGAACCCTGCCTTAGGTCTGGTTGGATTTCAGGCTTTCTTGCCTCTGCTGCAGCAGAGCAGGTGAGTGGGGCCTCAGTGGCAGCCACAGGCCTTGACCACCATGTTCCGGTGCTTACGCAGGATGACGTTGTTGCTGCTGTCATAGTAGAGCACAGAGGTAGCACTCAGCTTGGTGGGTGCACAGCACGCCTTGGGAACTGCATCTGGCTTCATCAGGTGCACCTGGCCAGGGAGCGAGCACAGGCAGGGACGGGAGCCTGGAGGCCTCCTCCAAGGGCCCACCCGGCCCCCTCCCAGGTCCCGCATGCTGTCGCCCGTCTTGCAGGTCTTCGTCCACTTGCCTCTGCCAAGGTCATTCTACACCTGCAGCCAGGGTCCCCTGTGCACCTCTGCCCTGCCCACCACCCCCGGGGCACTGCCAGGCACCTGGCACAGCCATCCGGTCCCGAACACCTGCCCCTCAGCTCTCCAGGGCCCTCGGCCACCCCTAGCCACACTGACTACCCCAGATGTGACGACCCTGTGTGTCCCTAGCACCCCTGCACCTGGGCACCCTCTGCTTCACACTCTTCGCTGTGCTGTGACTACATCCCCGACGGCTCCCGACATGAGCTGTGGACGGGTGGTCTCCCCTCCAGACTGAGCCAGGAATGAGCACAGAGCCAATGGAGAGGTCCTAGGGCTCCAGGGCCCCCTGGACGTGTTCCCTGCTCCTAACAACTCCCAGGGCAAAGATTATTCTTTGAAGACGATGAACTGAGGCACCGAGGCCCGAGGCCCGTGGTGATCTGTGATCCTGTGATCCACAGGAAGGAACCAGGAGGTGCCAGCTGCCTGTGATGGCCAATGGGCCCTGAGCAGCCACAATCCAGACAGGGCCGTCCCTGAGAGGGGACCCTGGAGAGGAGTCAGGGCCTGGGTGCTGCCATTCGTGGCTCCTCCACAGCTCTGGCTTCACCAGATGGGCAGCACCGAGGGGAGCGGCCTTTAATCCACCCGGTATCACAGACCGACTCCGGTGTGCAGGGTCCCGTACGGCCACTTGTGTGTTCCACTGAGGAGTTTTGTTTGTTTTCCTTTTGCAGTGCTGAGGACTGAACCCAGGGCCTTTTCAATGCTAGGCAAGGGCTCTACCAGTGACCTGCACCCCATGCCCCGTTTCATTCATTTTTGAGTCACACTCTGTGTGGGAAATGAAATCAGAAGTTGTGGCGCTTGTGGATGTGCATCTTTGGGGACGATCCCATGCCCGGGGGACACAGCCTTCTCGGCCAAAAGTAGAACCACACTTTTCTCATTTCCAACATACATATTTGAACATGAGCCAGGAGGGGAGCCCAGGACTCCCAGGCAGTGAACGGCAGCATTTCACGGACACACACAGCAGTCCAGTAACAAAAGCACAGCACCGTGGCAGGAGCGCTGGGGACAGCCTGACTCAAAAGGACCCCTGGAGCTGGACGTGATGGTGCAGGCCTGAAATCCCAGTACTCAGGAGGCTGAGGCAGGAGGATCGCTGTAAGTTTAAGCCTAGCCTGGGCTACATAGTGAGTTCAAGGCCAGCCTGGACTACATCGTGAGACCCTGTTTTAAAAGGAAAGACACATGGAAGGGGGTTGCTGGACAGGGTGGCTGAGGGGCTGCACGTGCCAAGCCGGGGACCCAGACTCCTCTGGAATAATCGGAAGGGCACAGTGTCCTGGCTGAGAAGGGTGTGAGCGGGTGTGGTTGTGGCAGGAAGACCCCCTAGCTGCCGTGTGGACAGAGGCCCTGGGGGTGGCCTGGAGGGCCCCCAGGACCTCAAGGTTCCCTCCCCTTCCTCACTGACCAGGCCCACGGCTGCTCTTCCTGCCCAGACTCTTGGGGCTGCTGCCTGTCCCTGACGTTGTCTGTCCTCGGGACTTAAGACCATCCATGAGCCACATCTCAAGACGCTGAGTCTCTCTCAGGACCTTTCTGTTCCACTCCACATTCACAGGACCCCCTGCACACCCGACCTCACCATGTGGAGTCTGACCTACATGCCTGGGTCCCCAGAGAGCGCCTCTCTCAGCTGCTGTCACCTCTTTCCCAACTGCCAGGCCCTGTCCTCGGGGCCCCCACCGACAAGCCAGGGCGGGATGGCTGCGGTACTGACCAGGGACTGCAGGATGGCATGGTTGGTGGCGTTCATGCAGGAGTCCAGCGGGAAGGAGCACTCTCCCTCACAGTAGTAGGCCGAGTAGCCTTGGGGGGCGATGACCCAGTCCTGGGGGAACGGGTGTTGAGTCCCATCGTGTGCTCCCAGAGCCCCCAGCCCAACTCCCGTCACGGGAGAACCCGGGCAGCCCATACCCTCCCTGAGCCTCAACGCCACCAAACCCACTCTCGGCACCCTGGCCGTGTCCCCGACCGAGTAGCCTGGGGGCGATGACCCAGTCCTGGGGGAACGGGTGTTGAGTCCCATCGTGTGCTCCCAGAGCCCCCAGCCCAACTCCCGTCACGGGAGAACCCGGGCAGCCCATACCCTCCCTGAGCCTCAACGCCACCAAACCCACTCTCGGCACCCTGGCCG
>NW_022900935.1:7794653-7796631 GCF_012274545.1 Fukomys damarensis
CGTCTTTCAGCCCAAGGGGCTCTGGCCCCTCCGCCAGGACCAGACAGCACCCTCAGCCATCGCACGGCCTCTCCTGCTTCCCTCTGGAGTCACCTCGGGCTGCAGCCCACCCTCTGGGCCACTCCAGCCCCAGAGGGTCAGGGGCTCAAGGGGGCCCTCGCGGTGAGGGAGGCCTCAGGCCCAGGCCCGGCCCAGCCCTCACCAAAGATGCCTGGCAGTTTGTTTGCGTGCGGCAGCTCGTTGGTTTTCTTCGGCTGCCTCCTCTTTAGGGGCCGCGCTGCACGAGGGGCACGGATGGAACTTGGGCTGGCGCTGAAGAAGGTGACCATGAAAGGCTGTCTGGCGCGTGCTGCCTGTTGCCCCAGCAGACCGGCCAGGCCAGGGTCCACGCTGTGCCCTGAGAGAGACAGAACAAGGGTCACTCACGGGGGTTTTCCTGTCACAGACACACAGCAGGGACTTCTGTGCTCTGAGGACCTGGGGGACCGCTGAGCCTCAGTTCCCTCATCTGAGGCCAGCTAACTTCAGCCTTGGCTGTCTGGAGGACAGGTCTGGGAAGGGGGTACGGGGTGCACAGGTATCACAGTCAGGGATAGGTGACCCAGACATTTGGGAAGCGTAATCCAGCTTTCAGTTTCCCCCACTAATTCCCTAGCTAGACCTTACAGCACCCAATATTTTGCACTGTACAGAAGACCCATCAGGGCCCTTCACCGATGAGGAGAGTCCACTGCTGATAAATTTCAGAACCAGGGCTCCTTCCTTGGGACCCGAGGACTGTGTACTGCTCTCTGCCCTGACTTTCTGGGAAGGTAGATGTAAGATTAACGACAGCACCAGCTCAAGGCACCGACTCTGCCCAGCATGGCTCCAGGGCAGGACATTCACTGCCTCCCTGGTGCCCGCAGAGCAGATGTGAGAGCAAAGTCCCAGAGCCCAGCTCAGCCGGCGGTTGGAAGCCCACGTTCATGTCCACCCAGCCAAGGTGCTGGCTGTAAAGGGAGGAGAGCTGCGGAGAGACATGGCCTGGGCCTGGCCTAGGAAGAGTGGAGACTGACTCTGGGATCTTCATCCTCACTCTCCCGGCTGCCCTCCTGCCTGCTCCTGGCTCTCAGCCTTTTCGCACTGCTGCTGGAGATTTCTGACACCTGGGCCAGATCAGGTTCCCCCAGAAACCCAGCAAGCTGTGCCGGATGACATCCCATCCACCCCGACGGGCTGGGTTTCTGCCACCTCCCCAGCCTGGTGTCCCCTCCCCATCTCCGGATTCCAGGATCTGGCCCCTACTTGGGGTGAGCCGTTGAAGACGGAGTTGCTGGTTCGAACGGTTCACCCTGCACATCGACGCCTCCGCCCCAGCACTATCTTCCTGGGCCCCCTTGTCCTGTACACGGCCTCTGCTGTTTTTTGTTTGAGTTTTTTTGTAAAAGCGCTGTAATCGCCGCATAAAGCACCCCCCAACTCCCATACACTTGTTTTCATTTTCTTGGGCTACTTTCATGTGCTGATCTACATTTTACACACTTGTGTAAAATAGCAAAGAAGTCTACAGTTTTTCAACTTTCTCACAAACCCTCCTGCAGTTGTTAAAATACATTGCCACAATAAACGGGTTAAATGCATAAAATGCTTTTGAGCAGATCCACCTGCCTTTCCATGAGGAGGAGCTTCACATTAGGGCCAGGCTTTGCTGGCTTTCCTCATGAGGATAAAACACACACCTCCTCCTTGTTGAGCTTGTGTGCGATTTTCTACCTGAGTCACACACTGCTGCTCACTGTTATATCCCTCAGCAGCACTCAGCATTCGGCTGGCACAAGAGTACTTGCGCCTCCTGTTATGAGCACAGACACGCAGACGCCCCCAGCACCTGTGTATGGCACAGAAACACAGACGTGGGTACAGCCGCAGGCACGGTGTGAACTCAGGTCCATCCACCCTGGCTGCAACCTCCCATGACCTCCCTGCCACAGCAAGG
>NW_022900935.1:7797062-7798927 GCF_012274545.1 Fukomys damarensis
CCCAACAGGGCCAGGCCACATTGTGCCTTCACCTCCCCAAGGCTTCTTTCTGCCCTGGTACCCTACCCTTCCCGCAGCTGCTGCCCCACCCTACAGCCATGCTGAAGGGCAATCTGGAGGCCTGGCTGAGGTCCTGGGGGGATTCCAGATGTAGTAATTCCCTAGTTCCGAGTCACCTCTTCATACCAGGTCACCTGAGAAGAAACCTATACATCTCTCCATACTCTCCCCACAGCCCTCCCGCCTGTCTGCTCCTGGACCTCAACTTTTTCTCACGCTGCTGCTGGAGAGTTTTCCTGATGCCCAGGGCAGATCAGGTGCCCCCAGAAGCCCCAAAAGTACAGCATATTGTGCCAGACAATGAGCCATCCTCCCTGGACTGGCAGTGGCACCTCCCCAGGCGTCCCCGCACTATCTCTGGATACCAGAACATAGCTTTTCCTTGGGTTGAGACTTCAATGGGGCCTGAAAAAGCCGCCTGTGAGCACCTGGGATCCCCTGCTCCGCCCAGCATCTCCGTGGCTGAGCTGACCAAGTGCACACTGCACACCAAGCTCTGCCTTCTCCGTTCACACCCACACCCGACACCGACACGGATCCCTTTTTTGTTCTACTTTAGTGTGTGAGGCAGTAGATCGAGGATGGCATTCCCCACAGCCCTGCTGGGTTAGGAGGGAGCATGTCCCACGAGGCCCCTTCGGGACTCCGGACATGGCCACACTATTGCTCAGGTTCCCAGATCTGCACAGTCACACTCAGCTTTGTACGCTTTTCGCGGCAGCAGTAAAATGGCACCTTAGGTGAGCTCAGAGGGGTTCCTTCCCCTCATCCCTTCCCCCTACAGCTCATGACTCAGGTGTGAGGAGAAGAGTGGACCAGCAGCCTGCTAGGGGACCCTCTAGGCCGCGTGACTCGCTGTAAACATCACAGACGGTGCAGCAGCACCAGCGTCCTCAGCGATGGTGGCAGGGACCCCGCAGCACTCACAGGACACCAGTGGCGCCTGGGTGTTCCCTTTCGTTTTTAATTAACCACAGCTCTGGTAGGACCGGGTATCTAGCAGTAGAAAGCCTGAGAGGTCAGCAGCACCCCGCTGGTGCCTGACAGAGCCCCCTGGCTACCACTTCTTCCCAGGAAGCCCCAGGAGGCACCCAGGAAGCCCACGGTGTGGCCCAGGCGGCTCCCTGCTCACAGTGCCACCTGCTGCATGGGTCTGACGTTCGGGGACACGGCAAAGGCACAGCCCGTGCTCGTCTTGACCTCGTCCACTGTCGAACCCTGCCAGAGCTCCACCAGCGTCAGCCCTCTGTTCGGGTGCACATCGAACACGGCCTTCTCGGTGATGACGCGGTCCACGCAGCCCTTCCCGGTCAGCGGCATGGTGCACTTCTCCAAGATTTTGGGGGCCTTTGCCTTCGCGCAGTGCTCCATGGTGACCTCCACTCTGGGGTTGGCACTGGACCCCAGATCCATGGCTCCGCCCATCCCTTTCACCATCTTTCCGGGTATCATCCAGTTGGCCAGGTCTCCGTGTTTGGAAACCTGCATGGCGCCCAGCATGGTCAGCTGGATGTGGCCCCCGCGGATCATAGCGAAGGAGTCATCGCTGACAAAGAAAGAGGCCCTGGGAAGCACGGTGACCGTCCGCTTGCCCGCGTTGATGACGGCCGCGTCCACCTGGTCTTCTAAGGGAAAGGGGCCCAAGCCCAGGATCCCGTTCTCACTGTGCAGATGAACCGTCGTGTTGGGGCTGATGTAGTTGCTGGCCAGGAGAGGGATCCCAATGCCCAGGTTGGCGTACACGCCATCCTGGAACTCCAGAGCCGCACGCCGGATGATCCGCGTCGTGACGGCCGCGGCGGCCC
>NW_022900935.1:7800580-7802135 GCF_012274545.1 Fukomys damarensis
GAGGAAACAGAGGATTGGAAAGGTCAGTAACATGCTCACGTCACCTCAGGACATCAGAGCCACCAACACTCTCCCACTCAGAGCCAATGGTCTGGTTGGGCCCATCCCCTACCCCTTCCCACCAGACCAGCTGGGTGCCAAGGCTGCCCCGTTCCTGGGGAGGAAGCTTTGACTCCCCCTGGGCAGCTCACAGCCCTCTGCAGGGTGGCAGGCGGGACAGCAGCCCTGGCTGGGAGCCTCCTGCTGCTCACAACCTCCCCCTCCACCCACCGAGTCCTCAAAGCTGGGATGGGACAGGCGCCCAGGGACAGGGAGGCCACTGGCCAGTGCCGGGTTCTCTGCTGGAACCACCTGCCGGAGCCCAGGCAAGAGCTCCAAGCTGAGCCCGAGTCTCACCATCCAAGGTTTCCACATAGAGACGGAGACCCAGGTCCTTGTTACGGTTCAACAACCAGCGGTCACTGGCTGCCGTGACGTCCAGCACCAGCCAGCCCTCGTCTCCTGCGCTGAGGGTCTGAAGATCCAAAAAGAACAAGTCAGACTCCCTGTGGACACGAAAGAACAATTAACCGAGGGTGGAGGGCCAGCCTCCCTGACTCCTGGGACCATTGCTGGAACAGCCACCCCACCCTGGCTCTGGGCTGGGCTGGGCTCCTTCCTGCCTTCGGTCACTCATTCTCCACCCCAGTCCATGTTTCTGTGCTCACGACCAGCTGGGGAGACTGAGGCGCAGCAGCTCAGGGTCCCGTCCAAAGCCCTACAGCTGGGACAGCAAGGCAGTGCAAAGAGCTTCAGGCCCAGCCTCTTTCCCGTCTCTGAGGCTGCTCTCCCAGGAAGCACCCCTTTCGTCCTCTGGGAAACGCTCCCCATCCCAGGGCTAGCAGGACACAGAGGACCGGCCCGGGCGGAAGGATGGCACCTGTTGGAGTGCTCCTGGACCACCTGGAACACGCTGACGTGCAGAGTCGTATTGAGCGAGTGGGTGCTGGGCACCTTATAAATCCGGAACTCGGCAGCGGTGACGGCCTCCCCAGCCGGGATCTGTGTCAGATCGAAGCGGAACTCCTTCCAGTGGGGCTCCTGGTGGCCCAGGGCATGGTCACGCTCCACTGGAAGACAAAGCGGGAGAGGCAGTCGAGAGCAGCTGAGACGGCTTGGGCTCTGGAGTGGGAAGCCGGGCAGCCCGATCAGGGCCAGCTTCCTCTTCTGCAGGCTCTGCCCCAGGTGTACACAGGGCTCCACCAGTCCACCAGGTTAGTGAGGAGCTCTGGCAAGTGCTCCACGGGCCGTGCCCCAAACCCCACTTGCAACCCCGCACTGGGCCCCCTGCTGGCCCTGGGACCGCAGAGGAGACCGTGGACAGTCCCTGCTGTGGGAGTGCCAGGCCAAAGGGGAGGCGGACATCAGACCCAAGGCAGAAGGCTCTGGTCTGCTGGGGGCAGGGACATAAGTGGCTGTATTTCAGTGGGACAAGGGCCACCCGGGCCCACCCTACGCCTGGGTGGGAAGTAGGTGAGCAGACAGCTCTGATCCGACAGCCGAGCCCGGCCCGCGG
>NW_022900935.1:7802331-7804072 GCF_012274545.1 Fukomys damarensis
TGGCCTGGAAGGGTGAGCAGGCACCCAGGCAGGGAGGGGCCCGGTGTGTCCGGGTGAGGGGCTGGGGGCTCCCCGAGTCCTGCGGTGCGGTCGCGTCAGGGTGGAGCCAGGCCTGCCTGTGAGCTGGACTGGGCTGGGGACACAGCTGTGCCTCTGGGGAGCAGTGTGGTGTGTGGGGTGCTGGGGGCCCCGTGGGGGCATCGGTGAGAATGGAGGTGGGGCCCACTGGCGGGGGCGGCCTCTGTTTGGGCAAAGGCCACAGTGGTGGAATGAATCACACATTTGCCCAGCTGCACGGAAATGCCCAGGGTGGTACACTTAGGCCAGTCTCCCTTTAGCCTCTCGTCACTTTCGAAAGCCAAAAATCTGTGTTTCCGGAAAGCAGGAGTGGGAGCCGCCCAAGTGCCTCGCCCACAACCCGACCCTGAGATTTTAATTATATGTGTGTGAGTCTTTTAAAAAACCCTCTCTGGCTCAGTGACCACAAGTCAGGTTTAGAAAAGCACCAGGTTATGCAGCCAGGCGGATGTGGGGAGCACTTCCTGTCCCCATGGTGCGTGGCCCCGGCATGGACAGGCACACATCTGTGCTGGGCAGGGCAGGGATGGGCACATTTGGGCAGGAGCAAGTGGGAGGCTTTGTCCCCAGACCAGGGAGGAGAAGGAATGGTATGTGCGGGTCCCCCAGTCTGTCAGGTTATCTTCTGAAGGTTCACTTTTCAGTCAGAATAGGGTCTCCAGATACCTGGGTCAGTCTGTCTTTCTTTCTCTCTTTCTTTGCTACCAAAGATCAAACTCAGGACCTTATCTCTTTTCTAAACAAATGTATTCATTCACTCATTTGTTTATGTACAACACTGCCCAAGGCAATGGGAAACTGCAGTGAACAAGGTTTATAAAGTCTGCACTAAAGAAATTTAAGATCTAATGAGGGAAATGGTCAGGCCTCAAGATTAACAAGGAGGATACCCATGCTTTTCACAGAGCCATCAAGTACCAATTAGCTAGGTCTGCTTCCATAGGTACCTCTAAAAGTTTATTTTCCACAAAATTATAAAGCTGCGCAAGTGTTCAGTGAACTTGCTTCTGTCTGGGGAAGTAGCAAATAGATTTACTTTTTGAACTGCTTTAATGTGGCTCTCAGAAAAATAAACAATTATGAATCATCAACATGTGCCAACAGAACTCTGGGCCTCATCCTCTGCCCTCTGCAGAAACCATCTCCAGCTCCCACGCTTCCGGGAGAGGCCCACTGTGGGCAGGAGGTGGCATCCCTGGGCTTGGCACTGTCCCCATGCTGCTGTCCACATCCCAGGCCCTGCACCCACCTGTCACAGGCCAGATCTCCTGATGCCAAACCCTGCGTTCGTCCACCCGACACCAACAAAACACTGACTATTTTTGTTCCCTAGATGAAATTAGACTCACCCAGGAGACCTAAATCTGTCTTGTTTCTGACCAAAAGTAAGACTTCAAAAGACAGCCACCCTCCCACTCCCGCTCAGAGTGGCTGTCATAATAGATTCCCCTGTCCTCTCTGACCCGTCCCGCCTCCCAGCAAACCCTTCCCATGCCCCTGCCACGGTCCACAGGAGGACCTCGAGCAGCTGTCTGCCTGCCCGCCTGCCTGTCTCTTGTGATCTCTTGTACTTTCTGCCTGCAGACATCTTCCTCAGAGGACCCCTCCAGGCCACGCTCTCCTGGGGGGCCCCTCCCGCCATTTCTAAAGGCTGCTTTCCCTT
>NW_022900935.1:7804689-7809207 GCF_012274545.1 Fukomys damarensis
GGGGACAGGCTTCCCAGGGCCCTGGAGGTGGACAGGCTGGGCCTGTCTGACGGGTCCTGCTGGTAGCAAAGGCCCAGGGGCCCCACTTCACACCCCTAAAACAAGACCCTGGTCTCTGTGGACCCTACAGGCCCCTGGAGGAGCCGTGGGATTGGTGATTTATCAGTTCTATGTGCTGAAGGGCTTTCTCCCACCACAAATCTCAGCCCTGCGGATAGTAGACCCAGAGTCTTCTGAAGTATTTCTAGCCAGGTCTCATTGCTAACTTTCATTAGATGTTTCCATAAATGACTCTGAATGCATAATTACTGGCCCAGTCCTCAGATGGCTTCAGACCCCAAATTAAAAGAGAGCACCCACACAGGGTACCATATCAAGCCTGCCAAGGTCAAAAATAGTTCCCAGGAGATATGAGAAAGAAGGATGCGCTTCCTCCAGTTGAAACCCAGGAAAGAACTGAACTGTTTGAAGTTTCCAGAAAGACATGGCCACGGAGAAACATCGCCTCTGGCTGTGAGGAGGCTTCTGTGAGGAGGTGGGCTGTGTGGGCCTCCCCACCCTGTGGCTCACCCTGGAGGAGTCCTCACCAGTGGGCAGGGGGCCAGAACTGGGCAAGCTTGTGGGCAAACCTGCAGAGATGGCGGACCCGAAGCCTAGAAGAGGCTGTAACTTAGCTGTTTGGAACATGAGAGGACAGGGTCCCCAGGGTGGGCTTTCAGGCTTGGCGCTAAGGCGACACGAGTGGCCTAGAGTTCAGCAGATGGCAACACGGGAAAGACTTTTTTTTTTTTAGTACCGGGGATTGAACTCGGGTCCCTGCTCTTCCTAGGCAGGTGGCCGAACCACTGAGGTAAATCACCGGCCTAGATGGGATGGAAGGGTCACCTGTCTGCCACGTTCTGTCAACAGGGGCCCCGAGATAGCAGGCTGAAGCCACCTTCCTTCTCGGGGACCCGGCAGGGCCTCAGGGTGGGGCTAAGACAGAGGGGACCAGCCCCACTTCTGTCCACCCAGTGGAGCCCAGCATCCATCACTCCTGGTGCTCCCTGCCTCCTGCTGAGTTCCTCCTGCCCTACCAGTCTGCGCAGAGTAACTGGCAGGCGGGGGCTGGGGACACAGAGAGGACGGGTGCCCTGAGTCAAATTTGGCCCATTTTAGGTTGTGCAGGCTTCCCTGGGATTAGGAGAAGGAGGGGCCAGATATGCAGACGGACAGACAGAGACTGGGGTCCTGACAGCGGAGGAGGTGCACTATCACACAGGGTGGCCTGGGGAGAAGGGTCAGAGGCGCTTTTCTAGAAACGTTCAAGAATGGTAGAAAAATTCTGACAGGCAGAATGGACGGCAGTCATCCGGCAACAGCATGAAGGTGAAACATGTGCTGGTCCCACTTTTAAAGCCCTGAGCTAAGCGCCAGGCACCGTGTCAGGCACGTTACAGATGCCATTCTTATGTGAGTCCTGTATGTTAGTCATCATTGCCTGTGACAAACTGCTCAAATGGAGCGGCTTAAACAGCAATCATTTGTTTCACATCATTTCTCAGGGCCCAGGTCTAGGTCAGGGTCTGTCACCAGGTCACAAGGTGTCAGGCTCTGAAGACCTCACGGAGTTGCGCAGCTGGCTTCTGAGCTCACACATGGGCTCCCCACTGGTGGGCTCTCTACGGGCTGCTCACCACGTGACTCCCCAGAACTCCCCAGCCAAGAAAAACGAAAGCTGAAGACCTTTAGAACCCGATCTGGGCAGGGACAACGCATCACCATCGTCACACAGAGCAACGGTGGCGATGGAGGGGTCCACCCAATGGTGCGCACACCGGGAGCAGGGCCCTCCCAAGTCCACGGAGGAGGCCGTGACCACACCGATGCTGGGAGACGCATTATTCACCCTGTTTTATAGATGAGAACATTGAAGATCAAGGAAGACAGCTGATTTGCATAAGGCCACAACTAGGAGGGACCGAGGTGGGATCTGAACCCAGGCGTCTCTGACTCTAACGTCTCTGCTTCTCCTCAGGGCCTCGCCAGGTGGGGGATGTGTCAAGGAACACACAGGGCCTCAGCAGGGCTGGAAAACTGCACTTTGAATGCCAGGCGAGGGAACCTGAACTCTCTTCTGACCTGAAGGAACACATAGGAGAATCCTGCGCAGCAAAAGCCATGACTAGATTTTCACTTGAGGAACTGGAGTTCCAAGAACATCAGAGGCCACCTTCTCCTTCACTTCCCCTCTGCCTGAACACTCTCTCCTCTCACCTCCTTCCAAGTCACCTCGGTCTCCTTTAAGAACCAGCACAAATGCCCCCTCCTCCGGCCACAAGGCCAGGATGCTCTCTCCTCTTCTGGCCTAATTTGTCTCCCACAAATGAGAGACTGCTCTGTCTTTGGCCCTGTTGGACCCTCATACCCTCTGTGGTTGAGTGGTGAAGGCCCTTTCTTCCATTCCATGATACCTTATATTATCTGCGAACCTATCTTCCCATCTTTCCCAGTGAGACAAGCGGAAGTGGGGCCTGGCTGTGCTTCCTGCTGGCTCTCGAGATAACCAGGAAGGGACACAGCGCACAGTAGGTTCCTCACAGTGTTTGCCAAGGACTGACACAGACTATTTTTTTAATACTTTCCGTATTTACACATTACATTCAGATTTCAGTAGAAGGCCTAGGAGGCCCGGCAGTGGGCCCCTGAGAGGACAGTATGTGAAGCTGTGTGGGTGAAGATGAAGGTGCAGTGGAGACCCCAGAAGGTTGGAGGAGCCAAGAACATGGATTATCTGAGGAAAGCTGCAAAGAGTGAGCAAAGCCAGCCCAAGAGAGAAGCCATGAGAGATACAACCACCAGCAGTGCCTTAGGGTGGAGCCATCCATGCCCTTTGGAGTATACATCTTGTCACACATTGTGCCTCATGATGGACATGGACCCATGAAACTAAACGTTTGCTGCATTTTGCTTTGGTCCTGTTCCTTTCTAGCTCTTTATTTGTACCTTTTGGAATGGTAATGTTTATCTTGTACCACTGACTGTTGGAAACATTTAACTTTCCTTTCCTTTGTATGGGGGCTCACAACAAAGAGTTTGCCTTAAATCTCAGAGATTTGAATTTGGGCTTTTCAGTAGTGCTGAAACTGTTAGGACTTTGGCAATTCTTAGAGATGGACTACATGCCTTTTGCATAAAGAGATGCACATGACTCTTGAGGGCCAGGGGTGGAAGGTTATTGCTTGTATCTAGTTGTCCCCCAAAAGACTCATGGTCATAGGTAGGACTTTTCAGAAGTGGCTGGATCTAGGTGATTAAAACTGTGATTAAGGATGCGATGCTGGGATTAAGGAGGCCCCACCCTGGCTGAGTGCCACCTGCCCTGAGGGTGGGTAGCCTGGCTAGAATATAAGGGACAGAAAAGGGAACTTCTGTGGCTTTCTGCTGCTTCTACTGCTACTTCCTGGGGCCTCCCTGTCCTGAATGGACTCTTTCTCCTCTGTGATGCCCCTCTGCAGTGCCACCCTGCCTTACAATCAGCTGACTATGGACTGGACAGAAACCTCTGTGGACTGAAAACCTTTCCTCTTTTAACTTGTGGATGTTGGGTATTTTGTTTCATCCATGACAAAAGTAGCTAAGACAACTTTTAATTGAGATCATTTCAGTAGCATGGGTCAGGCCTGGGCCGCTTGGAGAGGCAGCTGCTTTGTAGGGGCCAAATGTAGGATGTGGAGGCAACAGGGAGACAATCTGCTGTGTGGCCTTGGGAAAACCCTGTATCTTCTCTGTGGTCGCCTCTCTTCTTCTTATTTTTATTATTTGTTTATTTATTTATTTATTTTTGGTACTGGGGATTGAACTCAGGACCTTGCACTTGTAAGGCAGGCGGCAGAACCACTGAGCTAAATCCCTGGCCCCCTCTCCTCTTTTTAAAGCAAAGACATGACAGTAACTGTGAGACGCACATGAAGGAAGAGATGTGCAGGTCCCAGAACTGTGGTCATCACTGGGCAGCATCTCACTCAAGTCCTCACGGCCCCCCAAATGAGGAACTCCACTGTACCGAGCAGGAAACTGAGGCTCAAAGAGGTGGACAGGAAAGTTCACATCACAGACAGCAGATGTTGGAGTCAGGATGCATAATGTTCACCTGATGCCCAGGCCAGAAACCACCCCCACGGAGTCCTGTCGTCCCAGGAGGGGCTGGGAAGGTCAGCCCACTCACCCGACCACAGGCGCAAACATGGTTCTCTGTTACATCCCCAGCAAACAGAACTGGGCTGGCACACAGTAAGTACTGACAACCATTTGTTGAATGAATGAGTGGGAAATGAAAGAATTTCCTCATAGAGAACTAAGAAAAGTGACCCTAAAACCAAAGAGAGCATCACCCTTCTAGGTCACAAGGCTGGCAAGGGCAGAGCAGGGCCCAGGCAAGGTCCCGAGTTTTCACTCAGCCCTGATTCTCCCAAATCCAAGAAGCTCAGTTCATCACCACCCTGTCCTTGGTCCCGAGCCATGAGAATACGCGCGCGC
>NW_022900935.1:7813403-7813635 GCF_012274545.1 Fukomys damarensis
G
Source organism: Fukomys damarensis (assembly GCF_012274545.1). Lineage (NCBI taxonomy): Eukaryota > Metazoa > Chordata > Mammalia > Rodentia > Bathyergidae > Fukomys > Fukomys damarensis. The sequence continues at coordinate 7,813,405 of NW_022900935.1, forward strand.
GACTCTGCTGAGCTCCCCATCCAGTCGTTGGCCACGCCGTCGAGCTCCGCTTTGGCCTCACCTGGGAGACCCAGCGTCCCCACGCGGATCTGGGAAAGCGGGCACCTGGTTCCCACGCGGCGTGGCCTTTGTCGCCCCGCAGGTCGTACCACCCGGCTGCACCCGCGCCCCCAGGCCCTCTGGAGGCGCCGCGCAGGTGCCAGCCCTGGCCTGAGGCTGGGGTGCCTTCCT
>NW_022900935.1:7813820-7852544 GCF_012274545.1 Fukomys damarensis
ACTCCCGCGCGCTCGGGCTGCCCCCCCGCCCGCCGGTCCCTGCTGTGCACTCCAGTGCGGATCTACTCGCCTCCGCCTCCAGCACCACCCGCAGCTCTGGGGCCCTCCCAGGAGCCGCTTTCGTGCATCCTCTCAGTTGTCTGTGGTGTGGAAGAGAAGGCAGGGGCTTGATACAGTCTGCCTGCCTTTGCTGCACAGGATGCGGTGCCCGAGGTATTGTACCCAGTTGCATGGCCACCCGCCTCCTGCAAGGGGCCAGCTGAGTACACTGAGGGCAAAACTTCACTGCTGCTCTTGCCTCTGTGGGCGTCAGATCCAGGTGCCATCGCTGTGCTTCAGCTTGCCCGGTACAGGGCCCTATGTGCCCCAATTTCTTTTCTTTCTTTTTTCTTGCCCCATTTTCCTATGGACCCAAGGCACCACTGCTAAGAATGGCCCCTGAAGGGCTGCTACCCTTGTCAAGGAGTCTGCTAAACCCTTCTCTGGTGAGAGGAGAGGCCTATGGGCTGATACATGGTACACCACATGTGTGATAGTCTGGCTACACTCGCATAAGTCTCGTCATGATTCAGCACCACATAGGGGTCAGTGCCCTATCTGCCAGTCTCAGGCCGCCCAGGTCGGTAACCAGAGCGTCAGCCCTCAGCATACAGCCCAACCGTCTGTGCAAACTGTGCCCATTGACTTCACTTGCCTGTCCCAAGCTTAAACCAGAGTGTCTTTGTATTGGGCTGGAGAGTGACCACCATCCATTGCGGGGTTGAGCCTTGACTAGACCATCAGTATACCAGGCCTCAGCCAGGGGCCTCTCCTTCCCTTCTGCACAGGGACTGAATCGTGACTTCTCATCCTGTACAGTGTCTTGGGTGGTGTATGTCACGGGTCTCAACACTGCTGCCAGTTCAGCCACTAGTGTGCTAGCTAAAAAAGAGGCTGTCTGCTGTAGCTATGCTCCCCATAGTGCCAGGGTGGGGACCCAGGCCACTCCACTCCTGGGACAGACAGACATCCATGTGTACCCAGCTCTCTGTTGGAGTATTTAGTTTGCACTTCCGTGGTCTGCTGCCCGGTGATTCCTTCACAGGCATGCAGAGCAACATATGCTGCTGCTGTCTTCTTCTCCATCGGGGAATACCTGCTCTCAGCTCCTTTCCGCAACTGTGAGCAAACGCCAATGGGGTGCTTCCACTCGCCCTGCTTTTTGCCACAAACCCTAGCCAAACCCAACCTCATCCACATTCACCATTAGGGTGAAAGGCAAGGTAGAGCCAACAACTTGAAGGGCCTGTGCTTGAATGGCTGCCCTCTTTGAGTCCTGGAATGCAGCTTCTGCTCATCAGTCTAGCTCCATGTTGCACCCTTTCAAGTAATCTGATAATAGAGGGTGCAACAAGGTGGCTAGGTGTGCAATGAAAGTCCGCCAGGAACCCAGCAAGCTCACATAACTGGCATACAGTTGTTGGTCCGGAGTATGCCTGCATCTTCTCAACTATTGCATCAGGGGTTACTTTTGTCTCACCTGACCACCCAAGAATTTGACGGATAAGCCAGGGCCCTGGACCTTGTCTTCGCTGATGGCCTGCCCCCAGAGCAGCAAAGCTTTTTTCAGACTGTATGGCAGCTTCCAAATCTGTAAGGCAATCAGAAGTTAACATAACATCGTCAATATAATGGAACAAAGACACAGAGTGTGGCTCGGTCTGTGTGGCCAGATCCTGGGTCACTAGACCGCAGCACAAAGTAGGGCTATGCAGAAACCCTGGGGCAACACTTTAAAAGTCCTTTGTTTGCCTTCCCAGGTGAAGGCAAACCGGTCCTGACTCTCGGGCATGGTAGTAATGGAGAAGAACGCATTGGCCAAGTCCGCTATGTAGTTGCTGTGAGCGGAGCCTGAAGATGGCCGTTTGCCTCCTTTCTCCTCCTTTTCTTCTCCCTCTTCCCTTTCTCTCCATAGATTAGATAGTGTCTAAACTGACTGTGTCTGTTTGCCCGATATTGTAGACCCTGGATGGCACAGCCCCGGGAGACAGTTACACTGTGTGTCCTTCCCTGTTCCCTTCCTGTGCATGCCCTGATCGTGAAAAATCACACCATGTTCCAACTAGGCCACGTAGGCCTTGTAGCACTATTTGCCCCGCCTTCCCTTCCTGTTTGCCTTCCACTATAAATAAAGAGTAGGCCGGGCATAGTGGTGCACGCCTGTAATCCCAGCACTCGGGAGGCTGAGGCAAGAAGATCGCTGTGAGTTCGAGTCCAGCCTGGGCTACACAGTGAGTCCCAGGTCAGTCTCAACTACACAGTGAGACCCTGTCTCAAAAAAAAAGAAGAGTACATGGGACTCTAGGCAGCCATTAGCTCCTGACAAGCTGTGGTTCCACCTGGCCCTAACTTTGAAGAAAAGTCTTTGTTTTTTCATTTTTTCTTCATCTCCCACCACTCTCCACAGCTTCAGACCCTATGCTGTGCGGGTCACGGCATGTGGTGGTATTGACACAAAGTCAGAGTGAGCCAGTCCATCAAGTCAGCAATACTGGGCTCTGCTGTGTGCTTTGGGGGAGTTGCTCTGTCCGTTCCCAGTAGTCCATGGTCATTGTCCAAGTCCCATGGGGCTTCCGCAAAGGCCAAATAGAATTTAAAGGACTTTGTGCAGGGCATATCACCCATGCTTCTGCCAACCTCAAAACAGCCTGTCCTCGTGACTCCCAGACAGCTGGTACCGTTTCACATACACAACCTGTGTCACCTTCAGGAGAGTCATCGGTGCATGATGGGGTGTCCTTGAAGAGTTTTTACCATGAGAATCTGTAAACAGAATTCTCCCTGTGTGGTGTCTCTGGACTGCAATATAGTGACCTCCTACCCTTCTGTGATCCAGTGGGTCCTGTGAAATGGTCTGGGTTGCCATGGATCAATGTCGACTCAGCTCCAGGATCCACCAACACTAATATGCACTGCGCATTTTTCAAAAACCAATAAATAGTTACTTCCACACGTGGCCTCTGGTCTCCTAGGGTCTCTAGAAACCAGGTACCTCGGCCCATCTCCTGGTCTGAGTAAAAGACTGCCAGTGTCAGCTCATCCTGCTTCACAGGGACTGCATTTACCCTTGGGCCCATGGGCCAGTATTGCTTGTCAGGGTGCAACTAACTTCCACAAAGACAGCAACACATCTAGTGGATGCCCTGCCAGGTACTCTGCAGCTAAGCCAGCTGCTATCAGATTTGGCAATGGCTTATCTTCAAGGGACCAAGCATCTGCCCCTGCAGGATTGGTCTTGCTCATCCCAGAGCCATAGCAACCATGTGGGCATTGTCTCACCCACCCTTTCCTGGACAGTGGGTTGTGCCTGGAATACCAGGGGGCTCTCCTGGTGTGTAGCACTTATGATCTGAGAGGAGGTGGCACTCTCTACTCCTTTTAGCATGGCTTCCATTGCTGCCACACATTGCTCCAAGCTCTCTTTGATTTACGGCAACTGGTTCACCAGCTGGACAAGGTCTTCTGCCTCCTGTCGTACACCGTGGAAGAGACTAAAATACAGCCAAGCCATCCTCCCTGCTGACTCATGGTGGGGGAAAGGAATTTGTGTCGCCAGTGTTTCCGAGGCCCATAAAACATCTCCAGGTATCAGACAGACCACTTCCCAGTTCTCGGGAGGTTTCCAAGCTGCCAAGAAAGTTGCTACTGGCAGCCAAAGTGAGGCCAGGGGACGCATTGCAGTTCCTCCCCACTATCTGGTGCAGATGCCATAGTTGGGTCACTCACCTAACCATCCTGCTAGACTCTGCCAAGTGTCAGGGCTGGTGGGTTGAAGGGAGACCCAATCAGGAGATCTTCCCAAAGAAAAGAATATGTGTGGAGCAGACATTAAAAAACAGGAACCAAACTTTAATTCTACAGCATATTGATCTGTTCCCGGTTTTTGAGAGACACAGTAAGACAAAACAACTGTATGACCTTGCATAGCCACGTGGTATGTGCATGGTCATCCATACTGATTCAATGTTATTATAACAAACTCTGTCACGCACTTATGCTAAATGATAGAGTTGGGTCCTTGGTTGCCCTCAAGCACCCTCGGATGCCCAGGCTTTGACACATCTGCCAGCGGCCACCTATAGGAGCTTGAGTTAGTCCTGGCACCTTAATTAAAATGGTGAGATTGTTAAATGCAATCCTTGGTTTCCACAGGCAAGAACTTTCAATTTAGAGAATTGGAATAGAATTGGTGAAAATTTAAAAAGAGCTCATGACAGAGTAGGGCCTATCTCTCTTAAGACCTTTTCTGCTAGGGGCCTAGTAAAATCAGTTTTGGGTCCTTTAAATACTACCTCTCCCAAGGCTCCTGTCCTCAGTTAGGTTGAGGAAGAGAAACGAACTAAGGAGTAAAAGTTACCTAATGTTTCTCCAGCTCCTGGGGAAGACCTAGAATCAGATGAGGCTTATAAAGAGACTCCCTGGCCCACACCACCAGGCTACTTAAATAGGAAACATTCTGTACCTTGTATGTCTAAATATCAACAGCTAGTTAATGAGGCAGTCATGCAAGGAGACGTTCTTGGGCCTTGTTGCTTCCCAGTAACAGTTAGGGCTGATCCAAACAGCCAAACTCAGTATATTTTTTTGTTTTTTTGTTTTGTTTTGTTTTTTGGTACTGGGGATCGAACTCAGGACCTCGCACTTGCAAGGCAGGTGCAGTGCCACTGAGCTAAATCCCCAGCCCCAAACACAGTATATTCTTGAATACCAGGTGTTTGGCTTCAAACTGCTTAAGGAATTAAAACAAAGTGTTGTTACTAATGGAGTTCAGGGGCCATTTATTTTGGATATTTTGGATTCTGTGCTGGGGACTTACCATCTAACCACACATGATGTTAGACATTTTGCTCATTCTTGTCTTCTTGTTATTACCTCCATTTTAATGTACAATGGCAGGAGTTTGCAATAGACCAAGCCACCAGAAACAAATGGGAATACGGCCAAAGTAACCAAGGAAGTGCTCCTAGTAAATGGGCCCTTTGGACCCATGGCACAACAGTTACATTAAGGCTTGCAAGATATCGGTTCGGAAATTCATAGGGGTCTGTGTTAGCTCAAGCTATGCTGGCTCTAACAAAACAAGGTAAAAATAATAATGCTAAAAATGTTAAATGTTTTAATTGTGGTAAAATAGGACATCTTCCCTGACAATTTATATCTGCAAGCCAATGTAATAATTCCAACATTTCTGGAACTTCCACTAATTCTAATCTGGGAAATAATGAGGCTCCCCAGGTACCTGGCATGGGCAGGACCCAGCATAGGCAGAGCCCACTGCTGCTCACAGATGGCCCAGACTGAAAGGTGCCCCAAAGGTGCCAGCTGCAATGCGAAGACCCAAAAACTTACAATATTAAAATCAATTTGGTTGCCAGTAGTTCTAAACAAATATATGCAGCTCTTTTATTCCAAATATGTTAGGGTTTTGTTTTGTTTTTCTTTTTTGGTATGCTGGAACAAACTCAGGACCTTGCACTTGCAAGGCTGGTGCAGTGCCACCAGGCTAAATCCCTGGCCCTATATCATTTTAAAGACCAAAACATTAGAGTTTTATTTCATATAATCCTCAGAGACAAATAATTGTCAAACGTGCCTATCAAGGGCCAGGGATGTTGGCAAGTGCAAGGTCCTGAGTTTGATCTCCGATACCAAAAAAAAAAAGAAAGAAAGAAAGAAAGAAAGCCTAGCCTATCAAACTTTAAAGCACAACTTCTAAAATACAAACGTGGAGTACAGCTATCTCCACATGCTCAATTAGCTTGTGATACTTTCATTTAAAATTTTTTAAATCCACTTGTGGAATGTAAATATACTCCATCAGAATTCCACTGGCACAAGGACAAAGCTACAGACACACCCTGGAATGGACACAAGTGTTATAAAAGGAAGTCCTAACTATGATAGAGAGAACTTCTATAAATAGTCTGAAATCTACAAAATGTTAAGGAAATACAGAATAACCATTGCCTTTCACTTCTGTAATTTGCTTTGCCTTGCTCGTTTCTTAAGACAAAGATACCAGACATTTCACCATTAAAACTTGAAGGCACATAGCCCCAGTTTAAAACGTTATAAGATTAACAAATGCCGGAGGTGCTTAGCCACCTCCCCAGAGTGAGACCAGATGTTCAAACTGAGATGAAAGCTGCCATGCCCTAAACCCTAAAGTCACCAATCCTGCTTTCCTAACCCTGACCCCCTACTCCTGTAGGCTAGAATAGCTAAAGATAAACATCCTAAAAGAGAATGCTACATTTGGGTTAAAACTGAACAGTCTCGTGACCATGATTTGTGATGGGAACTGAGAGAAATGGAATGTCTTATCCAAGTACCTAAAATGAGGTCATGATTGTAAAACTCCTATAAAAGAGAGATTATAGCCGGGCGTGGTGGCGCACGCCTGTAATCCCAGCACTTGGGAGGCTGAGGCAGGAGAATCTCTGTGAGTTCGAGACCAGCCTGGGCTACATAGTGAGTTCCAGGTCAGTCTCAACTATATAGTGAGACCCTGTCTCAAAAAAAACCCCAAACCAAACAAAAACAAAAAAAGGCAGATTGTAACCTAGCCCAGGGTCAGTCATTTGCCACAGCCCTTGGTGCAGGCTGACCCTTTGCTAGCAAACTAAACATTTTATTTTGTTTTGTTTTGTTTGTTTTACCCACTCTTGCATCCTTGTGTGTCATTTACCAGTTCCTTTCCCAACAACTAAAACATAAAATGGCTCAATGTAATTAATAATGTGGGGAGAGGTTTTGCTTGTGTTTTAACAGCTAATGGAGAGATGCTGTGGCTGCCATCTAAGAAGCTTGGATTGCCTTTTGTCCACAGTAAAGTATGGATCAGGAGAGAATTGCCCTCAGCACAGGAAAGAAAGATCTTCTATTTAAAGTTATATAAAAATGCTCAAACTGGTGCATGTATCTATAATCCTTACGTTTTTCTCTATAGCACGGTAACCTGATGAGAAAACTGCTTTGATTATAATAATTGTGTACTCAGTCACCGTGTAAAAACCTGAGAAGTTTCTCGTCAAACCCTATTGGTTATAGGCAGAATGCTACAGTTTGGATACTAGTTAGTCTGAGGCATGGGTCTACTCCCCCACATTTTGTTATATACCTTAATTGATCATCTGGCCTATAGAACTAAAAGGATACTAGGCCTTATTATTATAGGAATAGTCTCATGTCAAACTTGGCTGGCCCATATCCCTGAAAACTTTGTTATGTTAATTCTGGGGTCCATTTATGTGGCTGGAGAACAAATAGATTGCTTCTTACCCAAATATTTGATTTGTTAGGTTCATATTACATGGAATGGATTTCATAAAGCTGCACTTCTGCCATGGAATATATGTAGGGGCAAATCAGGAAGATATGGAAAATTGGAACCATATAAATATATTGACTGAGGACCATGGGAAAACTTTATGGGAAGAAAAGACAATAATACAGACTGGTATAAATTAAACTGGACTAACCTTGATAATGTGATTTAAAAATCTGTCCCTGCTAAGGAAATCAGTTAGATAGAAGCAAGTTTCAATACACTTTATCCCCAGTTTTTAAATTATGGAAAGCTTGGGCCTTCCCAAAAAATATTATGGAATCTGGTTCTTCCCTCTAATGTAGGAAGCTTGTGAACTGGTAATGATTTAAATTCAGAGTCTGGTAATACTATATTGTTAACAAAATACTATTGGTCTATTCCCACTTCCATATGTATCTATAACCCATATGTTTTTATGTATGAAAATATACAATGGAATACTAATAGTTTAACCTATCAAAATGCACCTTGAGGGCCCAGGGATTTAGCTCAGTGGTGCTGCCACCTGCCTCACAAGCACAAGGTCTCAAGGTCAACCCCTGGTACCTCCCCCCAAAAAATCACCTTGAGTCATCGTATTCCCTTAGGATCTTTTCAAAATAAGACTCTAAGGTCGGGCGTGGTGGTGCATGCCTGTAATCTCAGCACTTGGGAGGCTGAGGCAGGAGGAGGATCCCTGTGAGTTCAAGACCAGCCTGGACTACACAGTGAGTTCCAGGTCAGTCTCAACTATATAGTGAGACCCTGTCTCAAAAAAAAACAGCATCAAAATAAGACTCTAATGATGCCGGGAGCGTGGGTTTCTGTTAACTCGACTGAACCATGGCTGTATACTATCATTCATTTGTTACAAGTCCATCTTGATCATCTCAGATATAGAGAAAAGAGAATGCTGGGACCCATCATTGCTGGCATAGTCTCTTTGGTATTATTGATTTCAAGTGTAGCTGTTTCCTCTGTGGGCCTCGGCCCACTCCAATCAAGCAGCTCATTTCATAGATAATTGGACCAAGACTGCTGATGAGGCCTGGAAAATACAGCATTTTCTAGATGCTAAGTTTGCAATCCCAAATAAATGTGCTAGAGACTACTGTCTCTGAATGGAAGATCAGTGCAGCTATAAAAAGGCCTCAAATGTCAAATCATTACTCGATCTTGCATTACTCAATTTTTCTTTTATCTTATAACCAATCTAGCCACCCATGGGAACATATTAAAAACATAAACAAGGAGCAACACACAAAAATATAACTACAGATCTAGATGCCCTCCAAAAAGAAGTTTTAGCTATGTCTCTACAGATTGCTAATTAATAGCCAGATTCAAAACTGGGATAAATTTTCTAATATGCTAGATCAGTTTAATCCCATTAATTATCTCAAGGCTTATTTCTAGTTTTATATTGCTGTGCTAGTAGTAATTGGATTATGTCTCCTTGCTCTTGTCTCAGTCTGCTGCAGAGGAGCTCAAACCAAACAAGATCTGAAGATGTTAGAACCACAGTTATGATGATCCAACTTCTATAAACAAATAAAAGAAAAGAGGGGTGAAGCCAGGCATGGTGGTGACCGCCTGTAATCCCATCACTCAGGAGGCTGAGGCAGGAGGGTTGTCATGAGTTCAAGCCCAGCCTGAACTACATAGCTAAACCCTGTCTCAAAAAAGAAACAAACAACAACAAAAAAAAGAAAAAAGAAAAAAAGAAAAGAAAAGGGAACCTGTTGAGAACCATTCTACATAATTTTTGGGGAAAAATCATTTCATAATTTAAGCATGACTATAGCTCCTCCTCAACACAGGATTACCGATGCCTTCTGAGGCACCTGATTACTCCCTCCAAATACTGTGTGCACCCGATAAATAGTGGACTCCTTGAAGTATCTTTGTCTTTGCCCCCTCTGAGGCACTGACCACCCTGCCCGTTATGCATTATGAAATTATGTATGTCTTTATTGTCTTTTTTCAGCCCTTACCTCCCCCTTTTCTAGGCAGATTAGAGGATTGATCAGCCTCCGATACCCATGTGGACTCGAGATTAAACCACTACGTATTAGGATGTGTGGCCCATCCCCAAATCACGTTTTAATTATCACATTTCAAATCACATTTTAAAACACTCAAAGTTTTAAATATCAACTAAATTCTTAACATAACACTCTGCTGATGCTTTAAACACATGCCTGGCTTGTCTTTTACCCATCAGATAAATTTCTATGTGGTTTGAAAGCCCCATAAGGACATAGGTTTTAACCTATCGGGGTGATGCACATTAGCCATGGAAAGTGACCAAGGCAAGGTGAGAGCCAGGATCCCGCGGGCAGTGTGGATGGGAGGGACAGAGACCAGAGTCTGGGTCTGGACTTGGCAGCAGGTACAGGAAGGAGGAAGGAGGGAGAGGCTGACAGCTTCTAGTTGGGAAGGGGCGGAGGGCAGAGGAGAACGCCGTTTAGGAGGCTGAATCTACAGGGTGTGGTGAGTGAGGCAGAGGGCAGAGTCCAGGGCTTGTCCACGTAGCTTGGTCAGGAGCCGAGTCTCCTCCCGCATCCACTTCACTGTCCTGTCTGCACCCTGGGCACCCATCGGCTCCCCCAGGTCCACAGCACAGCATTTGGATCCTGCTTTGCAGCCTGTAATTCCGGGCTGCGTTTTGTGCAGCGCTGGGCTCCCAGTTAGACAGCAAGCAGCCCTGCGTCGGGGATGACTCTTCAGTCAGAAAGCATTTCTCAGTTTAGGATGACGGTAGATGGCTGCATGCTCTCCAAAGGGCTTCCCAAGCTTGTGTCGCTGAGGAGCAGCCCGGTCCGCAATTCTACCCGGGAACCACCAGGGTGCGCAGCTCCGTGCTGGGTCCTCAGCAGAGAAGGGCCAGACAAGACCTGAGCCCTGCGCAGTCCTCACTGTAACAGGAAAGATCACGGATCGTCGTGAACTCGGGCACTTCCCACGGCAGAAGGAAAGCTGTGCTCGCAGAGGAGCGACAAAGTACCTGGCAGGACATAGCAGGGCCGGGGAAGTCGTGTCAAAACAAGGGCTTTCCTCTGGCACCTGGTGACCCTGGGACCTTGGCAAGTTAGTCTCAGGCCGTTCCCCATCCATAAAAGGAGACCGGAGATCCCAGGAATGGGGCCGGCATTAACTGAGAACGTACACAGTGAGCTTAGCACAATCGCTGCCCCGTCACAAGCCCTCCCTAAACATCAGCTATTGTCATTATTATTCAAAGCGCTGAAAAGGTAGCTTGTAGTATAGAAACGTGGGGGAGAGAGCATTGTTGGAGACTGAGCCCAGGGCTTCGCTTTCGTGTAGCATGCGTTAGAGAAACTTCTGAAAATATAAAAAGTAAAATCGTCAGACAATCACTGGTAATATGTGGTATATATTTTTCACTTCTCAAAAAAATATATTTATTTATTTATTTATTTAAACTTTGTTTGCAGTGATGAATGGAACCCAGGGTTTTGTGCACGTTAAACACTTTATGGCTGTGCTACATTCTTAGATATGTAGATTTTATATATTTATATATTTTTGAACGTGGGACCTTGCCCTTGCTGTCCAGGTGCAGCACCAGCGAGCTACATCCCTGGCCCATCCCAGTGTATTTTTGTTTTGTTTTGTTTTGATTAAGACAGGGTCTCACTATGTAGTTGAGACTGACCTGGAACTCACTATGTAGCCCAGGCTGGTCTCGAACTCACAGCGATCCTCCTGCCTCAGCCTCCTGAGTGCTGGGATTACAGGCGTGCAACACAAGATATTATTGCTAAATATATATATTTTAAAAGTCTGTGAGAGTTTGGTAGGTAAAAGCATCTCTCTGCTATTGTAGCTTGCGTGTGAGGAACTGCTAACACCAGTCTTCCTTCTGAGACACTCTCCTACCCTGACTTTAAGAACACCTTCTCTGTCACTTCTCCTTCCTGCCTGCCATTCTCTGAGTCCCTCTCTGTCTGGGACTGGTTTCCTCCCTCTGAGACTTCGATGCCATCACACCACCATGCCAACTCCGGGTACATCCGCAGACCTGACCAAAGCCGGGATCCTGGGGCTTCCTGCAGGTCCCAGTCTCCCAGTGGTACTTCAGTCTAGGGTTTTTGCTACCTTCTGACACCTCTTGAACCCTCAACCCTGTGTGGCTCATGAAGCGTCACCTCCACCCGCCTCCAGCTGGGTGACAGCAGCTGCTTCCAGCCTGTCGTCTTGTTCCCCATCGTGAACTCTCCACGCTCAACCCCCAGGGTGAATTTCTAAATAAGAAGCTGTGTGTGTGGAGCCGATTCACTGCACTGAGCAGAATCTCCCAGACGGAGCTTCCTGAAGTTTCCTAGGAGAGGGCTTTGGTAAACGCTGGTCTCTGCATCATCCCCTTGGCAGAGCCCGAACGCAGCTGGCACTGTCTGTTCTGAGAAGCCCTGCGCTAGAAGCAACACACTTGGCTTTAACTTGGCATCCTCCAAATGCATCTGAACAAGTCTTGTTTTCCTGAGGGCTGCCTCCTGGGGACCGAGCAGGCACCGTGGGATCAAGTGTCCCGTGCTCGGTGGCCTGGTGTCCACCTACTGAACCTCACACCTGTCGCCATGGTCACGTAGGGCTTGTGGTCCCCCTAACGCTCCTGCTTGCTGGAACCTGTGGCTTCCTGGACTGAGAATATCTGCACTCCTGTCCAGTGGACACGGTTGGGTTTTCACATGGATGGGGTTTCAACACCTCTGTGAAACTGAGTGTTCTCTATTTTTCTGGAATGGCCTCCAAAATGAGGTAAGTTCTCACCCAATTTCAAAGTTGCACAAAAGCCTTCCGTTAAGAAGCACTCCGCTGGGTGATGTGGCACATGCCTGTAATCCCAGCTACTCAAGAAGCTAAGGTAGGAGGACAGCTAGTTTGAGGCCAACCTGGGCAACTTAGTGAGACCGTCTGAAAATAAAAAAGGGCTAGGGATGTAGCAGCTCAGCGGTAGAGTGCTTGCCCAGCAGACACAAAGCCTGCTCCTTATTTCACAGGGAACAAAGACCAGATGCGTGAAGCTGTGTTGAAGCCGGGAGTCTCATTCTCTGCATACCAGTCCTCAAGCAAACATGTAAGTTTTCATTAAAGAAACCACAAGGTTAAACTCATGCCTGTAGAAATACAAAGAAATAGCAATTCAAAAGGGCAAAGAGAAGCTTCCCATAAAATTAGAAGAGAGGCTGGGCGTGGTGGCGCATGCCTGTAATCCCAGCACTCGGGAGGCTGAGGCAGGAGGATCGCTGTGAGTTCGAGACCAGCCTGGGCTACATAGTGAGTTCCAGGTCAGTCTCAACTACGTAGTGAGACCGTGTCTCAAAAAAAAAAAAAAAAAAGAAGAGAGGTGATCCCATGTTGTCACTGATGACAGAGTTAACATTTGCATTTTGGGATTGGAGCCCATTTAATCCATCACAGGATCCAATGCTGAGCTCCTGTGTCAGGCCCTGCAGCTGCCCTTGGGCAGGGGCACTGCAGTGCCTCATTAGATGACCTGAGGGTGCCTAGCTCGCCTTCCCAGCTGGGTGCATTTCAGCACGCTGGGAAAATCCAGTTCATCAAGTACCCAGGCTGTGCTTACAGCTGTAAAGAAGCAAATAAACATAATGACATAGCAAGGCCCTAAATTCAATCCCCACCCCACCCCAATCAAACTGGAAACGTTTCGACTTCAGGGCAGTCTCCAGGGAATGGATTCACTCAAGATCCATTCTACATACTTTTTGGAGAAAATCATTTCATGATTAAATTCTGATTAGGACTGTCTGAGGCCTTGTCTTCTTGCCCAAGAGCTGGCTATGGCATGAGGAAAGATAACTCTGTTTTGCCTCCAGTCACAAGTGGAGGCCTCAATGGTCCATGATACTGTGAGGATGCTCAATGGCGAGATTACATCAGCTGAAGACAACCTGGTCCTTTGAGAACCTGGCAGTAATAAAAAACGGGGAAAGTTTCCCCTGGGGAAGGACAGCGTCCTACTCACAGTTGTAAGAACGCTTTGCTCTCCTTTCACCATCCTCAACACCGTGAAAGATCCTCAGTGACCCGGGATCTCTTACTACCGCTCTCTGAGTCACCCGATGCTCCCTCCTGATAAACAGTGGCGAGCTCAGAGTGCTTTTGTCTTTGCCCCCTCTGAGGCACTGACCCCCCGGTCCCCCGTCTATTAAGAAACTGTGCACAGAACCGGTGTTTGACTCAGTGGTTCCGCCGCCTGCCACACAAGCGCAAGGACCCAAGTTCGATCCCCGGTGCAAAAAAAAAAAAAAAAACAGAGAGAAATTATGCTGTCTTTTGTCTTTCTTTAGCCCCCCTTTCTAGGCAGAACACAGGATTGATTGGCCTCTGATAATCAGTCACCCCATTAATGAACTAAACACTTCAGTTAAGTCAGAGACTGTCAGATGTATTAAATGGGGAATAAAAGGAGAAATGATATGACGTCTCTGAGAGATACACTAGAAATATAAAGATATGCAGATGAGTTGAAAATAAGAAGGTGGAAAAAACATTTATTGTGCAAATACAAGAGCAAGAAGGCTGGAGTGGCTCTTTCCCTGTCAGGTAAACGAGTCCAGCAAAGGAACATTAGCAGGATAATGCTAATCCCAATCCATATTACTAAAACAGGCGGACATTGTGTATCTCAACAGGACAAGCACAGACTCCACTAACTATTGGTGTGCCTGGTTCAAACGCGCTTAAGAAGTTTTTGGCTTTATTTTGGCCCCAGAGGAAATGAGTGTCTAAAGGCTCCCACCTGAAATGAAACTCATTTTGTGATCTCAGCGAGGGATACGTATGGCTGAATGGCCTAGACAAGAGGGGTTAAGGCAGAAGGCACCTCTCAGAGTGAAGATGACGCACTGCCAAATCTGAACCAAACCACGTTCGGTAGATTCTTTGTGACTGCTGCAGAATCCCAGCCAAAGTTTATACAAATAGACAGCCAGAGAGCCACCTCTCAACTAAGCAGCGTACAAGTTGCCTGGCTCTCTTTCTCCCCGAGTGGGGAACACAGAACACAAGGCACACCTAACCATGGAGCCCAACAGCCTTCCCTCCGGCCCTCACCCTCAGCCTATGGGCACCTGCAGGCGCACGTCCAGGTTCTCGTGCATAGGCTGGTCCTCAGCCCCCTGTGTCTCCACCTTGTTCAACCAGTCAACCAAGGCCTGTAAAATAGCCGCAAATGGCCTCCAAGAGCAGAGCTTCCTCTAACTTATGTTGCTTGAGAAAAGCACACAGAGCCACAGCTTTTAGCCAGCTGACAGGGAATACTTTTTGAATTCTGTAGAGAGCGAGAGCTCCATGTTGGAATAGATAAAAATACAATTAAGGGCGGGAGATTTAGCTCAGTGGCACTGCACTCGCCTTGCAAGCGCAAGGTCCTGAGTTCAGTCCCCATTTCAAAAGAAGAAAAAAAAGAGTGGCCGGGCATGGGGGCGCACATAATCCCAGACTTCGGGAGGCTGAGACAGGAGGGTCACTGCAAGTTGGAGACCAGCCTGGGCTACACAGTGAGTTCCAGAGCAGTCTGAACTATATTATATAGTGAGACCCTGTCTCAAAAAACAAAACAAAACAAAACAAAAAAAAAAAAGAAAGAAAGAAAGGAAAAAAGAAATATGGATGACACCAAAAGCACAGACAATGAAAGAAAAGAAATAGATCCATGGGACTTTTCAACTTCACCAAAATCAAGAACTTTTATATATCAAAGGACAATATCAACAGAGTACAAGTCACAGAATGGGATGAAATATGTGCAAATCATACATATGATAAGTGATTAACAGCTAGCATATGTATCTCTCTCTATATAGAGAGAGATGCTTTTTTTTTTTTTTGAGAGGGTCTCACTATGTAATTCAGGCTGGCCTTGAACTCACTATGTAGCCCAGGCTGGCCTCAAAATTATGGTGATGCTCCTGCCTCAGCCTCCCAAGTGCTGGGATTATAGACATGCGCCACCATACCTGGCCTGAATATGTATTTTTAAGACTACAACTTAGCAACAATAAAACCAACAACCTTATTCAAAAATGCGCAAAGGACTTGAATGAACATCTCAAAGAACTTACCTAACTGGCCAATAAGCACATGAAAATATATTTGACATTACCAAATCATTAGGGAGGATGCAAATCAAAACCACAATCATCAGCCACCTTTAGGGTGGTTACTTTTATTTTTTTGGTGGAGAGGATCGAACCCGGGTCCTTGTGCTTGCAAGGCAGGCAGCAGAACTACAGAGCTAAATCCCCAGCCCTGGTTACTTTTTTTTAAAGCAGAAAATACTAAGTCTTGGTAAGGATGTGGAGGAACTGCAAACTTGTGCATTGCTAGTGGGAATGTAAAATGGTGAAGCTGTATGGACAACAGTATAGCAGCTGCTCAAAAAATTAAACTGGGCAAATGCTCAACTCCACTGATAGGTATATACTCAAAACATCAAAAAGTCGGCGGTCAAACAGATGTCTATACATTGATGTCTTACTAATCACATCATTGTGGAGATGGATGGCAGTGATGGTTGTAAAATAGTGTGCATATACTTAATGCCATCGAACTGAAACCTACAAATAACTATAGTGGTAACTTTATGTGATATACCACACAAAATGACCAAGAGTGATGCCCAGGCGTTTGTACCCAAGTCACTCTATGGACTGGATTGACACAGGGCAGGGAACGTCATAGAGGCCCCTGACATCTTGGCATGCAATGGCTGTACACAGGGACCCGTCCTGGTGACCCACATCCTGTATTAATCCTTTACCCCACTCTTGTAGCCGAGGATGACAGTAGAGAGCAAGTAGTTGTTAAGTCAAGAACACAGGGCTCTGTAGTCAGAGACAGGAGTTCATGCCAAGATGCCGCATGTCACCTGTCCCACCCTCTGACTTCTCTTGTGTGGCATGGATCATAACTGTACCTGCCCAGAGAGCTGTGGTAATATTATTACAGCTGCCCCTCATTGACCTCGGGGCTGGGCGTGGCACCAGGTGGCCACGCCCAAAGCGGGTCCCGCACAAAAGCACATCCACGGATGGGGTAGAGCACTAACCATCCACAAGCAGAGGGAGCCCTCTTGTGGCAGGGATGGGCATGGCACACAGCCTGGAGTCCCGTGAATCTCCAGCCCCACCTCTCCCTGGCTGTGCCTGCCCTGTGCCGCTGCGGGACACCTCTCCATTAATAATAAAAGCAGCAGCAGCCCCAGCAATACAATCCCCTGTGCTCAGGGCTTGCACCTCTCCCCACAGTAGCCCACGAGGGGGCGCTCGCCCAGCTCGAAGGTGACAGTCATCATGAGCCTTGCTCAGGACTTGGCAGCTGTGTCCTTTCTGTGCACAGTGCAGTGTAGTCGTGTGGACTCGGTACCCGTGGAGTTCAGAACCCGGGCCGACCACGCCCCTCCCCGCTTCCCGCAAAGTGCTGAGGGTAGACTGAGTCCGGCTTTAGGGCCAAAACTGCTGGCAGGATGAGGGCCTGGGTTGTGGCCCCATTTCTGCCCTGGGTTTGCTCTGCCTCCTGAGCGGGTCACTAACCCTCCCTGGGCTTCAAGTTAGCCTGGGGTCAAGTGAGAAATAGAGGGTCAACTTCTTGAGCAGCAAAATCACCATAAAGAAAGGAAGTTCAGGGGTTCGAGTCTGTGTGAAACCCTGACCTCTTTCTGCCCCCTGGCGGACAGGAGCAGCCTAGCACCCAGAGGAGATGGCCCTGAATACTGACTCCCAGGAACCTGGGGACTTTCTGTGACCACCCTGTGTTAAATGGAGATGATAATGGCAACAGCATCACCAGGATGCTGTGATTATTAGGAGCTGTAATAAATGCGAAACATTTGCTACTGAGCCACGGGCATGGAAAGGGTCCATGTCACTGTCACCACCCTCTCCCTTCACCTCCGGTCAGAGCAGTCCGACAGCCCATCTGGTTCTCACCCCTCTGCAGCCCCTCTTCCCAAGGCCTCACCGTCTGTCCTCTCCAGTCTCTCACCAGCCTCCCCAACGTCTCCAGCCCCCCAGTGCAGCTCCCTGGTCAGCCAGGCTGCTGCTTCCCAAGCCAGACCTGCAGATGCCCCCAGGAGCAGCGGTGCAAGCCCTTCAGGCTCCCTGCAAGGGCCCACCCACCTCTGTTTATGGATCCCTCTTATGTTTTAGGAAAATCATTAATTTTTTGTTTTTGTGGTGCTGGAGATTGAGTCCAAGGCTTCATGCACGTGGAGCAAGCGCTCTCCCATTAAACTACAGCCCCAGCTCAAATATCACCAGTTTATTGTTATCCTCACATTAGCTCATTGCTATTTCTTATGAATAGTTTTGCATCTACTGAGCTGTCTTTGGCTTACAATAAACTCAATGCTTTGATATCTGTAGTTTAAAGATTTATTATAAAACACTAAAACAAAGTAAAAAACAATGACAAGTAATTTCGGATAAGTCTCTTAATGGTTCTTTGAAATATTTTAAACATGATTCTTCTCTTTCTAGGAGGAGGAAAAATAAATAGCAATAATAATGAATTTCAGCCTGGAATATCTTTTATTACTGTGCCAAAATCTGAAGAGCCTAGAATACTGATAATGTGTAAGAATCAGTACAGAATAGCTATATTTCTGGGGGAAAAAAACCCTCCAAATTTATAGTCTTTTTGTTCGGGTAAAAGACTGGGATGGACTGGGTAATTCTGATCAATTCCTGAGGACATCTAGAAAATCTGAACAACGTAACTTACAAAACCATCCTGCTCAACAGCCATGATGGGATTGACACGTGTCCACAAATCCATTGCTTTTCCTCTTTTCAAGAGACTGGACCTAACTGTCCTCCCCTTGTGTGAGAGCTGACTCCTTGGCTTGCTTCTGATTACCAGAATAAAATGAAAATGATGATGAGCACCTGGGTCTTTAAAGGCTTTGTGGTTTCCTTCTTGTGCTCTCCCCAGATTACTGGCTCCAGAAGAAGCAGCTTCCCTGTTATGAGGACTCATCAGTAGTCCCCAAGAAGAGGAGAGATCTGCAAGGTAGAGAAACTGCAGCCTCCTTTGAGCAGGATCTTCCCACGCATGAGGGCGCCATCTTGGAACAGGTCTTTGGGGCCTGGGTTCTGGTCTTCAGGTGACCGCAGCCCTGGCTAAAACCTCATGAGAGACTTGAGCCAGCACCACCCAGCTAAGCCACCTGGACCCTATCTCAGACTCTGCAAGATAATATGTGTATTTTTTTAAGCAGCTAAATTTGTTAGCAATTTGTCATTCTGCAATAGGTAACTAACATAAAGGCAGAGGAATGCTAACAAGGTGGGGAAGAATTACCAAGTAGAACTGGGAGTGATGGCCCATGCCTGTAATCTTGGCATTCTTGGAGGCTGAAGCAGGAGGATTACAAGTTGAACCCAGTCTGGACAACTTAGTGATTTCATGAGACTCTCTATCTCAAAATTTTAAAGGGGTATGGAGTTCTAGAGGTGTAGCTAAGTGCAAAAGCCCTAGATTTACTCCCTGGTAGAGAAAAAAACCAAATAAAGCAAGAAAGAAAGGAAGCTGGGCCTGGTGATGCATGCCTATAATCCCAGCACTCAGAGGCTGACGCAGGAGGGTCTCTGTGAGTTTGAGGCCAGTCTTGGCTACATAGTAAGTTCAAGGCCAGCCTGAAATGCATAGCGAGACTCGGTCTTTAAAAATAAATAAATAGAGGGCTGGGGATTTAGCTCAGCGGTTCAGTGGCCTGCCTCACAAGCGCAAGGGCCTGAGTTTGAACCCTGGCACCACAAAATAAATAAATAAATAGGAAAGGAATTACCCAGTGTGAGTCAGGGGCCATCAAAGGAAGGTTCCGTGGTGACCCCTCACCTCAAGTCAGGACTCTGAGACCAAACTCTCAGAGCACATAAGGATGAATGGGCAGTAGCCAGGTCCTCAGGAACAACTAACCTCTGCTTCCTACTACCACATGCAGGTGAAGGAGGTGAAGTAGGCGATGCCAGCCATAAGTGTCCTCAGGGGCCAGGCAGAAGTACGAGTAAGTCCTGCCTGTGAGTATTTCTGGAGGAGGATCTCTCCGCCATGGGAATGAAATAGTTTCTACAAGGAATTTTGCAAATTCAGTGCCACACGTGTGTGCCCACCTACACACACGTGCGCGCGCACACACGCACACGCACACGCACAAGAATGCAAGGAGACCAAAGGAATCAACTGGTGGAGCCAATAAATAAGCAAAGAAAACTGGCTCTCAGAGACTTCAGATATTGGCACTACCTTTATAACTCATAACGAGCCTTTATAAGTTCTTAAATTCACAAAGATAAAAGGCGAGTTTGAATTTCAATAAGGAACTGGAGATTATAAAAAGAATCAAAAGGAACAAGTTATGGGTTGAATTGCATCTACCAAAAAAAGATGTTGGATCCTAACCTTCAGTGCCTCAGAATGTGACCTTATCTAGAAATAGGGTCATCGGAGATGCAATGTTTAAGATAAAATAGGGCATGCTGGAGTAGGGCACATCCTTAATCTGCCATGGCTGATGCCCGTATGAGAGAGGACACCGCGTGGCAGCATAGGCAGGGATTATCAGGATGCATCCATAGGCCAGGACTGTCAGCAACAACCCACAGCCAGGCGAAGGGTGTGGAACAGGTCCCTGCGCGGGGGTACTGTGGACAAGTGTGAGAGAGGAGACACCTCCATCGCTCCAAGCCGTCCAGGTCGTGTTACGGCAACGCTAGGGAACTTACATGTAGGATATAGAACTGAAATATATGGAACAGAATAAATATATAGAGCTGCAAAAAAAGTATAAACTCAAATGGAGCTTGTAAAGCTCAGATGGGGTGACCAGAGATAGTTGGAAGAAAATACCCAGAATGAAACCCCAGGTAGAGGGATGGAAAATACAAATAGGGAGTGAGAGGCTGTCAGGGACCAACTCTACCCTCAGGAAGGACAGGAAACAATAACCCCGCCTCAGCCCCCCAGGTCGTGAAAATGAACAGCAAGCTCCGAGCACGAGGGGGTGCAGGACAGCAAACGGCACGAGTTTCAGCAGAGCTGCGCCCGCTCCCCTCGCCTCCTGTCTCACGTGGGTATCAGGACCGGTCCGGATGAAAGCTGCACCCAGAATGAACTGGGCACAGAGGAGCCAAGGAACCAGCCAGAACTTTCTATAGCATCCGACAGATCAGCCCCCTCCTCTAGAGCTTGAAGAGACTCGTGCAGTCGCCTGTGCTGTCTTGGTCCTCTTGGGCCCTCTGGATAAGCTTCGGGGACAGCCGAGTCTCAGGTGGTGCAGTTCCGCTCAGCAAGGAGAGCCGGGCTCTCAGTGCCCCAGGTGGGTGGCCTTTCCCAACAATCCACGCCAGCCCTGCACATTTATAAAGGAATTCACATTTCCACATGAATTTGCCGTCCTATCAGAAACTCCGATTAGACGCGTGGAACAAACATATCCTTTCGAGTTTTCTCGGGCAGTACTCGACTAGGTAGGTCTTGATATGAACCCACTCAGCAAGATGAGGCCGATCTACTGCATCCTGTCTCAGAAGGTACTGATGGCTGCTTCTTCAGATGGCTTCTTAGCTTCTTTTCTCGTGGCACAGATGAACTGTCGCGGCTAAGCCACGCTAGCTTTCTAAATATAACCAGACGTTGGCAACCGTCCACACTGCTTATGCCCATTAAGATGCAGTACATCGCCGGGATACTCTTAAAGGCACACTAAGTCGATTGTCTGTTAACTTCTTCACAGAAACACTGCAAATTAGGAAACATCAAATAATATACCCGAAGGGCTACAAGTCACTCTCTGTCTAGGTGTATTTTGTTTTGTTTTGAGACAGACTCTTGCTGTGTAGCTCAGGCTGGCCGTTGACATTGTGTGAACCCCTAATACAACATGAACGGCACAGCATCATTTCTGTGATATTTTTGTTAAAGATACATAAACAATGAGGAAACCAAATGGAACAGAGATTCCCTACAAAGTAACCAGTCTGTGTGTCCAGGATCCTGGCCAATCAAGTATAATTTTGTTTTGTTGTTTCAGAGACAGTCTAACCATTTGGTCCAGGCTGGGCTCGAACTCCTGGTGATCCTCCTGCCTCAGCTTCCTGAGGGCTGGAATCACAGGTATGTGTCACCACGCCTGGCTCAAATCATAACGAGAATGAAGTCTATTTGGGAAAAAATTGTACCTAAATTTCCCCAACAAGTTTGCTTTATAAATTAATGTTCTCTCAAAAAAACAAAACAAAACAAACAAAAAAAAACTAAAGAAGGCTCTATAATTACATTAATATCAGTAAAAAGTTGATTTAAGGCAAAAATAATTATTAGAGATAGACATTTCATATAAAAAGTTCAATCCATGAGAAAGACAAAACAATTCTAAACTTGTATTTTCTAACAACATAACCTTAAAATACTTAAAGTAAAAATGGACAGAACTTGAAGAAGAAATAGACAAATTCCAGCATATTTCCCATAGTTGGTAGACTAAAAGGGAGAGAAAAATCAGAATATGTTGAGAATGAATGAGTGAATAAACTTGACCAAGTTGACATATAAAGAGTATCGTATTCTACAACGCACGGTATACATTCTTTACAGGTGGATGTGGAGCAGTCACCAAAATTGAAAAAAACTTTAAATATCACTCTTACTCTTTTGGAAACAGGGTCTAACTATGCAGTTCATGCTGGCCTTTTGTATGCATCAACACGTATGACTCTCACAAAGCTACTGTTGCCTAGAAGAAGCCAAACCTAAAGGAATATTGTTTGATTCCATTTGTATAAAGTTTTAAAATAGTCCTTGATATTTGAGGTCAGCAGAATCAATAAAGGATCCCAGAACAATTATTCTCAGAACTAGCAGGAACAGAAAAGCGTTATTATTAGAAAGTGTTATTATTCCTAAGCCTGACGAACTAAGGAAGGAGAATCACAGGAACCCTAGAGAACAGCTGACACCGGGATGGAGTTATGGCTCTAAGTGTGAAAGGAAAGCAGCCACTGCCATAGAGAGAGAGATCTGGGGGGACGAGTGTCCAGACTTCCTTCTCCTTCCATTCCTGTCTTCTGCCAGGCTCTTCCTTGGTCAAATCCAATCACAAGCCAGAGAGTAGGGAAGTCCACTCTCTGTGGACATGAAGCAAGATAGCAACAAGTAAATGAATTTGGAGAAGGAAACAGAATGTGAGTGTGTTGGTCACTTTCCTTATCACTGAGACAAACCACCTGACATCTGCAATTTAAAAGAATAGATGTTTATTTAGGCTCCTGTGTTTAGTCCACAGTTGGTCATCTCCAGGGCAGTGATGGTGGAAGGGTGTGGCGGAGGAAAGCTGCTTACTTCACGGCAGCCAGGAAGCAGAGAGAGAAGGGAGAGCTGGGAAGACAGATCTGTCCCTCTAGGTCATGTGCCAGTGACCCATCCCTTCTGACCAGACCTCACCTA
Organism: Fukomys damarensis; assembly: GCF_012274545.1. Classification (NCBI taxonomy): domain Eukaryota; kingdom Metazoa; phylum Chordata; class Mammalia; order Rodentia; family Bathyergidae; genus Fukomys; species Fukomys damarensis. The sequence goes on from NW_022900935.1 coordinate 7,836,661, forward strand.
GCAAGAAGTCAGCCCCCATAATCCAGCACCTTTTACACACAGGAGGCTTTGGAGGCCATTTTAGATCTAAAGTGTAGCAACAAGAGTAGTGTTTAATCTGAAGAGGAAAATTATTTCATTGTCTGCTAAATTTTATGTGGTTACTTGATAACCAAGACAAAACATATAAGGAACTTTTAAATCCTTCCAAGTTATCACTGATTGGAGCCGGGTGTGGTGGCACATACCTGTAATCCCAGCCCTCGGGAGGCTGAGGCAGGAGGATTGCTGGGAGTTCGAGACCAGCCTGGGCTACATAGTGAGTTCCAGGTCAGACTCAACTACACAGCGAGACCCTGTTTAAAAAAACAAAAAACAAGTTATCACTGATTCCTGAAATTTGGCCAAATGATGCTGCAAAGTATTATGGGTTGAAAGTAAAAAAGAATCAATGAAATTGAGCCAACTAATTAAATATGACATTCAAACTCATGATCTTCATGACTTGGTTGATAATAGAGACATTATGTGCCCAAAAATCTCATATATTTACTAAACTAGAGACTGTCAGTAATGACATCTCCAGAGGAAATTTCAAGCTCAATTTCATTCACCGTGTATATAATTTTTCCATACAACTTTAATGATTTGATATAAAAATATAAAAGCTTTTCATGTTACCTACTCCAATAAGCTGCTGAGGAAATTAAAAATGTCTCACAGAGTATTATAGTGGTTACAGATTTTAATACAATTGCTATTGGTTCAGCAGAATCTAAGAAAATTTCAACACTATAAACAATCTCACTGCTTTTAAGAAAAAGTTATCTAGTTATTGAGAGTACAAGTTACCTAAAGATGATCAATTTAATGGAACATGTTAGATGAGTTTAATGTCAATTGATAGCTCAGCAAGGTATTTAGCCAATAACAATTGCTTTACCCAAATAATATACCAATGATTTATAAAAACCAACGTATGATTTTGGAAATCATTAAAATAATCTGACAACTAGATTAACACAATCTGCATCACTTGTCAAACAGTCATATCGTGTATAATTTTGTTTGTTTTGCAGTGCTAGGGATTGCACCCTGGGATGTTCAACCACTGAGCTCCATCCCAGCCCTTTTTATTTTTGGTTTTAAGATGAGGTCTCACTAAGTTGCCCAGGCTGGCCATATATTTGTGACCTTCCTGCCTCAGCTAACAGAATGGCTGGGATCACAGGCCTGCATTCCACTCCCAGATAATGTGTGGTAATCGATGAGTGTCTTTATGAGGCATGGTAAAAAATACAGTGGGTACTGCTGCCACGGGCCAGTCAATGGAAAGGCAAGCTCTAAAAACATTGCAGTGTGTCACCTTGTTCACAGGATCTGGCAACTTTTGACTTCCGGCTTGCCCCCCAAGTTAAAATGACTGTGAAAGGTAAGCATTTTTAATAGATTCAGGACATTGAGGCAGCCATGACAGCATGACAACACTCATGAAAGCAGACTGAAGTGCATACCTGTAATTTCAATACTCTGGGAAGCTGAAACAGGAGGATGGCTAATTTGACTCCAGATTTAACAAGACCACATTGCCAAAAAAGGAGTCAATGAGAAAAGATAGACAAATCGATGAACCTTTGGCTAGATTAACCAAGAAAAAAGAGAGAGGACCCAAATTCACAAAACCAGAGGTGAAAAAGGGTGAAAGACAGAAAGACAAAGGGCCATTAGGGACTATCATGATCAACTATATGTCTGAAATTGGAGAATGTAGAAAAACGGATACATTTCTGGACATACACAACTTGCCAAAATTGAATCGTGAGAAAGTAGAAAAGCTTCAGAGATTAATAATGAATAGTGGGATTGAATTACTAATAAAAGGTCTCCCAACAAAGAAAAGGCCAGAACTGAATGGCTTCACTGCTTGTGAGAGACTGCTTGGGCCTGCACAAGATGGCTGCCCTCAACCTTAGCCTTTGCCTCGGTGGAAAAATCCCACTAGACTACATACGTGACTTTTGGCAGGTCTAGCCCCTGGGCAAACAGGAAATCTTACAGAAAAAATAGCCCTTTGTGCTAACCACAGGGTCACCGGATCTGGAGCAGGAGGCCGGTGGTATTTCCTTGTCCTGCTTGCCCCTAGAGATTGTTAAGTTAAAGATTGCATAGGGTTAACTGTTGATGTACGCCTTCCCACTTACCCCTCCCCACATTTGGTAAAATACTGATTGCTGTATGCTGATAAATGCTTTGTCCCTTTATGGTTAAGTGCTTGAATGACTCATGTGATTGGTAGAGGATTTGTTTGAACTGTCCAATAAGCTTGCTGAACCTTCCCCCTGGGATAACAGTATATAATCGTTTTGCTGAGCCAATAAAGAGCCTTTGATCAGAAACCAGACTTGGGCCGTGTACTCTAACTTCTTAAAGATTTCCTCCACAGACATTCAAGATCGGATCGGCCTCTGATGACCCACGAATAAGAGGCGGCTCTCACCTCCTATTCCCCGCTGGACGGGGTCCCCCCAGAGAGCCGCAACTGCTAATTTTTTTTTAACTAAATCTTTAAAGAAACACTAATACCAAATCTTCTCAAATTATTCCAAAGCTTTGAAAGGGAGGAGACCTGATTGATTGCCCGGACCCAGTGCCAGGAGGGTGAGTTTTGCCACAGCGCCGGACTTGGACTTCAGATTCCTCTCTGCCGCGCAGCCAGCCCGATCCCATAGCTGTGCCTTTCCCAGAAGGCACCATTGATTGCCTGGACCCAGCGCCAGGAGGGTAGCCGTGTGGGCACCGCTGAGCACCACCCCCTCTCAGATCCCCTGATTGTGCCAGTCCTTGGACACACTCTGCAGAGGCACGGCTGGCTACAAAGGGTGGTGATTGATCCTATTGTGTTCCTGATTGTATCGATTGGGATAAAGGATAGGGATTGATTTGATGAATTGTTTTCTCAATTATGAAAATGAGAATGTCTATAAGTCATTAGAGAATCAAAGGCTGGGATGCAACGATATCAGGAAGATTTAATGACCCAGAGATTGAATCAAGGGCAACCCAACAGAAAAAATAAAGATGAGAAAACACTTAAGCAAGGCACAAAGACAGACTTCCAGTTCACCAATGGCAAACAGTAGGGCACAGGAGGATGAAAAGTCTGATAGTGAACCTCCAGGACACTCAGAACTCACAGCACAGGAAGTAAAAGAACTGATCAATCAAGCTCTAGAAAAATTCAAAACAGAAATTATTTCCCAGGTAACCATAGAGATGGTGAGCAAAATGAAAGACATGATTCGAGACTCCAGAACAGAAACTGACAAAAAAATAGATGAGCTTGGGAACATAATAGAAACCATGAAGGCCCAGAATAAGAAAGAAATGGAAACAATGAACACCCAACATAGGAAAGAAATGGAATCCATTAAACAGATTCAAACAGATATCTAGGAGATTAAAAACTCTATTGAAAGTGTACACAACAGAATAAAAGGTTGCGAAGATAGAATCTCAGATTTAGAAGATAGGATAGCAGCAGACCATGACCATGAAAAGAGAGGTCTCTTAAAAACAGTCAGGGAGCATGAGAAATTGATCCAACAACTCCTAGATGATGCAAAGAAGAATAACATAAGACTGATCAGAATCCATGAAGTACCAGGAGAAAATGCAAATGACTTAAAAAAGCTGTTCAAAGAATTAATCACAGAAAACTTCCCAACCAGAGGGGAAGAATTTGACACACAGATAAGCGAGACATATAGGACTCCAACTAGCCACGATCAAAAAAAAATCTACACCTAGACATATAATAATCAAGATCCCAGAAACCCAACAGAAGAACAAAATACTACAAGCAGTAAGAGAAAAGAAACAAATCACATGCAAAGGAAAGCCCATCAGAATCACAGCAGACTTTTCAACACAAACCCTCAGGTCAAGGAGAGCCTGGAGTGAGGTATTTCAAGTCCTAAAAGAAAACAACCTACAACCAAGACTGATGTATCCTGCAAAACTCTCTTTCAAAATGGGTGGAGAAATAAGATACTTCCATGAAAGGGAGGAGACCCTTCCAAAGTCATTCTATGAGGCCAGCATTACCTTGATACTAAAACTATGCAAGGACACAACAAAACAAGACTACTACAGACGAACATCCCTGATAAGCCTAGATGAAAAAATTCTCAACAAAGTAATAACAAATCAAGTGCAACAGCACATAAAAGCATTATGCACCAAGATCACGTAGAATTTATCCCAGGGATGCAAGGATGATCCACCATACACAAATCAATAGACACAAAACATCACACCCACAGAATAGGAGACAGAAACCATGTGACCATATAGTAGATGCAGGAGAATCATTTAATAAAATTTAACAACCTTTAATGACAAAAACCCTCAGAAAATAAGGTACAGAGGAACATACCTCAACAAACAAAGCCTGTATGTGACAAATCGAGAACCATCATCATATTGAATGGGGAAAGCTAAAATTATTTCCCCTAAGATCAGGAACAAGACAAAAATGTAGGATAATTACAATTTTACAATAATTGCTTGAATACAGTATTTCAATATAGTTGTTAGAATTTTGAATGTTCCCAATATATCTAATCATTACACATTGTGTGTGTGCATTGAAATGTCATACTGTACCCCATAAATATGTTTGTTTCAATTAAAAATAAAAATACAGGGCCGGGGATTTAGCTCAGTGGTTCCACCGCCTGTCTTACAAGTGCAGGGACCTGAGTTTGATCCCTGGTACCAAAAATAAATAAATAAATGAACAAATAAATAAATATATAGTTTGATAGGCTAACCAGCTATCACTGAACTACATCCCCAGTCGTTTTTAAAAGTATATTTTGAGAAAGAAGAAAATTAAAGCAGAGTGGATAGCGATATTGGACGGTTCTGTGGAGCAGAGGTCTTGAGGAGGGACAGAAAGAGGAGTGGCCGGTTGGCGGCTAAGTAAGGTGGAAAGAGGAGTCTGTGGCCTACCGTGGTCCCGTGGCTTGATAGGGTGCAGGAGAGGGAGGGACAGCATGGAGGGTTACAGTGAAGTGACAAGGGAGGTCGCTGGTGATAAGGAGCTGAAGGCCCAAGAAGACGAAGAGGGGAGAGTCCCAGACTCTGGTCCTGTGCTCGTCTTCCCAAGCTATAACTTCTCAGAGGCTCTTGCTAGCATGTGTGTGAGGAATCTGTGGGAGGAGAAAGTTTTACACTGGAATGTCCTGGAGAAAACCATTTATTTCAGTCAGTTCCCAAGGAACATAAAAGGAGCATTTATAATAATACAGCATGTTTTTTTTAAGATCGTAAATGAAACTGCTGCAAATTCTAAAGAGGTAACATTATGAACTGATTCAGAAAAAGTATAGTTTATAATAAAATAATGGCTTGCATGTTTGGAAACTATTATATAGGTAAGTAACAACTGGTCAAAAAAGTAGTCATATCAAAGTTCTGGGACACAGCTAAAGCAATACTTGAGGGCAAATTTATTATATCTTTATGTCTTTAAAAACATTCATCACAGGGCTGGGGATTTAGCTCAGTGGCACCACACCTGCCTTGCAAGAACAAGGTCCTGAGTTTGATCCCTGGTACAAAAAAAAAAAAAAAAAAGAGAGAGACAGAGAGAGAACTAAAGACATTTATCAGGAAACAATACGTGTATAAGAATAAATAAGCCCTCAAGAGAAAGAAAACACAACCACACAAAGATTTGCAGATCAATGTCTATAGCAGTAACTGTTTAACATAACCTTAAGCTGGAAACAGTAAAAAAGTAAGCAAACTGAGATGTATTCATCCATACTGTGAAGCATCATTTGGCAAAAGAAGGAAACAAAGTACCTGCTACATTATACAACATAGATGAACCCCAAAAATATGGCAAGTGAAAGAAGCTGGACAGAAAACACCATTATTCTATGATTCCATTTTTGTGAAATGTCCAGAAAAGACAAGTCTAAAGTATAGACATAGGGCTGGGGATTTAGCTCAGTGTTCCTGCCGCCTGCCTGGCAAGCGCAAGGACCCGAGTTCGATCCCCAGTACCAAAAAAACAAAAACACCCCCCCAAAAAAATAATAATAAAGTATAGACATAAGCTCCAAAGGTATGATGTTCTTTCGGGGTTGATTGAAATATTCTAAAACTATTTAGTAACTGTACTCAAAATCATTGCATTACACACTTAAAACATGGTGTATAAATAACACCTCCACAGAGCTATTAAAAGTAATAAGGCAAGGGACACTGGCATCTATGGCCCAGCCATGTGCCCTTCTGCCAGGCCGTCATGGGGCCCAGAATCTTGGGCTCACTGGGATTGGGAGCAGCCCAGGAAGCTCGGTCATGAAGCGAGCATTACAGAGCAGGTCCAGAGGGCAGTGTCCCACCACCTCAGGTACCAGCAGTACGTGGACCCAGGCAGCGCCTGAAGCAGAGCCTGTGTCTGTCTCCAACTGCTGAGATGGCAGCCAGCCTCACAGTCCAGTCAGAATCTAGTGGTGCCAACATAGAGTCTCCAGCCCCTTGCCAGGCACAACTGCAGCAACATGGGAGTTTTCTCACCAATTCAGACTCCCAAGACAGCCCCGAAATTCTGCCTCTCCACTACCCGCTTTTTGTCTGCCTCCATCTCAACCAGGTCCACAGCAGCCTGAGGAGCACAGCAGAGTTCCTAAGCACTTCCATGGAACGTTCCCGCAGCATACACGCCAGCAGGACGTTACTGGGCGGCGGCAGACCACCCTGACTGTCCAGGACATCCCGTTCAACTTCAAGCATGGTCCATCTCCAGAAAGACAGCTACAACTACCTGACCCACTGCCTCCAAAGTGACAACAACACTGCCCTGTGCAAGGCCCTTGCACATCCACTTGGATGTGTAGCCTGCCAAGAAAACAGACTACAGGACTACCAGCTCTCTGTCTGTGGTGGCTCCTCCCACAGCAAGAGCAGCAGCCTGGAGCCCCCAGTGTGCCCATCCCCATTCTGCAGGACGAGGCCACCCTGGAGGTCTCGCAGGAGAGCATCAAGCTCCTGGAGGATGGGCCTTCCTCTCCACCATCTACAGCATGGAACAGCTGCTGAACACTGCAGAAATCATTCCCATAGCCAGCTGCTTGCCGCCGGGTTAGACAACTACATAAATAAAACTCTGGAGTCTTTGGTGCAAGAAGTTGAAGTCAGAGCCCCACCATGTGAACACATTGTGTATCTGTCTGGCTTGTGATACCCTGGAGGATGAGGAGGATGAAGATCCTGCTGGACACTGTGGACCACATGCGCCTCCCAACGGACAGCTCAGGGTCACTCTCATCCTGAGGACACATCCGTCCGGTAGTGGGATCCAGGATATTCTCCAACACCGTGCTGCACCAAGGACACAGGCCTGCCCCGTGGGTGACGTGGACTCAGCCATACAGCTTGTCCTTTACCAGTGGGTCCTACGGCCACCACGCCAGGCTGTGGACCCTTGACTGGATGTAGGCCCTGAGGATATATGCAGGACTCCTGGGAATGGGGACTGTGTCAGATTCCGTCCCAACTCTAGCTGCTTAGCTATGGGCTCCACCGAGCCCCCTAGGCCGCTGGAGCATCCAGCAGGGAAACTTGGCGATTTCTGCAGCAGCCACGGTGCCTAATCTCTCTCTTGTTTCTCTCCTAACAGGAAGTACCTGGTATCAGCTATCAAGGACCAGCAGTTGAACTGGAAAAGAAAGAGAGACATGTGTGGGGCCCTGGGTTCAATCCCTGGTACCACAGGGAGCAGGGGGGCAGACTGAGAAAGTGTTGGATTTCGCTGTGACCACCGAGTGGAGCTTAGCTTTTCAGCTGTCTGTCCTGCAGTGGGCACATCCTGAGGTGAATCCAGGGTGTGCACCCACATGTCCAGCTGTGTCCTGAGGATAAAGCAAGCTCCAATGTACAGGGAAAAGTTTAAATAGTTCTGTTTTTCAAAATGAGTTATTTTGTATTTTGTTTTCTATTAAAATGCATTCGGTTTCAAAATAAATAAGGCAAGGGCCGGGGATTTAGCTCAGTGGTGCCACCACCTATCTCGAAAGCACAAGGTCCTGAGTTCGATCCTTGGTACCAAAAATCAAATCAAATAAAATACATAAAAAAGGCAAGAATTCTACTTGTGCTGGTGAAAAAGCAACAGAACAAACCCCTCAAATGAGAAGGAAGGAAATAATAAAGTCAGAAAACCAAGAAAGAGAACAAATTTTTTAAAAACTTTAAACTTGGTTATTTGAAAAAAATTAATAAAACACATAAGGCTAGAGAGTTTATTTTCCTAGAGAGAGGTTAATTCTCCCAGCACAACCAGTCCACTTACACCTTCAGTACACAATTGTGGTTCCTAATAACAAACGTGTCTTCTCAGCTTGTAGTTATTACATTCTTTGCTGACGACAGGTCTTGCTATCCTGATTGTAGGATCTGGCTCCAGGGGACTGGCAAGGCTGCGCTCATCCCACCCAAGCCCTTTGTGTGTATTATAGCTTTGCAACCTCAGAGCAGTCCAGTGAGGTAGACATTCTTATCATTTCCCTTTCACAGATGGAGACGGGACTCATAAGGGTAGGAATCTTGGCAGAAATCACAGTGACTGGGCGTCCCTCAGTGTCATCTCCCCTGGGTGCTAGGCTGCTCCTGTCCACCAGGGGGCAGAAAGAGGTCAGGGTTTCATACAGGCTCCATCTCCTGAACTTCCTTTCTTTAAGGTGACAAATTTGTTGCTGCTGTTTTGTTTGTTTGTGTTTGTGTTTTGGTACCGGGGATCGAACTCGGGACCTTGTGCTTGCAAGGCAGACAGCAGAACCACTGAGCTAAATCCCCGGCCCAATGGTGAGAGATTTTGCTGCTCAAGAAGTTGACCCTCTATTTCTCACTTGACCCCAGGCTAACCTGAAGCCCAGGGAGGGTTAGTGACCCGCTCAGGAGGCAGAGCAAACCCAGGGCAGAAATGGGGCCACAACCCAGGCCCTCATCCTGCCAGCAGTTTTGGCCCTAAAGCCGGACTCAGTCTACCCTCAGCACTTTGCGGGAAGCGGGGAGGGGCGTGGTCGGCCCGGGTTCTGAACTCCACGGGTACCGAGTCCACACGACTACACTGCACTGTGCACAGAAAGGACACAGCTGCCAAGTCCTGAGCAAGGCTCATGATGACTGTCACCTTCGAGCTGGGCGAGCGCCCCCTCGTGGGCTACTGTGGGGAGAGGTGCAAGCCCTGAGCACAGGGGATTGTATTGCTGGGGCTGCTGCTGCTTTTATTATTAATAGAGAGGTGCCCCGCAGCGGCACAGGGCAGGTGTGTGTCGTGTCTGTGGCCCAGGGAGCAGGTGAGCTGTAGTCCCACAGCCAGGAAGAGGTGAGGCTGGAGATTCACGGGACTCCAGGCTGTGTCATGCCCATCCCTGCCACAAGAGGCTCCCTCCGCCTGTGGACGGTTAGTGCTCTTCCCCGTCCGTAGATGGATGTGCATTTGTACAGGATGTGGTCCGGGTGTAGTGCTGAATGTGGGGTAGGCACCTGGTGTTACTCCCTGGGCCCCATGGTGAAGAGGGAGAATCGAAACAAGTGGAAATAGAGGCAGGCCAGAGCCTATAGAATCCCTGGATCTAGGCCCTGCGCATTGAGCCCAGGGTACAGGCCAGTCCTGACCTGTGACTCGTGTTACCTCTGCCTAACCAGGGCTTGCTTATCTTCCATGAAGATTTACACACTGGACATTAGTGTATCATCTGTAATGCACCCTTCCCTCAGTATAGCCTTGGAGCAGCCTCTGCAGATGAGAACGCCCTTAGCCAGGGGCTCCTACAGGGCCAGGAGGGTCTACTGGGAAGGTTCAGAAAGTGGTCCTAAGATCTGTTTCTAGGGGACCCTTACTGAGCCTTCCCTTCCTGTGTAAGGTTGGTTTGACCCGGGAAGAGAGGCCACCTCTGCATTGACCTCTTTGTCCAGCTCTGCAAAAATCTAGGCCAGGCAGGGGAGTTTGGCCTGGGGATCGGGGGCCCAAGGTCATGTTCGGGATCATCCTAACAGGCACTGCCCTGCGTCAGACGGTGGAGGATGGGTCTGCACAGGACCACACAGGTGAGTCGGGAGTCGGGCTGAAGGCCAACTCCACACCCTGCCCTACTTGGCAAAGCTGGGGGCTGTAGAACAGGGCTGCGCTCACCGAGGAAAACAGCTGCTTCTTCTGAGTCACTGAGTCACGCAGGGGCAGCAGTCCCTACAGCACAGGGTTAGCATGAGGCTTGATGCCGGCCTGGCGCTCCTGGAATGGACCTGTTGGAATCAAGGCCCCGCAACAAGATGCTCTTCGGCCCGGGTCCACGCCCTGAGGCCTCGCAAAGAGAAAGGGAAGTCTCAGGTGGGCCCTCAGGAGGCTGGACCTCCCCTCTGCATGCACCATCGAGATGACCCCGACACCCTAGGAGCTCGGAGGCCCCCCCACTTCCACTCTTCCAGGTCTCTCCCAGGCCAGGTTTATTCCCCCGAGTCCCCACTGGTGATTGTGTCCGAATTTCTTGGCAGGGATTTTTCTGCTTCACCACAGACTCACATCTGTCCAGTCTGTACACTGGACAAATTATTGCTATAAGCTGGATATCCTGGAGCGGGGGGCGCATCTGGGCCCCAGAGCTGTGAAGTCACTAACCTGAATGCACTGGGGAGGGGGACATGATGAGCAGCTTCAGAAAAGCCCTAAGGGTCCCTGGGTGGAAATCAGCCTGGAACCCATGCGCTATGGATCGGCATCACTGTGGAGTCACATCCTCTCTGAGATGCCCACCCGGAGCAGCCAGGAAGGTGTTCCAGGCCAGGCAGCCGGTCCAGCCTTCTCTGATCCTCCTCAGGCCATGTAAGGACCTGACCCGGCCTGGCCTTGAGGTCGGATTCCTCAGCTGCAGAGCTGCAGGGACGTGGGGAGGCGGCCAGTGTGGCGGGAGGACTCCTTTGTACCAGGTATTTTCTCAACAGTGTGGTTGGGCTGCCTGCCAGGTGCCAGGGCGCGGCTCTGGCCTCCCGCCGCACAAGCAGCTTTGCCGCCAAGGCCCATACCTGGCTCACAAGCCCTTTCCCGCGCTTCCTCTGCCAGGCCGGCAAAGCAGGCTGCAGGGGCTGTGGGGCAGACAGAGCTGGCTGAGCTCCAAGCCCACCCAGCCCGAGACTCTGGCAGAGACCCTGAGCCCAGTCAGAAGGGATGCACCCCGGATTCTTCATGATGATCAGCATTTAAAACACTATTCTTGGCCGGGGGTTTAGCTCAGTGGTTCCGCTGCCTGCCTAGCAAGCACAAGGACCCGAGTTCGATCCCTGGTACCAAACAACAACAAATAAAACTATATTCTTCCCAAGGAATGAGTTAAAAAATAATAATAAACTCTTGCTCAACAAAATGTGACAGGACTGCAGTGTTGGATATGGCTTCCATTGAGATTAGAATTCCGGCTGTGCCATTTTCTAGCAGTGGGTCATGGACAAGTGACTTACCCTCTGTGTGCCTCACTTCTTCATCTGAAAAGTGGGATAAGTTGTTCCAACCTCATAGGAGCGTGTGAAAGATTTCATGAGTTATTGCGGGTATAACCTCCAAACAGTCCTGGACTGTGGTGAGGGCTGCGAAGGGCTGCTGTGATTATGAGGGTAACATCAACAACGAGAGTGCTGATCCAGACTCGAATGCACACAGAACACAAATCCAGGCCAGCTCCGCAATAAAGAGAATTTAGTAACCGAAGTCATTACAGCCCAAGAGCAGGAGACAACCAGGCCTCAAGAGACAAGAACCAGGATCTGAAAAGACACCGGGCAGCCAGGAAGTTTCTCCCCCTCTCAAGGCCTGGCTGTCTCCTGCTCATGCTCTGAACTTCTGCCTCCCTTGCTCCTCTCAGCAGATCTCCTGCAAAGCCACCCAGCTCTCGGTTCGCAGGCCAGGTGACCAGCAGAAATGATTGTGCTGTGGTGCGAACGTGCCCTCAAGGGTTCCCACCCTGTGAGTGTGGTCCTGAGTGGCAGTTCTGAGGTGACGGGACCTGAGCTGGGGCCTAGAGCACGGCAATTAGGTCACTGGTGCCCGGCCCAGGACGGAAGGAAGGGATGAAGTAGGTTCTCAGAGACCTGCCAAGCTCTTGCTAGAGGAACGTTATACAAGAGCAAGACTGGCCTTTCCAGGCTGGCTGGCTTCCTGCCTTGGTGGGCGATCTTTTCTGCACACACTCTTGTCACCATGATACCATCCTCAGGCCTTAACTGGAGCCGAGCAGAAGCCAGTGCCATGCTCTATACAGTGAATGTTTACACTTAAAGATTATCTTATAGTAATAGACACACTGCCATCAACTCCCTTCAAAACACCTAAAATATTCCCCTTGCTTCAAACATACTTATTCCATCATTCTTGGCAATGTACCTTTTACTGTCATAAGTTTTCTTTTTAATTTAAACATTCACAGTAGTTTTCAACCAGCCTTTGCAAACCTCTTTTCTTTAGAGATTACTCCACTTCGGGCATTTTGTCATAACAACAGGAAATTAATACAGACTGGCATCTCTGAACCTGATCGGCAAAATCAGGAGAGAAAGAACCCACTGCTGACCTATCTGGATCATGCACCAAGAGCTCATGAACTATGGCTGGGGTCCCAGAGGAGTAAATAGTATGGGCTGGATGGGCATTGCCAACAGCACGTCCTCCAATGGCACTGTGGAGTGGGCGGTTAGGGTCCTGGCACTACCACAGGGACCCCCAATTCTGCTTCTGACCGGTCACTGGGCTTTACATTCTTGATCACAGCACTTACTTAGATTGTTCTGCAGTGATTTTTTGATGTACCTGTCTCCCTCAGCAGACTGACTTTCGTTCCTTCTTTCAGTATTGTAATGATCTGCAAAGCACCAGCCTGGTATGAGGAGGACAGAGATGACCCCGCCTCCAGGCTTGCTGCCCACCCCCAGAGGTCAGTCCGCTCTCGGAGTACAGTCGTGTGAAATGGACCAGCCTCACTGACCAGTTTCTCCCAGTTTCAGGTGGCAGGGACAGAACTACAATGTCAAGATGCCTCACTACGTGACAAGGTTTCCAAGATTCCTGAACTTAGGAAAATGTAAGCGGCCACAGAAAATGGCTCCAGTGGGCATGGCACCGGTGAGCTTCATTTCTTCTGGTGACTCAAGGGCAGTGACAGGCAACTGACAGGAAGAAGCCTTTACAGCACATAGGGAGCAGGACAGTGACTGGGTCCTCAGCGGGTGATGACCTACGTGGCCTGGCTGCCGTAATGTAGCTGGCCTGCTGATTTTACCCCTCTCAACATCATTGTTTCCATCTCAGACCACTGTGATCTCATCTAAATCCAATTTCTATGGCTGCTCCCAGCCTCAGAGACTCTGAACTCCTGCTGCCGCAAGCAAGAGGGCTGGGCACCCTTTGCAATCTCCTAAGTCAGAACCTCAACACCTTGCTTCAGAACACTTTGGTTTCTCAAAATCTCTGCTCTTCACTATGTCTCACACTTGGCTTTCAAAAACCATTCATGTGGGAGTCCATATCGAACCTAGTTTGGAAGTCGAAAAACTACACCTACTTTTTTCTATTTGCATTCTTGCTATAAAAATGCCAATTCTTGGTTGCTGTTGTTGCCCTGGGGGATTAAATTCAAGGGTCACACGTGCTAGGCGAGATCCCAAGGCCTAGGAGGAAGTTTGGAAAAGAAAAAGCACAGCCAGGTATGGTGGCACACACCTGTGATCCCAGCACTTGGGAGGCCAAGGCAGAAAGATCACTGTGAGCTCAACCACTGGGGACACTGCGTTAGAGCCTAGCCTGGACAACACAGCAAGGCCTTGTCTCAAGAAAAAGAAAAGTTAAAAAGTCCAGGGGTGCAGTGCACACCTGTAATCCCATCACCCGAGGAAGCTAAGGCAGGAGTTTGAGCCCAGCCTGAACAATTTAATTGTGAGGCCACATCTCAAAATAAAAAGGGCTGGGTATGTAGCTCAGTACAGAGGCCCTGGGTTCAGTCCTCAGTACCACAAAAATTAAAAGCACAAGCATTAGTATTTCAAGATGTTTTCCTTCTACACACAAAATAAGCAATAGCAAATACAATGTGCTTCCATATTCCGTGTCTTTACTACACCCTTACAGTCCATTTTCCACACAGTGGCTGCACGCATCTTTTAACCTGTAAATCAGCTCATATTCTCCTGCTAGACAGACACACAAACTAAAATATTCAACTCCTTCCGTTGCATTTAGAATAAAATCCCAAATCCTTACTGTGGCCTAGCAGGTTCTCTGATTTGCCCCTGGCTACTTCTCTGACTGACGCCCCAGGCTACACCAAGGCCACCTGCTCTTCCCGAGTCCCACCTCATGGCGGTTCCGTGAGGTCCCTCTCAGCGGTCCTTCCGTGGTGGCCATGTGAAGTAGAGACACGCCACGGCACACACTAGTCACTCTCCACCTTGCTCCTCAGGTTTTTCTTCATAAGACTTATGGAAACACTCTTGTTTACTTGTGTATTTTGCTTCTCTCCCTACTAGCACTTAAGCTCCATTCAAGATGGACTTAATCTGTCTCTCTCTTGGTATTTTCCCCGCAGCAGAATTGAATCTGGCACTTGGGAGACAATTTAAAAAAAAAAAAACCACTCAGATGACTGCTGGGATAACTTGGCTTCAATGTATCACAAGGCAGTGGCCCAGGGCTTCAGAGCAGGGCTTCTGCACCTCCTACCTGTGCAAACTCACACACGGTATTCACATCTGTGTCCCACTTCTACCATAAGCGAAATGGGCGAACCTCGGTCCCCATCCCACAGGATTGTTTGATTGGGTTCAAGCACAGAGAGAGCATCAGAGAGGGCAAGCAGTGAACATGTCCTCACTCTTACAGCATTGCTAATCAAGTCCCTTCCTTCTTCCCTTCTTAAAACTGTTCATCTTTTGCTGCGCTGCCTCCCTCGTTCCTCTTTTATCTTACTTCCATGTCTCTCTGGTTTCCTTTGTTCTGGAAGACCACCTGAAGTTTGTTTTCTTTACTAAATTCACCTACTGTGTGACCACCTGAAGTTTGTTTTCTTTACTAAATTCACCTACTGTGTCCAACCCAGTATTCACTGCTTGCAGACATTCAGAGCCTGTTTCAGCAACCACACCTTTAATCTCCTCCCAATCCTTCCTTAGCTCAGATTATTCTATTTGCAGGATTGTTGGTTCTAAACTAATTATGTACCACCTTTTGAACCACTGAATCATCAATCAAGTGTCATCTACATTTTCTGGTTTTTTTTGTTTTGTTTTGGTTTGGTTTGGTTTTTTGAGACAGGGTCTATGTAGTTCAGACTGGTCTCGAACTCACAGAGATCCTCCTGCCTCAGCCTCCCAAGTGCTGGGATTACAGGTCTGCGCCACCATGCCCAGCTTTTCATCTACATTTTCTTCTGTTCCTTGCAGCAGGTTATTTTTTTTGTGGGGAGGGCTTCAAATCTTCAAATATGTTGCCTTCTCTGGATTCCTCACTTGTCTAGTCTACACAGGTCATCCTGGTTTGCCCCGTATCTTGTTTGTTTTTTAAGCAGGGCCTCACTATGTAGCCCAGGCTGGCCTCAAGCTCACAATGTTCCTCCTTGCCCAGCCTCCCAAATGCTGGGATTAGAGAGGTGCACCGCCACACACCTGGATGATTTGCCCTTTCTGAGGGGAATCCAGGAACACGGGCTAAAAAGAGGAAAGGGGAAGGCTTGGTGGTGTGAGGATCACTGTGAGTTCGAGACCAGCCGCTACATAGTGAGTTCCAGGTCAGTCTCAACTACATAGTGAGACCCTGTCTCAAAAAAACCAAAAAAAAAAAAAAAAAAAAA
>NW_022900935.1:7852596-7863721 GCF_012274545.1 Fukomys damarensis
AAAAAAAAGGAAGAAATCTCCAGACAAGACAGTATGAGGTGGACACCCTAGCTCACCAGTAGAGAGCACCAAGAAGAGCTCTGTCTTATTCATCTTGGAGATATTTCACAAGAGGAGGAAACTCTAGTAGAACCACTAGCTCCTTCCAAGTGGCATTTCAACACGAGAAAGTCTCTCAGACACAAAGAAAATAAACTACCTTTAACTCAAAACCTCCCTCAGCAAACCAGCCTCTCTCCTACCTTTCATAACTTCAAAGAATAGTCACCTACTGACCCCATTTTTTCTTTCACTCCTCAAACCATGAAATGTGGATTCAACTTCTAATCCTCTATTGAACCTTCTTAACCAAGGTTACAATTGATATCCTCAGTAACATCCAAAAGATACCTTCATTGTTTTTATAATTTTGTCTCGAAACAGACTCCATGTAATCCAGGCTGGCCTTTTACTGTGGGTGGGCCTTGAACCAGCAATTCTGCCTCCGTCTTCTGCGGGCTGGGATCATAGCCCACACAGCGCCACCACACCTTGCTGAGATATTTCTCCTTCCTTACTGCATGTGGCCTCTGCAGTTTCTTCTCTGCTAACTACTCCCCTCTCAAAGCTCTCTGAGATGTTGTCTCTGCTCCTCAAAGTTCCTCTCAGTATGTATGCCCCCTGCTGCAGGGACGGCACCTGCCAGCTTCAAGTGCCACCAACGCTGATGACCCTGATTATCTAGTTCCTTATTGTGCTTTGCATTAGAACTCTGCAAACACCTCCGTCTCAAAAAGTCCCAAACCAAACTCAGCCTCAGCCTCAGCCCAAACCTGTTCTTTCTCCAGTGTTCGCATCTTGGCCAAAGGCCACGGCCCCATCCAGTCAACTGCTCAGGCGAGAAACTGGAGCCTCGCTCTGCACCATCCGATGTAGTTATTTTAGGATTAATGGTTTACGGGTGCTCTGTGACCAGCTCCCACAGACCTCTCCAGCCTTTCCTTCTAACACACCCCCACCTAGCCTTTCTGATGTTTTCTTAGATGACATTTCCCCCAGAAACCTTCCTGGACTTCTCTGGAGGGGTCAGGTGAAACCAAGGGTGCCCCTGAACACCTCTATTATGTATGTATCACCTTCACTGAAACAGCACTGAAGCTGGGGATTTGGCTCAGTGGTCCTGCCGCCAGCCTTGCAAGCACAAGGTCCTGAGTTCGGTCCCTGGTACCAAGAAAAAGAAAAAGAAACAGCACTGAAGACTTGAACTCTTTGAAGACAGACTCGCCTTCTCTGATCTCTGGCAGTGAGAATGCCAAATAGTAAGAACTCATTAAGTCTGCTCAATACAGTAACAGACAGAAGCAGACGGTCCTAATTAGAAAGCTCTTACCTGTTTATTTGATTAGGTTCCCAAGTTCCCTCACTTGCCTTCAAGTTATTACCAGGTAACTAAAGAAAAAGTTACTTTGTTGGATCTCATTGGAAATAGCCAATAGCAGCACGATACAGTACAAAGAACAGGGCTCCCGAGCTAGGAGACCAGGCTCCAGTACAGCTCTGCAACTGGCTGCTGCGGGTGACTCCTTCTTTGCTAGAACCATGGCTTCATCTGCTGCTACAAATCCAGCTCAGTGCTTCTCCGAATGTGTCCTCCAGGCAGGGGAGGGACCTGAGGATTGTGTGACCCCAAACTGCTCTACTTTAATCTGTCTTTAATTGGACCCATGCACAGTTTTTTTGTCCTTACCCATAAGGACAAACTAGAAAAAAAAAAAAAAGACCCAGATGACCATTGAACTCTGTACACCCTTTACATGTTGACATGTAAAACAGTAAAAGCCATGAATGTCACTAATAAAAAGCCAGTTTTTTGGCGTTGGGTATTTTTGTGTTTTGAGACAGGGTCCTGCTACGAAATTCCAGCTGGCCTTGAACTCATGGTGATCTTCCTGCTTCCACCTCTCCAGGGCTCAGATTATAGCTGTGTATCACCATGCTTGGCTAAAAATCTGGTGTCTGAGGTGCACTTTGAAGACTGTGACTGCAAGCTGAGTCCAATGGTGTGTTCTCAGCTACTTGGGAGGCTGACACAGCAGAATCTCTGAACCCAAAAGTTCAAGGCCCTCCTGAGCAACGTAATGAGACCATCAATCAAGAAAGAGAGAAAGGAAAGCCGGGTGTGGTGGTGCATGCCTGTCATCCCAGCACTCCCGAGAGGCTGAGGCAGGAGGATCACTGTGAGTTCGAGACCAGCCTGGGCTCCCTAGTGAGTTCCAGGTCAGTTTCAACTACGTAGTGAGACTCTGTCTCAAACAACAACAACAACAAAGAGACAGGAAGGGAGGGAAGACAGGTCAGGAAAGAAGGAAGGAAAGTGAGGGAGGAAGGAGAGGAGGGAGGGGAAGGAAGGGGGAAAAGAGATTCTTATTGTAAAAACTTGGATAGGCTGGACTGGCATCCCCATCTGCCACGGAAACTCACCTGTTCCATGCAACTCCACCTCATGCAGATACAGGATACAGGCATTTTGGAATCCACAAATAACATTTATATAGAAGTCTAAAGCATGGTGGCATATACCTGTAATTCAAACTACTTGGGAGGGTGAGGCAGAAGGATCAAGTTTGCAGACAGCCAGAGCAACTTAGCAAGACCTTGTCTCAAAATAAAAAAGTTCTGGGGATGCAGCTTGGTGGTAGAGTGCCCCTGTGTTTGCTCCTTAGTACCAGAAAAAAAATCTTTTTAAATGTTTACAGGGCTAGCGATGTAGCTCAGTGGCACCATGCCTGCCTGGCAAACACAAGGTCCTGAGTTCGATCCCCAGTACCAAAAACAAAACAAAACAAGGAAATGTTTATATAGAAGTCTATATCCCTCAAGCCACATGAAATTAACCAGGAAGCTGGGGCAGGTAAAAGCCATGGTCCTAAGTGAGGTACCTTTGAGTCTTGCTCTCAGGTGACTCATCAACCCACTTCTGGCAAGAGTCTGACCCCAGCCTCACACCCACACATGCGTGGTCCCAGGGCCTGGGAGATGGGGCCTTCCTTCTGCAGGGAAGCACTCAGTAGTTAGCATGTATCTCTAAAGGCTGAGGTCAGAAGACCTGGGCTCCTCTCTTGATCTTTCGCTTACCTACTCTGAGTCACTGCTGCGGACATTTGATGTTTGGTGTCTGTGGCACCAAACCCCTCCCCGCCCACTCTGAGAAAACTTTTTCCCCAGCCCTAGTCATACATCTCTCTGGGGACCTGCCATGTCTTAGATGACGGGCTTCCCTGCTCAAGCCACGGAGGGATGGGCCACAGAATTCAGCTCGACTCAGTCTCACTTGGGAATTGTTTAACCAGGTTCTCGGGGCCACTTTTTCACAATGGGGTAAAGGTCTAAACGCCAAGTGTGGAAGTCTCCTATGACCACTTCAGGAAAGCTGGTCTGCATGGACAGAAAAGTGAAGTCAGCGTGCAGAGCAGAGAAACAAAGCAAAGACAACGCTGGCGGTGTCTGAGCCCATGGTGGTGGTTGTTCCCGAGGCCCAGCTGCGCCCTTCGGGGGCAGGGAGAGCGCTCAGATGTTTGATTTCTTGGATCCCATGAGCCAATAAATCCTCCTTTATACCTAAATTAGTTCGAACTGGCTTTTAGTCTCTTACAACTGAAATAACACCAACCCTATGTTAATCACTTAAATACTATCGAGTCTGTTTCTTAATTTGTACAAACTGCTTCAAAGGTTTTTTGGCAAGACATACATGGCTTTGTAAAAACCCCGCTGAAGTGGGAGAGAGAACAGGAGAATAGCAGTGATCACATGATACATATATATGTACCAATTCCCCAAGCTGAATGTAAATTTTATCTCAAACATATATTTTTTAAAAAGGGGCTGCCTTGCAAGTGCAAGGTCCTGAGTTCAATCCCCAGTACCAAAAAAAAAAAAAGAAAAGAAAGGCCAAACTGAGCAGGGCGTGGTGGCGCATGCCTGTAATCCCAGCACTTGGGAAGTTGAGGCAGCCTGAGTTCGAGACCAGCCTGGGCTACATAGTGAGTTCCAGGTCAGTCTCAACTACATAGTGAGACCCTGTCTCAAAAACCAAACCCGCCCCCCCAAAAAAGAAAAGAAAGGCCGGGTATGGTGGCGCACATCTGTAATTCCAGCACTTGGGGGCTAAAGCAGGACCGCCTGAATTCGAGGCCAGCCTGGACTACATAAGCCCTGTCTCAAAACAACCCCCCACAAAAAAAAACAGTAAAACAGCTCTGCTGAGCTATACCTTTGTAAGGAATGACCATTACAGGCACCTGATGAAGATGACAGCAGGTGCTATTAGTTGATATTAGCTTAGCCCTGCTGGTAGAAAAGGCTGTAACCCCACAGTGGACACCCACAACTCGTCTGTCCAGCTGCCCTCCCGCCCACCGGCCCACACATCCTCTTTCTGAGACTCACTCCCACCTCCACTGCAGCCTTCTGGTTTCCATGGCAACTGCCCCATCCTTTCAGGAATCCATGCCAGCCTGGCTGATGGGCCTTAGGGTAAACACTAGACCCAATGTGGACTAACGGACCCCTGTCCCGGGGCTTTTCAAACTAGAAAGTACAACATAAAATTTACCATCTTAATCATTTCTAAGTGTACAGTTAAGGACATTCACACTGTTGTGCAACCAATCTCCAGAATTTCATCTTACTAAACCTATGCTCATTAACAATTCCCATTTGAGGGTCCGGGGATTTAGCTCAGTGGTTCGGTGGCCTGCCTCGCAAGCGCAAGGACCCGAATTCGATCCCTGGTACCAAAAAAAAAAAAAACCCCAAAAACCCCAAACAATTCCCATTTGCCCTCACCTCCCACACCCCAGCAACAACCATATTCTTTCTGTTTCTATGAAACCAATATTCTAGATACCTTACATAACTGGGACCCTAACACACTTGTCTTTCTGTTAGCAGAATGTCAGAATTCCCTTCCTCCCTAGGGCTGAATATCCTGTCACAGCTATAGGCCACATTTTGTGTATCCATTTATCCCTGGAGGGACACTTCGGTTGCTTCTGCTGCTTGGCTGTTGTGAAGGCTGCTGCTGTGAAAATAGTTGCATAAATATATTGCCTACTTTCACTTCTTTGAGATACAAACCCAGAAGCGGGGACCACTGGGTCATACGGCAATTCTGTTTTTAATGGTTTGAGGAACTTCCATTGCGTTTTCCCTGCAGCGGCTCCATTTTCCATTCTTACTAACAGTGCCCGGGGTTCCACTTCTGCACACCATCGGCCAACACCTATTGTGTTCTGTAATAGCCATTTCAACAGGTGCCAAGCGCCCTGAACTTGTGAACTTAGAACCAGGGGAAGCATCAGCACCACCTCTCTGGCTGTCAAAGCTACAGAAGGTGAAGCTGGGTGCTACCGGCAGCACTGTCTCCACTGTACAGAGAAAGCCGGTCTGCAAGAAGGGAGAGGGGTCTCCCGGGACACGGCTTGGGCAGCACAAGTCGGCCCTGGGCACTGGATGCCTCTCTGGTACTGAATCTGATGAGACACCCACCTCGGGACCTGGTTACAAATTCACTGTTTTACTCGAATTAGTTGGAGTGGGCTTGTTTTATTTGTCACAAGTCTTTAACATGAATACCTTAGTAGAAAAGTTCTTTAAGAATCTTTTTTGCTTTTTCTCCCCTTGATCCCTTCTTAGAAGTAGTCAAGATATGAATAATATGCATGTTTAACCCTCCCCCGCAGGAATGCCCTTGGAGAAGCAGTGTACAGTGGTTAGAGTATGGGTTTGAAGTCAGCCCAAACTGCTTCAAATTCTAGTTCAACAGATGTCACTGGATGTGTTAACTAACGATTGGAGTAATCATTTCCTAAAATACTTATATATCAAATCACTGTATTGTCCCTCAAATATATGCCATTTCATAATGCTGGAAAAATGTAGACTGGCCCAGTGATAAATTTGAACAATGGACAAAATTTCTGCCCCTTGAGAGCTTTCTTTCTAGTACCCAGGAAATAGTTTCATGTCTACTCTGTACCAGTCAAACTCTCTGAATATATTGGCTCCTTCATCAAATGGTGATAGCACTGCCCCATTTGTTTTAAGGAAAAATACTGGAAGATAGGCACGTGCTAACATACAATGCCCAGTGTGCAGCGAGCACTCATGGAGTAGCCATATTTCAGAAGGTGTGCCCTGCAGGAGCTGGCCTCAGTGTCTCCTGGGCGTCCACTATATGCTCCACACTGGCCTTAAAATAGGACTCACATGCTGGTAGAATTTACTATCCAAGGGAGCAAAAGATACAGTGATATGTGCGGTGACAAAAATGAAAAGGTGTGGGCTGGGGATTTAGCTCAATGGTTCCCCTGCCTGCCTGGCAAGTGCAAGGTCCCAAGTTTGATCCCCAGTACCAAAAACAAACCAAAATGAAAAGGTGGAAGAGATTCTGGGGCCATCTACCCAGTGGTTTCAAGGTATCCTGCCCTTTCCTAACTGCTCTGCTCAAGTTTTCTCAACTATAAAACAGAGCTAATAATAACATGACCTCATAGGCTATTAGGAGGATTTAATGAGTTAATATGCATAAAATAAAAACAGTGTCTGGCACAAAGTGCTCTGTAAGTGCTCACCAATACTAATACAATTGGGATGTGTGAATTGCTAGGGCTCACATAGGAAGGAAAAATTAATCCTCCTTAGAGAAGCCTATGAAGCTTTCTCTAAACAAAGGACATCAGACTTGGGCCTTAAAGGCTATACCAGAGTTCATCAGGCGAAGAAAGGGCATTTCAGGTGTTGGAAACAGTTCAAGCTAATGGAAGACATCACACATATTTGAACCAACCAATGAACGAGACAGCCAAACCTAAGAGCTGAAACCTAGGTGGGTGGTAAGCAAAGGCCGAGGCACTATTTTAGGCCACTGGTAAACCAGTCGATCTTAAGTCTGAGCTAGCTTGATGCATAACTTTCAAGAACTAACACTAACACCACATACCAACACTTTACCAGTATGAACGAACTTTCTCCAATGAAGCGAATGTATCCAATCCAGGCCTGCTGCTCACTGGGAACCACAGTGCCGAACCACCTACACCATTTACAAAAGGACCTCCCTTAATTCTTATGACGTCCCCTGGAATCTCATCCATGGGGAAACTTGAGGCTGCTTAAACAATTTTCCAAAGGTCACACAGATGGCAGGTTAGATAGGAGGGTGTTTGGCTGCAATTACAAACAGTGTCTTCCCCTGTACAAAGCCATCTAGAGGTCGGCCGATAGCCGCTGGTTGTTATTCCTCAGGGCGACTCTCTCTCCTCCCTACCATCTTCAGTGAATCAGCCACTGACCCCATGGCTCACATGCCCTCACATTCCCTGGGAGGCTTTTTAAAAATTCAACAGCACCTCAGTTCACAAACTCAATTCTCTCCACGATTCTGGTCACAAACGGAACTAGATGAGAACTGAATCAAATTTCCCCATAAGGTCAACACTGAACCTAAGAGTCAATTTGATTTGGTTCTCATCCAACTCAGTTTGTGACCAGAATTGCAGACAGACTCAAGTTCACGAACTGAGGCACCACAGTCCTCGGCTTAGTCTAGTCCCACCGGTACAGATTTCGTCAAGCTTTACTTTTTGAAATAGTTTGAGCCAGGTCACGTGACCCACTAATGTCACAGATGGGAAAAGAGAAATTCGCCCCTAGCAAACTAAAAGCTAATTAGCTAAAAGAGGTTGGAATTCAGTGTTTCCATGATACCAATTTAATGAAGACTGCTTATTGTCCACCAAAATCTGTTCTCTGCTTCTTTCTGGGCACAGGCTGGCCTCCACTTCCGGCTCCTGGGCAGTAGGTGTGTGGTCAGATGCTGGCACGTACTGCAGGGCCCAGGCCTCGGGCCTCCTCCCTGCACCCTTTCCCTTCCCACCTGCCGGGACCAGAGATGACCCAGCCTCAAGCACACAGCTAAGGACAGTGCTCCGGAGGGCAGGGACGCAACACGATACAAAGGACCTGTGTCCCTGGATGACCATCTGGAGCAGGACTGCCCCACTGACCTGACTGCTCTCGGAAAGGCTGGCTCCGCTCGGGGCTGCAAGACGACTTGATTGGCTTTTTTTTTTTAAGCCGCCATATTGCTGAGTCTCTTTGTTAGAGCTCAGCCTTTTACCCTAATTAACCACGCACCTTCCTTTATACATATTCAGAATAGCTTTACAGATGACCAGCTAGCCCACATTTTAGAGACAGCCCTATAACCTCTCAAGTAGGTTTCAATCAAATGAGATTCCACCCAAAAATGAATGTATCACCTTAAAAAAAAAATACTGGGATTAAACCCAGGGCTTTCACATTGACCTACATCCGCCCCCCCTTTCCCCAGACAGGTTCTAAATTGCTAAGTTACCAGGCCGGGCTCAAACTTGCAATCCTCCTGCCTCAGCCTCCTAGACTGCTGAGATTACAGGTGTCTGGCTCCAAGACTATTTAATGATTAAAGCAGATCACTTACATAGAGGGTTATGTAGTTTTTATGCTTGATATTTCTTAATGCTGGGAACATAGTCACTACGTCCTTAAAAGCTTGCTTTCATGAGTGAGTGAATGTGTGTATTACTGTTGCTGATGGCTTTTAATGTGCTGTGTGTGGTTTTTGTTTTTCCCTTTGCTGAGGACTGAACCCAGGACCTTGTGAATGCTAAGCAGGTACTTCACCACTGAGCTATATCACCAACACTCATGGTTTTGTGTGTGCGTGTGCACACTAAATTATTTTAAGTAACAAAACCCTCTTTGTTGAATGTGGAACTGAGGCTGAGCATAAAAATAATGAGTTAGAAAAGATCAAACCATGTAGGCTATCCAACTCTCTCTTCAGAGTCAAAATACTTAATTTCTTAACACTGCCAGAACTGCTGAAAATACCGAAAGCCTAATCAAGACTTCTGACAGAGGGAGGCAAACTTAATAGCTCACTGAGTATTGGAAATAATTGCCAAAGCCATTTAGACAGAACTGTGGTGATGGCCCACACTGGGAGCCAGGGCCCAAGGGCTCTGCTCCTCCGGAGATTAGCTGAGGCCGATGGTGCAGACCCGCATTCCACCCTCACGCCACACTGAGCAGAGCCCAGAGCTGCTCTTGATGGTCTCTCCCAACTATCACAGGAGATTTAGTGTGAGATTAGTAGTCAAGTGAAGAGGTGGCCCGAGGTCTGTCCTGGCTTTGCCTGGCTTGCTCTGTGACTGTGACACATCCATGTTCTGGGCCTCAGTTTCCCCATATGTGTAAGAATGGTTTAAGGATTCTTTCAACTCCACACGGATGACAACACAAGGCAAAAACCAACTTTCCTCCCCTATATGCAGCAGAGCCTTTCAGAGACTGGCAGAAGGAAAACCTGCACAGGGCGATGCTCAGAGCTGGCACACAGCAGATTTCTAGCGTGTTCTTCCTTCGCAGGCTCTTCATGGCTGGTGAGGGATTCCATCCCACTGCACTGCCAGTGTCTGAGGGGAACACACACTGGGCTCAACCACATGCAGCACTGCAAACTTAGCCAGTGCACCAGAAATGCCACAGACGTAGTAATGAGCCAGCGAGAAGCTACTGCTCCAGATCTTTCAGATGGAGGATTAAGGGCTTTCTGAGGTAAGATTATTAAAACTTGTTTTTCCTGTTTGTCTACTGAGACTTTTTAAAGCTTTAAAATATATTCAGCAATGAGTGAAGAGCATTTCAGAGACTACACTTCCTGACTAAAAACAGCCAGTTTAAAACAGTGCTCAACCGTGGATGGGCTTCACTTCTGCCCCACTCGGCAGCTGGCTCACTGCATTTTGCTGGGCCTCGGTCTCCCACCAGTTTACATCAATGGAAGCAGCCTCTTCCCCGGACTCTGGGAGGAGGTAATGTGTCTGAAGTGCTGGCGCCGCTGGGCTCACAGTCAGCACCCATCTCCGCACCCAGGGAGAAGATCCGGCTCCCCACCCTGCCACCTCCTGAAGCAGCTAATAAACTGACGGGGAGATCAGATCACAGACAAAGACAGAGCAGACATAAGGGTGTTTTTTTCTTTGACTGCAGAATAAACTTATTCTCAAGAGTTGAATCAGTGAAAAAGGTGGTCAGGCTCTAAAATTCAGCATTGCTAAAAGGTTAACGTGCTGGGAGTGGTGGTGCACACCTGTGATCCCACCACTCTGGGAAACCAAAGCAGGAGGATCTCAAGTCTGAGGCTAATGTGAGCAACTTAGAAAGACCCTGTCACAAAACAAAACAAAACTAAACTAAACAAAAGTCAATCTATGTGGTTGCCTGAGCACAAGTAACAATACACTTAGCAAAAATTGCTTTTTTAAGGTCTAGCAGAAATGTTCCTTTTGCTATGATTCCTTCCCCTCTCTCAACTGAAATTCTGCTTTTCCAGCGTCTGACAGTCTACCAGCCTGACTGTTTATGCATACAAAGGAGATTTACGAGCTTCCAGAAAGCAAGAATCACACGTCATCTCTGCATACCCTCTAGCCTAGTTCAGGCCCTCTCATATAATAGATTCTGAACAAATAAATGGGTGGGGAGTTATTACTCAACGGGTACATTTAGAATGATGGAAAAGTTTTGGAAATGGTGATAGTGGTTGCACAATACTGTGAATATACAATGCTACTGAACTGCACATCTAAGGATGCTTAATTTTATACTACATATTACACATACATAAATATTTAATATTGCAGGTAGCTCAGGTCACTCCAGAAAGAAGGCTTCAACTTGAAGTAACAAATCTCCAATAAAAGACTCTCTCTGGAGATCTTCCAGGAATATAAGTGCACAATATATGTCATAAACTACATACACCAACACAGCTATGCAGAATGTCAAATTTGAGACAAAACTACCAAGTTGATAACAGTGTAAACTGTATATAAATTAGACACAGACATAAATATCATTTTGTAAGGATCAAGGAAGATCTTACAAAGCTTTTATTTTAATTTGCAATAAAAATATATTTCTGGGCCTGGATTTAGGTCAGTGGCGCCGCCGCCTGCCTCACAAGTGCAAAGTCCTGAGCTCAGTCCTGGGTATCTCTCTCTCTCTCTCTCTCTCTCTCTCTCTCTCTCTCTCTCTC